>NW_028317943.1:9689473-9993421 GCF_062004578.1 Staurois parvus
ATTGTTTTCAAAACTTTTGGTCTTGTTTTATTTATAAACTAAAAAATAAAAAATCCAGTAGTGATCACCAAAAGAAAACACTACTTATGTGAAAAAACAGTGTTGCATGACCTAGCAATTGTCAGTTAAAGTAGCGCAGTGCTGAATAGCAAAAAATGCCCTGGTCATGAAGGGGGTAAAACCTTCAAGTTTTTAAAATAATACAAACATTTGAAAGTACAATGCTTCTAAATGGTTAGCACTTCCGCCTGGCAGTACTAGGGTCCTTGGTTCGAATTCCAACCACAGCACTACCTGCTTAGAGTTTGCATGTTCTCCCTGTGCCTGCGTGGGTTTCCTCCGGGTACTCCGGTTTCCTCCCACCCCCCAAAGACATGCGGATAGGTTAATTGGCTCCTGTCTAAATTGGCCCTAGTATGTGTATGTATGAATGTGAGTTAGGGACCTTAGATTGTATGCCCCTTAAAGGTTAGAGACTGATGTGAATGTAAAATATATATGTAAAGTGCTACGTAAATTGACAGCGCTATATAAGTACCTGAAATAAATAACAATTATATTTCTAGGAGCGGGAGGTAATCTGTCTGTGGAAGCTGCATAGGTTCATTCCCACTGTACAGTGATTTTACTAAGGGACCTTTAGCTGGTGTAAGCAGAGGGACTGTCATGTACCTTGGTTGGAGGCCAAAGTGACAAGAGGGCTTCCCCTTGCGGCTCTGGTCAGAGTACCCCTGAGTGTGGAACGGGGTACAGTGCAAAAAAGAACAGGTGCTGGTACTCAGGTAGCAGGCAGTGGTTGCCTCTGGATAGTAGTCAGCAACATTGCAGGTACACCTGAAGAGAACCAAGGATGAAACCTGGGAACTGGACCTTGGAAGCTTGGCTCAGAGGCTGCGAGAACACACACTCAGAGGTAGATGCAGGTACTCACAAGTATCAAGAATGTTAACAGATGGTAATCCAGGGTCAGCATGGATGGACTGTAAGGACATAGTCAATAGCCAAGCCAGAGTCATACACAAAGAGCAGGAGAAGCGTAGCCAGGCCGAAGCTATTACCAGGAAGACAGCAGAGCGTGATCAGAGGCAAGCCATGGTCAGAGTCCAGAATCCACAAAAAAAGGTCAAGAGTAGGCTGGGACAGCAATGGGAGATTAGACAGCAGGAGCACAGGTCATGGGTAGCTGAAGAACATCCAGCAATGCGCACACCTGAGCCTCCTTTAAATAGGCATCATGGTGCCATTCCCAGGATTGGATGTGCATGGGCATGCGCCAATGTGCTGGCATGCACAGATGCGCCAATGTGTCAGTGCCAGGTTGGTTACTGGTTTGAGCTCGTCTGTATGCTGGAACATGTGCATGAGCATTAGCTGCATGAGAATGAACATTAGCATTAGCTGTACAAGTACTGGTCCACTAGCGGGTCAATAGCTGATAATGAGAATATGTGGTGGATTCATGAGAATGAGAATGTGGGCATTAAAGTAGTGGGAATAATCGTGCTTAGTTTGGTTAAGATCCCCTCAACTTGTTTTGGGATGGTTTTTTTGGATTTGTCAAGGATTAAGTCTAAGGCTACATTACAGTCGGTCCTAAATAGAACTGTATGAACCAATGCATGAGAAGTAGGGTAACTGACCTGAGTTAGGTGCATGATAAGATAAGATAGAGACTTTTGTTGCATGTAATACCCCCCTCACAAGGATGCAAAACCCATTTCATCATATCAAGGAAAAAGGACAAGTGCTTAGAGAAACAAATGGACATTCCCTTTGTTGTTTGGAGTGCTAGCTAGATAAGATTGTTTGTGAAGAAATTTAAATATAAGTTTATATGAGGAAGGAAAATGTGTCTCTTGTAATGTTGAAAAACTTTATGATGTATAATCAAAGAATTCATGCCTTGCCAATCCCAGTGGCAGGAATCTACTTATTCCTGTTGCAGGGTTTGACAGCTGTGAGCAGATACCAGTGGCCGACAAGCCCATATAATGTAATGACAAGCTGTTGTTGGCAGGCAGCCTTTCATGGCTGTTCACAAAGCCAGCGGTCACTGCAGATAGTCATGGCTGGATGCACATAAATGGTATTCGCATTGTGAGTAAACACCCATGTAAATGTAGCCTAAGACATTAAGGGTTTGTGCAGTATGTGTAGAAGCCATGATGTGTGAATAAGGAAAAAGCTCTTACCATCCAAACCAGTGTCAGGACGGGTGCATCCATTCTGGAGGTCTGGCTGGGCTGAAGGGGGGAGCAGAAAGCCTGGAAGGGGAAAATGCCTCCATCTGAGGTGACAATAAGAAATAAAAAACAGAATGATGCAGGAGAAAAACAGAATGTGAGAAACATAACATTTGAAACAACCAACAAAGAATGTGCTATCAGAGCCCAAAGAAGATGTATTCTATTGAGTAAGGACACTGCATTTGAGTCCATTACCAACAACTAGAGATGAGGATGGAATCACATTTTGATGCACAACTGTAGCCAGCATGTGTTAAGAAACTATAAAGAATCATAAAAACCTCTGTTTTCCAAAGTATACAAAAGGAACTAAAATCTGAATGAAACTGAGAAGTCTGTTGTTTTGCATTGGCTGGGGGGATGTATCTACAATCGGAGCTAAATGCGACTAGTTGTGGGGATCTGAAAAACAATATGCATTATCCAAAGATTAATATATATAGTGGTGAAGCCCATATCCAATATTGGCCTGATCTAGACATTTTAGTAGTTCATATAGTTTAATTTCTGTGTCAGACTGCTCCAAATTTGGGCTTGGGTCTGGAGTCACTAGTCATTCAGGGTGTCAATGGAAAATGATCAGACGGGGGGGGGGGGGGGGGGGGGAACTAAAGAACTAAATTCACAGGACTAAATTCTTGCAAGGACTAAATTCTTGTTTAGGTCTAGGGAACCTGAAAAAGCAGTTTTACCAAACCGATCCTTTGCAGGCAGGGTCTTCAGAGTTGTCCTATTGGTCTATTCTCCCCTATGTTCTGGCAGTCACAGGTCCTCTGACATAATCAAGACCACCGCAGGGTCCATGGACCTGCTTTGGAAGTGGGGACACTGAGGAACAGTCCACCGCTGGAGTGTAGGGAAGCTCTGGCTGCTGCAGGAGAGGAGGATGGGACAAGTAAAACTGCTTTCCCCATCCCCTACAACTAAAGGAGCATTTAAACCTTACAATGCTGGGACAACCCCATTGCAAGGGAGGATTTTGATTTTTCCTGGATTTGGGCTTAAAATTTATTTTTCGAAAGTACCTGAATTTGACTTACTATTAGCCTCTTGTAGTCCCTGTATAGCAAGACTGGAGCTTGAGAGAAAGTAGCAGCAGAAAAAGCCAATCAGTTCATTTGCTAACAATAGGCATGTTAATAGGAAATAGAAAAGAGAGTAACAGAAAAATGAGTTTATGACTGTGCTGCTTCTCCATTCACTGTTCAGTCAGAGACTGGGGTGGGTTCAAGACAATTGAGCTCAGAGGAAGTTGGATTGAAATGAATGATTTCAGTAAAAGCTGGTTTCATTTTTATTTATTTATCTTTTAAAGGATTATTCATTTTTTATTACCAGAGTATCGAGGGACAGCTTGGAAGTATGTACCACAAAACAATATTCTACACCTATTTCTTCTATGGTCTCTCTTTTCTACTGCCCTCTCCTGACTTCACTTGTTACACAGCAACATCGCCTATGTCCTTCACTCCTTGAATGGCCAAAGCACAGATTCATTATAAAAAATATTCAATTTTGTATATATCTGCTGTGCAATCCTAGACTATAATAGACTAGAATAGGCTAATACCTTATACAGTATTTACCTTGGTATATATATAACATGTGGACTTCTGTAAGAAACCTTTATTTAACTAGTTCTCTCTGCTGGCTAGAAGGGATAAGTGCTGGCAAAATTGCGTGTAATGCTTTGCTAAAGCCAGCCAGATTGAACCAGCAGGGCCAATAGGGATTGGCTGAGATTTAAAACCACCTGTGGGCAGGCTGACTGTACCCAATTAAATTGTCAAACGACTTGGGTACAACCAGACAACCAGCCTTTCGGATTTTTTCCGTGCAAAAATCACTGTGTTCTTAACCCCCCCCGGAGAACACAATAGTGTCATGGGAGGGATTCCCCCATCAACACTGACTATATTGATGGGTGAATCAAGCAATTTCATATCCTGCAACCCGTGGTTGCGGGACAGAAAATCACACCATCTATGGCCATCTTTAGTATGAATGCACACTCTCTCTCATGGGTAGAGCTTACCATAGTGTCATACTATGATAGTGATAGCATTGGTATGGATGCTAGAGACTTTAAAGTGAACCTTTTGTTAAAGAAATGTGGAGGCTTTTCTCCTACCTACTGATCTGAATACTTGTGTTGGCCCAGTAATTCATATTTATAAAGGTAGTGAAACAGCATATAGCCAGGCAACAAGCGTTCTCAGAAGAAGATCATGAATTGCATGACATGTTTTCCTTAACTCTCCTTTATCAGTTTAATAAACCTGGATTGGTGTTAATTGCTTATTAGTAAAATACTTTTGCTGACAAAATAGTCAAATGTAAATATTTTTCATGTAAAAGCACTATTAATTATTAAAGGATTCCTCTAGTGATAAAAATATAATAAAGGATTCATGAATATCTTTATAGTTATATCCTTTAATGGTCGATTAGCTGCGTCAATACCTTCTGAGGAATACAGGCAATGCCAACAATAGATTTCTATGTGGATGTATGCACAGCAAATTGACTAGAAATAATCTGCTGAATTTCTTGATAGTGTGTACATGCTAAGACAAGCATTGCATTTCTATCTATTACCAGCAGACCCATTTCAATACAGTTTGAGAACGAAGCACGGCTTTACATGCAGTCAGAAGGAGAAAGAAAAAAAGTACAAACCACTTGATTACTGAATTCTGATACAGGAGGTACGGTTCAGTCTTCTTCCAGTTGATTGCAAACATGGGATTATTAATCTCACACAAAGCAAACATCTGGAGCTGCAGACAAAATAAATTACACTACACAAGGAGGCAGCAAACAATTGCAGCCAGAGATTGTACATACTACAAAGCAGTTCCTCTGAGCTGGAATGGATTTATCAGTCATCTATATTTCATTACAGAGCTTCTTAAAATGGAATAGCAAATAGACAGTGCATATGGAGAGTATTGGTGGGAATTACAGGCACAATGTCATTTTGTTTTCAAAATGTGACACCATGACTTTGAACAACACACTGTATATCATGTATTATAAGACAACAGTGAACTTAGTGCAAGCATTTTTTCCATTTCTTTATTTTTCATTAAAAAAAAAACCAAAAACCTACACAACCATATGTTATCGTTCAATGAATAAATAAATCAAGACAAAATATCAAAGTATAACACATAAAGTAGGCCTCAGTATAACCTCTGTGTTTGCACAAGCAATTTTAATTAAATTGGTTTTCAGTAAATTATAACATTTTCAGGGGATGATCTGAACCATTAAAATTGGTGGTATCTATCTACGGCTCATTGTACACTTTACATTCAACTTTACGTATAGCTACCAAAACTGTGTAATAGTAATCTACCTAAACTATCTAATCAATTTGTATCCAATCAGGCAGTCCATAGCTTTGCATACTTATTGGTGGATTTCAAGAAATTATACAATCATGTGAGCTTAAGATTTTGCCATTTTTAACAGACTATTAAACTTTTAGGTAATTTTTCCAGGCTGAATTCTAATTTACATTTTATTATTGACTTTTCTATATAAGGAAATAAATATTCTCTTGTTTTAAATCAGCCTTTCTCAACCTGGGGTGCCTTGAGGTTTCTTCAGGGGTGCCTTGGCAAAATGTCCAAAAATTGACCAAAACTTGTATACAAGCCAGCAGGTGGAACAAGCCTGCCTTTTAGTTACACAAAGCCACAGGTTTTCATAGTGCACCATTACAACTTTCTAGCCGCAGGAGTCCTGACAGCCAATAACATCATCAGTTCATAAGGAGGTTGTCAGCCGCCTGCACAGCATCCTAGTTTGATCATCCCCTGCCTCTCTCTGTCAATGCTGGAGTCACATTAGCTCAGTGATGGAGAAAAACTGAGGGAGAAGAGAAACATTGGAATACTAGTCATTACCAGTGTGCAGAAGTATATTTTTCTTTGAAAGAATAAATCACCTCTAATGTTGAGTGTCCTACATGTGTGGATGTTGCTGCGTTACGTATATAAAACTATTAGAATAGTTTTTCACATTTTAGAATGGGGTGCCGCAAGACTGTCCATAATTTTAAAGGGTACCATGGGACTGTCCATAATTGTAAAGGGTGCCTTGGGACTGTCCATAATTTGAAAGGGTGCCTTGGGACTGTCCATAATTTTAAAGGGTGCCATGGGACTGTCCATAACTTTAAAGGGTGCCTCGGGAATGTCCAGAATTTTAAAGGGTGCCTTGACTGAAAAAAGGTTGAGAAACACTGTTTTAAATGACAGGACGCTTTTCAGATCTGTTAGGAAAACTTGCTATTACTTCCAGAACATCCAAGCATAACTATGCCATATGTAGAATATGCAGTAGAATATCTGCGATGGTGTTCAATCACTTATCAGTTTCTTATACTTTTTAAGGACTATTGAAATTTCCTAAATTAAAGTATTACTAAACCCACAACCGTAGAATCAGTCTGTATATGCAGTAAAACATGCTTGTTATACTCACTATGGAACCTTAGGGGTTAATCCCTCTCATCGTGTAAAAAGGCTGTTTGATCCTGTCTTCTCTGATCCTCCCCTTCTTCTACTGTCCCCAATCCATCTGATGATAGTACAAAGCTCTAGGAGTCACACATTCTCAGTTTAGTGTGTATTGCTAGAGAGTTTTTTTTTCTTTGGGAGGGTGCATGTGATTAGCACGGGGCCAATCAGCACTGTCCAGACAGAGGGTCAGGGGTTATGCAGCCTCATAGGACAGTCAGGGGAGAATGAAAACTCCTCCTACAAGCTTTAACCAGTGCTCAGCTGATAAAAGTTGCAAGACTGCTCTAGCTGCTGATGAGAAAAGGTATTTAGCAGTTTCTATTTACTAATATAATTTAATTTCCATGTTGTGTGTACTGTGGGAGACCAGATATAGTGAATGCAGGGTCCTGGGTTTAGTAATAGTTTAACCTCTTCACTCCGACGGTAAGCAAATATGTGGCCTCTCAGAGGCTGGACCTTGAGTGGCCGCATATTTGCATACCATTGGTAAACAAACATGTGCTGAGAGCGCACGCCCTGCGCACTCCCAGCACATGTGTTCCGATCTCTCCTTGCAATTGGGACTTTTCCGATCATGTGACTACCGTGACAGCCAATGACAGCGGTCACATGGCCCTAAACCCTGCCCCATCTCCTGGCATCAGAAACCCCTTAAAGGGCCAGGAGGCACAAGCGTGAATGGGTTAAGGGGTCTACCTCCCTGCTGTAACTATTGCATTATGCTCCTGTTCTTCCAAAATGATTTTTCAGTACCTTAAAGATAAACAGCATTAACCATAGATGAAATATGTTGACTGATGAAGTTCGCCAATCCTGTACCCATCACAGGAAATACAAATCAAAGCACTTGCCTTAAATAATTTATTTTCCTAGGAAACCAAAACAGGAGTTTTTGAAAACTGTGCCATGTTTGGATACTCCTTGTGGCAGTGGAGGCTTTTTATTTATTTTTTTATCATACGTTGGAAGATCATGACTTATAACATATCCAGGAAACCTCTCATGTTTCATTTAGTCCTTTATATTTTATCTAGCCAAGGTAAAAGATCAACTGTAAATCTACATAAAATAAAAGAAAATATACTTTTACTTTCTTCTCTCTTATTTAGAGCTCCAGTAGTACTTGCTTTGAACAGCCAGTTAGTTACTGGAAAGAATTCACATTTTGACAGAATTTCTTTATGAATCCACTGAAGCAATGTAAGGTCTGAGACAGCTTTCATTTTCCACCTGCATGTGAACTACCACTTAATGGAACTTCCAGTTCTAATTTTTGTTGCTGTCTCCCCCCCAGTTTTCACTGAAGATTCCAAAAAATGTCAAAAGATCTGGAGGTTTAAACTGCTCAGTTTCTCTCAGGCACTCAATTCTATCTGTGAAAATGTTCTTTAATTGGTTTTCAAAAATACGTCTTCTGTTCCTTGTCAATGGAAATAAGTCAGCTATCATATTATGCAGAGCATGGGTCTCCAAATTTTTCAAACAAAGGGCTGGTTTATGGTCCTTCAGACTTTAAAATGGTCGGAGTGTGGCCAGTGGGGGTAGAAAATATTTTGGGCCCAGCATCAGTAAGAATAGACAAGGCCTCATGGATGGTGGTCAGTAGGAGGAAAAATAGTGTCCCATCATTGGTATTAATGGGGGGAATAGTACCCCATAAGAGTTATCAGTGGAAAAAATAGTGCCCCATTGTTGGTGCCAGTGGGAGGAGTTCTGCTTCATAGCATTGGGAGGAATAGTGCCCCAAGGGTCAGATAAAGGCCAGAAAAGGGCCACATCTGGTCCTTGGGCCACAGTTTGGAGACCCCTGATGTAGAGTATTCTTATATAAGGTTCTATAAACCATAAAATGCTATGACACTTGTTTGACCATAACAAGGACTTCTTGTATCAACACATGCTTGTTAGAAGATTTAGGTGTCTGTTTATGAGAGAGAGAAAAGCTGAGATCCTGATGATCACAGCTGATCTTCCCAGGTTTATGAAGCTGAGATGAGGAGCGGAGAACATTTTCTTCACTTCTCACCACAGGACACACCCTTCTGTCATTCGCTTTTATAGAGATGGCCAGTTTATGAAGGTGAGATCTGGAGATCTCACTGTACATCTCTTTAAAATATCTTCATCCCAGATTCTCCAGCCCAGAGCTGGAATTATAACTATATATGTTTATCTATGTATATTTGTGTTTTATATATAGTGTACAGTATATACAGTTGTGTTCAAAATAATAGCAGTGTGTTGAAAAAAGTGAATAAAGCTCAAAATCCTTCTAATGGCTTTTATTTCCATACACACAAATGCATTGGGAACACTACACATTTTATTCCAAATCAAAACATGAAGAAAAATATATCAAATTTGTGTTGTTCCTCTAAAAAAAATTGAAGAAAAGTGAATATTAGACTGTTCAAAAATATAGCAGTGTTTGTATTCTTCTTTACAAACTCAAACATTCACTATATAAACTGAAAAATGTTTGAATGTTGCATGGAGTCAACCAACTTCGGGCACCTGTGAACAGGTATTCCAGCCATGGATGATTGGACTACATTCCACAGTTCTCTATTTCTTGGTTTTGCCTCAGAAACTGCATTTTTGATGTCACCCCACAAGTTTTCTATTGGATTAAGATCCGGGGATTGGGCTGGCCACTCCATGACATCAATCTTGTTGGTCTGGAACCAAGATGTTGCACGTTTACTGGTGTGTTTGGGGTCGTTGTCTTGTTGGAACACCCATTTCAAGGGCATTTCCTCTTCAGCACAAGGCAGCATGACCTCTTCAAGTATTCTGATGTATTTAAACTGCTCCATGATCCCTGGTATGCGATAAATAGGCCCAACACCGTAGTATGAGAAACATCCCCATATCATGATGCTTGCACAACCATGCTTTTAAAAAAATGTGAGTTGAAATTTTTATATGCATTTTGGTGCTTTTTTAAAACGTATTTTGGATACTTTTTTTTACTCCGTTTTTGTGTGTGTTCTGGAAGCGCATGAAAAATGCATGTCATGTTTGCGATGCCATTATTTGTTAATGGCACCCAAAAGTGGCTAGCAGAAGTGCAGCTTGCCAGAATATGCATAAAAACCAAATCAAAATGCACATAAAAAATGTGTGTTACAAACCACATCAAAATGCATTTTAAAATAACTTGTGCCAAAATGTGTGTTAAAGCTCCTAAATGTGTGTTTAGAAAAGTGCCAAAATGCAAAAACTCCTCTCTTCTCCTTCTGAGAACAAATGTTCTCCACTTCATAAACAGGGGGACAGAGGAGAAGATTTTTCCCTGAGAACTGCAAAAAACTGAAATGAGATAAATTATCTCTGTTTAATAAATGTACACCTTAGCGTATGCATAGTGATGTTAATTAAGACTTCTCAGCTGAACAGAGGTCTACCAAGTTTATGGCCATATATTGCAGGACAGGACAACTCTTTCGCACAGGGGTGTCAAACTGGCGTCCCTCCAGCTGTTGCAAAACTACAAGTCCCATCATGCCTCTGCCCTTGGGAGTCATGCTTGTAACTGTCAATCTTGCAATGCCTTATGGGGCTTGTAGTTTGGCAACAGCTGGAGGGCTGCCAGTTTGACACCCCTGTGAGGTGGTGATGTAGAAATCTTAGCAAATTTACTCTAGTGGGGATTTGAAGCAGTGCAGTCTACAATTCACTCTGTTGAGTAAACAGTTACTACCTGCCAGTACATAGTAAACTAGTACCTCTAGGGGTCACTTGACAGGGAAGAGCACCCATTTTTACTGCTGCACTTCAGCATGTAGTGTACAGGACATGATGGAGATACAATTTTTACTCACCTGCAGAGGATGCAGAAGATAATAGAGTGGAATTCCACAATTTATGTGATGTCAGTCTTTATTACAGAAATCCCACAACATAATCCCCACTCCCTTTACCAGTAAATAATAGTGAGATTCCAGTTGTGGCAAGTACATTGCTGACCAGCAATTCCCACAAATGCTGGCAGGCAGTGAACTGGAAATATGTCTAAGCCCCTGGTCACATCTGGTGTGATTTGGCATGCAATTTGCATGCCAGGCAACTTTCAATTTGTATACCAAGTTGCACCCTATTGTCCCAAATTACAGCGGTTCAGACTTGGTCGCAGCCACACCGAATTCTAAAGTAGTACATGCACTACTTTTCATGCTATTTGCATAGACATCTGTGTCAGATGTCTTGCAAATCACACTTGAAATCGGCATGTTCCCGACTTTGAAATCATGCGACTTCACGATTTCAAAGTCGGCTTGATGTGAATGTGGACTAAGGCCCCTTTCACACAGGCTTTCCATTTTTTTCATCAGTTTACATCAGTTTTTCATCAGTTCACATCAGTTTTCATCAGTTTATGTCAGTTTTTCATCAGTTTACATCAATTTACATCCATTTTTCATTTGTTTTTATCAATTTACATCTGTTTTTCATCCGTTTTTGTGCATTTACATCCATTTTAATCCATTTACATCTGTTTGTGTTCATTTACATCCTTTTTTTCGTCCATTTGCATCCATTTTTGTCCATTTACATCTGTTTTTCCTCTGTTCTGTATTTTTTAACGGAAGAAAAATAGGGGTTTCTTCCGTTAAAAAAACAATGTTAACGGATGCGGACATTAACGGATGTAAACAGAGGATCATCCGTTTACATCTGCTAGTCCACAGAAATACATAGTGTTCGTTTTTCATCCGTAAACAGACAGATGAATAACGGACATACGGAACACCCATGTGAAAGGGGCCTAAATGATTAGTTCTCCTGCATCAGGAGTACCTATCCACTCATGCGCACTAGTTTCAAAACAAGAACATGCTAATATTTTACAGACCAGAGCTGCTTGCGTCCCATAGCGGAAGATCAATATATCAAAAGCAAAACCTTTTGGAACAGTATGTTTACTTCCAAAAGCTAAAAGCCTAAACAAAAATCAATGCCAAGTTAATGGCTTTTCACATTCAAATGAATTGAACTTTATGTTTGCCTCAAGTTTCTCTTATAGGAATTAATGTACATTTCATTCTTGATTTATACAGTAGATTTGCCATGAACTGAACGTTATAGATGTTATGTACTGTTTTATTTGTCATGAAATAGGAGTGTTTTTGATTAGTAAATCTGTCACATGTTAGGCCACAGTGTTTCAGTTCAAACCGAACACTGTGAAATCACATTTGTTTTATCAGTTATACTTCCACTACAGAAAAGTTTGTCCTATTTTTAATAGTGGAATTCCAGTGAAAACATTTAATGTTTTGTATAGAGTGGAAAAGACCTTAATTGCATCTGTTTCCCTAATGGAGAGATATTCTCTCTCTTCCTGTCTCCATGGTCACTGTCAGTTAAACAGAAAACGTGAAGAGGTCAAAAGCTCAAAGTACCTTTGAAGGTGTGCATTAGTTTGTCTAGTTTACAGTAGCCTATGCTTCTATTGTATTGAAGGCCAAATGATTTTTGTTTATTGATTACATGTACTTATATAGTACCATCAATTTATGCAGTGCTTTACATATATATTGTACAATCAACAATAATAAATCAGCACAGTTCAATGAATAAAGGAAATAAAAATAAAGTTGAAATACTAAACAAAAATAAAATGTGCCAAAAGGTTGCAAGCTAAACACTCCAAAGACA
Source organism: Staurois parvus (assembly GCF_062004578.1). Classification (NCBI taxonomy): domain Eukaryota; kingdom Metazoa; phylum Chordata; class Amphibia; order Anura; family Ranidae; genus Staurois; species Staurois parvus. The sequence goes on from NW_028317943.1 coordinate 9,701,916, forward strand.
ATCTCAAAATACTCCCAATATTCAACATAAAAAATACATAGTGCAGCACAGCCTTCATAATAAACAGAGTCTGTGATTATCAACACACCCGTGTACATGAAAATGAAATGAAAAAATACATTGTTACTGAAGAAGTCCCGCTTGGAAGTAACTTGTAAGGGTCATGGAGCCACACACGTGACGTCATTCCATGGCCATTTTGATAGTGGCTTCTTTCCGAAACATGTCAAAGCACTCTCATTAGCACTGTTTCAGTGCTGGATCTTGTAAGTGTAATTTTAACATGTATTAGCAGTATTACATTTTTAAATCGGAGAACACTAGTGGCTCTCTCTTTTCTGGCTTCTATATGTACGTATTCCTACATGTGGAGGTGATGTGAGAGGGACACTCTGCTACACCAAAGTATTACCCCTTGAAGGGGACAAGCATTTTTTGACCATACTGTTTGGTCATGGTCTGGAGGTGAGTGTCCATTTGTCATTGGTAATAGAGGCACGAGTGACACTTATATTTTGTTTGATTGAAGAATTTTTCACTGACAAGCACTTTGGTGATTCATTTTGGACCAGGGGCGGACTGACCATTTGGAAACAATCAAAAACGTAAATGTATTTTATTGGAATTTTATGTGATAGACCAACAAAGAGTGGCACATGATTGTGAAGTGGAAGGAAATTATATGGTTTTCAAAATTTTTTACAAATAAATATGCGAAAAGTGTGGTGCGCATTTGTATTCACCCCTCCTGAGTCAATACTTTGTAGAACCACCTTTCGCTGCAATTCCAGCTGCAAGTCTTATTAGGGGTGTCCAGGGGCGGACTGACCATTTGGAAACTCGGACAGTGCCTGAGGGCCTGGGGTCAGTAGGGGGCCCCATGAGATGCCCCTGGTACCTTTTTCATAGGCTTTTTTGAGTTTGGGCAAGGACACAGGGGCCCCATAATGCCCTATTGCCTAGGGGCCCCATGAGTTGTCAGTCCGCCCCTGTTTTGGACTCTTGTTATGTTGTTGAATATGTGGACTATTATTTAAAATTATGGACACCATTGTGTATTTTTCACATATTTATGTACAGGGATGAGTTAATATTAATCACAGACTATGTTTATTATGAAGATTGCGCTGCACTAATTATTTTTTATGTTGAATACACACAACAAAGCTTGAATGTAAATCTGAAACTTGTTAATTTTCATCTTTTATTTCTGTTATTCTACTTGCCCAGTTAACGCTTATGTAGATAATTTGAATGTATTGGTGATGGTATATTTTCCATTTGTACTCTGCCAATGTTTTAATTTCTAATGTAACCACTCTGCATTCTATTTCTCAAAGAATGTCACCTGGTCATGCTTATGTCCTACGGAGAATTTACCTCCCTTCGTGACAGGACATTTTTTTTTGCGATACGGTGCTGTGTTACTTTGATTAACAATTGCACGGTCAGGCAAAGCTGTACATAAATTAAATTTGTTTTTTTTCCTAGAAATAGAGCTTTCTTTTAGTGGTATTTGATCTTCTCTACTTTTTAAATTTTTTGCACTATAAACAAAAAAGACAGACAATTTTGAAAAAAAAAATTTTTTTTTGACTTTTTGCCATAAAACATACCCAATAAAAAGATTTAAAAAAATAAAATATCTTCATAAATATAGGCCAAAATGTATCCTGCTACATGTATATAAGTGTATATACCGTATTTTTCGCTCCATAAGACGCACCTGACCATAAGACGCACCTAGGTTTTAGAGGCAGAAAACAGGAAAAAAAAATTCTGAACTAATGGACTGCAGACACAGTACAGGAGATGACCAGAGACTGCGGACATAGTACAGGAGATGACCAGAGACTGCGGACATAGTACAGATGACCAGAGACTGCGGACATAGTACAGGAGATGACCAGAGACTGCGGACATAGTACAGAAGACCAGAGACTGCGGACACAGTACAGGAGATGACCAGAGACTGCGGACATAGTACAGATGACCAGAGACTGCGGACACAGTACAGGAGATGACCAGAGACTGCGGACACAGTTCAGGGGATGACCAGAGACTGCGGCCACAGTACAGGAGGTGACCAGAGACTGCGGACATAGTACAGGAGGTGACCAGAGACTGCGGACACAGTACAGGGGATGACCAGAGACTGCGGACACAGTACAGGGGATGACCAGAGACTGCGGACATAGTACAGGAGATGACCAGAGACTGCGGACACAGTACAGGAGATGACCAGAGACTGCGGACACAGTACAGGAGATGACCAGAGACTGCGGACACAGTGCAGGGGATGACCAGAGACTGCGGACACAGTACAGGGGATGACCAGAGACTGCGGACACAGTACAGGGGATGACCAGAGACTGCGGACAGCACAGGGGATGACCAGAGACTGCAGACAGTACAGGGATGACCAGAGACTGCGGACAGCACAGGGATGACCAGAGATTGCGGACAGCACAGGGATGACCAGAGACTGTGGATAGTACAGGGGATGACTGCTGACCTTTGGGGAGGGGGGGGAGCGGGTACCTGAATTTGACAGATACCCGCTCCCACTTCCGCGGAGTTGTTCTTTCATCTTACCTGTTCCTCTATCCAGCCGCGCGCTGTCTTCCCGGCTTCTGTAATGGTGCTCGGCATGACAGCCAGGTGCCCAGTGCGCATGAGCGAGAAGCACTTGCGCTTTGTGATTGGTCCAGCGGCTTCTGGGATCTGTCATGTGTCCCAGGTGCCGCCTTACCATTCAAAAAAAGCACCGCTTCCTGTGCATGCGCACTTGGCACCCGGCTGTCATGCCCACACTACAGAAGCCGGGAAGACCTGGATAGAGGAACAGGTAAGATGAAAGAACAACTCCACGGAAGTGGGAGCGGGTATCTGTCAAATTCAGGTACCCGCTCCCCCCCTCCCCAAAGGTCAGCAGTCCTCTCCATAATGTCCCGCTGTAGAGCTGAGCGGCCGGCCCGGTATTCTGACACGGCGGCAGTGGAAATACCGGACCGGCCGCTCCATATTCGCTCCATAAGACGCACTGACATTTTCCCCCCTTTTTTGGGGGGAAAAAAGTGCGTCTTATGGTGCGAAAAATACGGTAAATTGGTTTACATGAAAGTTAAAGCTTCTACGAATGGTGGTTTATATACAGTATACTGGAATTTTTATTTATATACTGGAATTCTTATTTATTTTTTATATTAGTGATGGCGGCAATCAGCGACTTATAGTGAGACTTCAGCGAGCATTCTGACACTAAATGACACTGGGTGGGAACTAACTGCCACTGGCATCTCCAGTGACACTAATACAGTGATCAGTGGTAATAAAAAGCACTGACACTGTACTAATGATATTGGGTAGGAAGGAGTTAACATCTGGGGCTATCAAAGGGTTAACAGTGTACTGTTTTGCGCTTACTGCATGCTTTTTTTACTAGGGGATGTGCTGCTTTCTATTTCTCTGCTTGGCAGGAGAGAGACCTGTGTAGTTTACACACAGATCTCTCCCCTGTCAGCCTCTCCACCTATCACCAAGTCCTGGCCATGAATCGCTGGCCAGGACCTGATGATTGACTATGACAGCACAGGAAGGGTGAAGCGAGTTCTCTCCCTCTACCTGGAAATGCATAATTACGCATTTATATGTGATTTTGCACTGTGCGGAGCCCTGTAGCAGTACATCTGCTATAAGGTGGTCCTTAACCACTAGCCTACAGGGCACTTTTACCCCCTTCCTGCCAAGGCCAATTTCCAGCTCTCAGTGCTGTTGCACTTTGAATGACAATTGCACGGTCATGCAACATTGTACCCATATGACATTTTATCATTTTTTTGTGACAGATAAAGCTTTATTTTGGTGGTATTTAATCACCTCTGGGTTTTTTATTTTTTCTTAAACAAACCAAAAACCACTGAAAATTTAAAAAAAAAACATTTTTTCTTAGTTTTTGTTATAAAATTTTGAAAATAAGTGATTTTTCTTCATCACTGATGTGTGCTAATGAGGCTGCGCTGATGGGCACTGATAGGCTGCACTGATGGACACTGATAGGTGGCACTGATGGGCACTGATGAGGAGGCACTGGTAGGTGGCACTGATGGGCATTGACAGGCATCACTGATGGGCACTGAAAGGCAGCACTCATATATGGCACTGATAGGTGGCACTGATAGGCGACACTGACTGGCACCGATAGGCGGCACTGACTGACACTGTTAGGTGACAGTGACTGGCACTGTTAGGCGGCACTGATAGGCAGCACTGATGGGCACTGATAGGCGGCACTGATACACACTAATAGGCGGCACTGACTGGCACTGATAGGCAGCACTGACTGGCACTGATAGGTGGCACTGATTGGCAGCACTGATAGGTGGCACTGACTGGCATTGATATGTGTCACTGACTGGCACTGATGGGTAACACTGAAAGGAAGCTCAGATGGGCACTGATATGTGGCATTTATGTGGCACTGATGGGCACTGGCAGGTGGCATGGTTGAGCACTGAGAGCTGGCATTGATGGACACTGACAGGTGGCACTGCTGGGGCTACACAGATCATCAGGGCACACAAATCATCAGTGCTCTGATGATCTGTGTACATGTCCCCTCCGAGGAATGCCGATTACCGGCTCTCCTCTCCTCTCCTCTCCTCTCGAGCTGTCAGCTCGTCGGGAGAGAAATGCCGATAACCGGCATTTCCCTGTTTACATGTGATTAGCTGTGATTGGACACAGCTGATCACATGACCGAGCCGACATCTTCGGCTCTTTCCATGGATCGGTGATCCGCTGTGTCCAAGGGACACAGCGCACCGTCGATCGCCGCGCTGCGCGCTACGGGAGCCGGTTAGAATTGGAGGATGTCATATGACGTCCTCCCAGAATGAGAGAACCGCCTTGCATCCGTCATATTACTATATGGCTGACGGGAGGAGGTTAAATGGTTAATCATACGGGTTTACCCATGCCTATTTTTTAATGTCACTTTAAACAAATCATGCTCCCTATTTGCCTGTTCATAATTTACTAAAACTGGACAGTCCAAAATCGGGTGCAGCAGTGCATGGTAGCCAATCAGCTACTAAATTCAGCTTGTTCAATTAAGAAAGGAAGCTGATTGGTTTCTAAGCACAGCTGCACCAGATTTTTTATTTTCCACTTTCAGTAACTCAACCCCAATGTTCTTTAGCAAGGAACATACATTCCATATTAATAATTATGGCATCAAAATTAGTGTGCATTATTAATTGCCTCCAGCATTGCTCCTGTTTCTTCTTGCTGAAGGCTGCCATTTTGCTGAAAGCCAGGGCCCCTGAGCAGCAGTAAATCTTTAGTCTGTCAGTAGATTGGCCTCTAGTGGCTCTGATTTTTGACACATTGCCAAAAAATAGAGAGCAACCGAGCTTGTGCAGAATGGGGTGATACAGTTTATTACTGGATTGTAAACAGTATAGGGCAGTGATAGCAAACCTTTTAGAGACCGAGTGCCCAAACTACAACCCAAAACCCACTTATTTATCGCAAAGTGCCAACACTGCAATTAAACCTGAATACTGAGGTTTTAGTTTAGAAAAAACAACCCATACATCAACATCTTTTGTCTTAAAAGAAAAACACAATAACAGAGCTTCCACTGACCACCAGCACAAGGGGGGCAAAGTTCCACTGACCACCAGCACAAGGGGCAAAGTTCCACTGACCACCAGCACAAGGGGCAAAGTTCCACTGACCACCAGCACAAGAGGCAAAGTTCCACTGACCACCCGCACAAGCTAAAGTCTTGTGTTAATAAAAATTAATGTATTAAAACTCACAGCCAGTCCAATATATATATATATCCTTGGCAGTGCACTGACTGGCCATGCGAGAGCTTGGACAAGTCATGGCTAATGAGTCGCGGCTTGTGGCATCATCATCTGGTGCTGCTACTCCTTTCTGAGCATGTGCATGGCCCCTATGTGCGCTGTTATCTGATGCTTGGCTGCAGGGGTGATACTGGGGTGACTTGGCTTGCGTGCCGACAGAGAGGGCACGCCTATGCCCACTGCGGCATGCGTGCCATAGGTTCGCCACCACTGGTATAGGGACTTACACTCACACTTTATTAAATACACCTTGCTAGTGCCAAGAAAATATCCCCCATGCCATTACACCACCACCAGCCTGAACCGTTGATACAAGACAAGATGGATCCATGCTTTCATATTGTTTATACCAAATTCTGACCCTGACATCAACAAGGCATTTTTGTCCACACAACTGCCACTCACTGGATATTTTCTCTTTTTCTGACCATTCTCTGTAAACACTAGAGATGGTTGTGTGTGAAAATACCAGTAGATCAGCAGTTTTTGAAACACTCAGACCAGCCCGCCTGGCACCAACAAACATATCACGTTCAACGTCAGTTAAATCCTCTTTCTTCCCCATTCTGATGCTCGGTTTGAACTTCAGTAAGTCATCTTCACCATGTCTACATGCCTAAATGCACTGAGTTGCTGCCATGTGATTGGCTAATTAGCAATTTGTGTTACCAAGCAATTGAACAGGTGTACCTAATATTGTGGCCGGTGAGTGGATTTGTAATGTTGACATACTGTAGCTATAGCTGCTTAAGGGGCCAGCATGAAGTGATCTAGCAAGACTTAATTTTCTGACTAAAGTTCCACTTTAAGATCTCTCAGCACTGCATATGGTCAATAGACACAGAATTTCAAAACAGTAATTTAGAAAATGTCACGTGATTTAGGAAACTACTCCACCTGTTCATTAATGAGTGTTGCTGTGGATAGTACATTGGGGTATGTCAGTGGCTACAGTGCTTTAACTCACAGATGGTTCTACACATAGTGGTCACAGACATTCTCCTGCTTCCTTCATGAGTTATCAATAGGGGAAACTGCAAAGGATTTCAAATGCAAAGCCTTGGAAATCACAAGTAATAAACACATTTTAAACATAACTGTGCATCATAAAATTACTAACTTTATTGGGTTTGCTAAAGTATAACATAAATCTATAAACTCACAGACTTGGTAGTGAACTGCTACATTTTCAAGTAATCTTTTATTGGTGACAGATTTCCTCAAATATTTCTCTAAATATAATTTAGGGGTCACATAATAGTGTTTTAAATCCATAATTTGTGTTCCTTTAAAAGGAAGTTCTTCCAAAAAAACTGCATGCCTGAAAGAATTGGAGTGTTTTGCTGCTGACTTCTAAACTAAAATTATGCAAACATTATTAAAAAATTTTTAAGCAATATAAACGGCTTTAAAAGCTCCTGAGACGACTTACCCTTTGGGTACTGCAATTTCACGATTCTTCTATGTATTAACTATTTTCTGTTGGGAACATCCCAAACTTTATTTAGCAGAATGCTAAATCTAAAACACTAAAAGAACAGCAACAACAACATAATGTTAGTCATAGCCAAATAAAAGGATTGTATCATGGGAACTGAAAAATGTTTTCTTTTAATGGAAAAAACTTAAATAATTTTAGACCTTTTACAAAACTGATGAGGTTTATAATAAAAATTACTTTGCTAAGCACCATCTGAATATTAAAGATGACTTAAATTGTGACAGCTGTAATAAAAAAAGGCAGCTGACCTTTACCCATTACTGACTTACTATACCTTGTTCTGCACTGTGTCTATGTGTGGAAGAGGTCATCTTGGTGGAGAATCACGCCTTCGATTCCTCATGTAGGAGCAGCACCCCTGATGACTGACATTCTGAAGACTAGTAAGGAAATATTCAAGAAACGGCAGGAGAGGTGCAGAAAACATAGATCAAAATGAATAAAGCAGAAGCAGGGACATCCTTGTCTGCAGGTTCATAGCATATTCATAGCTTTCTCTCCATCAAAAGAATATTGAACAGCACTAAAACAACCTCACCAAATTGCATTACAAATCATGTGAGATTAGCAGTCGGAGGAAGCAATGCCTTAAGTTGGCAATACACATCTGTAGACTTTTTTGTTTTTGTTTTTTTGTTCAGTTAGCCTAAAAAAACCCAACAGAGTATTCTTCCATCCATACAAACATGGTGGAAGGATAAATGCCAAGCCCCCCCCCCCCCCATCAGAACACTGTCTTCTGACACAGGGACCATGTATTAGTGCTTGTGGCAAATATATGTCAGATTTCCTCCTTTGTATTAGGGTATGTGATGCAGGCTTACACATTTAGAATGGCCATAGGTAATCAATTTCTGCTACTTTACTCATTTATTTCATTAACTAATATATTTCCTATAGAGTCTTCAGCATTGTCAAAAATTGTCCATTGTCATTAGCAATTGCCCTCAAAGGATCTCAAAATCTAAAGCCATTAACATCTTGAAGTGGATCTGAGTTCAAAAGGGACAATTTCCCTTTATTATAGAGAAATCTCAATTGTCTCATGTAGAGCACCAAAAAAAATTCTAAATTTTGTCTTCAATTCTAAGGATGAGCAGATGTATCAGAGTTCAATTTGTGGTGAGTTTGTCAAATCCTGTGTGAAGTCCAAATATTCAGTACTTAAATTAAAAACCCCAAATCAGTGGGGGTAAATCTTGATAATAATTTCTGGCCATTTTCAAGGCAAGGTATAGTCAAAAAGGGCATGGGGAGCTGGGCACTGCCATGGGGACCTTTACCAATCCAAATTGAAAATAAAAATATACTGTACAGCATGGAGAGGATACTCCTTTCAATGCCACTTCCATGGCAACATGGAAAAAGACTGATCCTTTAAATTACATGTTTGGAAGATACCTTCTATCTGTACATGATCCTATGGAACAGTACAATTTTCAGCAGTGTCAGGGACACAGCACCCTGGCATCATGCATTTTGTATTTTTAGTTGATTTTTTAACTAAGCCTGAATGGAATGGTGGGAGTAACAGCCAACAGATCGAAAAGCTCTAGGAAACCTAAAGACCTAAACTTTGTAGAAATTGGCAAATGGCACAACAGTTTATTTTAGACTTCAGATCTTCAGACATTTGTTTGATAGAAATTGGCTAGCATCAGGACAGTATGTGACCATTTTAATAGCAGCAAACTGAAGTGTCAGCAGAGCCGTGACAGGCAATCATGGCGGTCACATGACCCTAAACCCCGCCCTGCCTCCCGGCATCACAAAAAGGCGCCAAGGGGCAAAAAAAGACATATTATTTGAGTTTTTATTGTACATTTATGTCCTCTATGAGACAAAGTACATGCTGTACTTTGTCCCATGTTTCTAAGTGCTTTCTAACCCCAATTATTAGTACTGACCTGCCCTCCTACCCCGCCACCACAGGCATTCTATCAACAGCTATGAAGGAAACTCTTTTTTCATAGCTGCAGCTTGTTTTGGCTGTGAACACTTTCCCAAAGCAAGCAGCAGCGAGAAGAATGTAGAGGCTGATGCGTCCCCCAACATTCCATCTGCATTCCTCTTCTTGCTGCTTGTCTTGGGAAAGACAATTAAATAATCTGAATAGACCATTAAGCCTATTTTACAACCTAGCACCACTGGTGCTAGAAACTGAAGATGCGTTGAAATGACCTTTTTCCTGGGTTAACTAGTTTACAGCCTGTTTGTGCCTCTCCTGTCTCTCAAGTGGTACTATTAGCCAATGAGGCTACCCACCACAATAATGGATCAACAGTCAGGCTTAGTAAGGGAAGAGGTGGGGGCTTCCTCAAATACCATTGAGGGCACTCAGGCCTGTACAGAGAATACCAGGAGGTTGTCACAGTGTCAGGCTCAGAGTAGCTGGGACCTCACTGGCAGCTGCAGAGCATCGCCTGGTGGCTTATTACCACCATTATCAGCGGCTGGAGGTGGTTTTTGGAATACAGTACATGAGGTGGAATCTACTGTGGATCTGTGACCGGCTGACATCTGAGGGTTACACCCTATATATTATCAAGGCGTATTGGCCCTTGTGGTCGATGCGGGGAGGTGAGGAGGCACTCAGACCATTGTAGGATTGTGGCACTATTGGCACTCTCACGTTCTGAAGAATCACCATTTTTGTTTGGAGTGGACTGCATTTATTCACTTTTTATCACCTGCTGCAGTGTGTTGTCCCTTTGCATGTGTTTAGTAACCATCATATACATGGTCACGTTTCCCCCCACTGGGGATTGAAAGGGGTTCATCCTTGCATGCATGTATCTATATATTTATGTATTTATTTATTAGTTTTAGGGTATGTTCATTTATATAATGATATTTGTTTAGCGCTGCACCAATTTTTTATTAATTTTCTCATACACTTTTGGTCAAAGAGGGTGCTGGCCGCTTAGTTAGTCTTCATTCATCTGAAGCGCAGGAGGTTTTATCACATATTCAGGCCTGTACAGTACATTCTTATAGGTTTTTCAAGGGCTATCGCCTGTCTATGTATAAGGGATGCGTGTATTTTCTCTAAAGTGATTTTCATGGTATTTTTGATAGTTGTATTTATGAACAGAAATTATTTTGCCAAAGACTTGGATGAATTGTCTCTTGATGCTGTGTGGGTTGATATTTCATATATGTTTTAGAGACCAAGAACAAAGCTGGCGGACTTTAAAGCAAAGAAGCTAGTGCTGAAAAAAGGTCAGTGTATTACCTTGTGGGTACCTCCTTCTTTGAGCCCTACTATGTCCAGGGGCAGCTGTAAGGTGACTGGGCCTATAAGGTTATCCAAATGGTTTTCTGCTAAATAAAGAGCTCTGTGGACTTATAACGTACAATAGTTGCCAGTTTGGAAAGTAAACATGTAGCTAGTGAAGTCAGAGGAAAGAACTCTGTTGTGAGCAGCCTTTCTGAATGTTTATGTCCTCCCACTACTTTGTATAAACTCACATCAAAGTCCCAGCATCTCTTGGATGCTTTTTTCTTCAGCGGAATGTGAAATGGATCAAATGCTGTAGGTAAATTTGTTCTGGTGGTGGCAGGTATGTATGGTCCATTAGAAGTTGGCCGGAAAAATTAGGAGACATTAGAAGCAGCAAACCTATATGTAGCAGCCAGCTTCAGTGGGCAGTATAATTGTTGCGTGGCCTGGGCAACTAGTTACTGTTTCTGGCATCTGACCCTAGGTGTTGTCCTGGTAATGCCATGCGTCTTTCACTTATTTCTTTAATCTGATATCTATGATTGCCACAATGTCCTCAGGACTAATACTGTTTATTTTTTACCTCAGCTAGTGAAATACTCATCTGCATCGCTGTATGCTTTTCTGAGCTCATCTTGATCCTAACTTGAACTATACTCTCCTGCATCTCCTCCTCTTGCCCATTGTCTCTTTCCTCTAGCTTCACAAAAATAAAAAAAAAAACCTAGACTTAAAAAAAAAAAAGGTGTTTGTAAAGGCACAGAAATAACAAACATTGTTAGGGACCAGCCGGTGGTAGCCTCTAGCGTTCCACAGACCAAAATTTCCCAGGGCGCGGAATCTAACTTCCGACCTGCTTGTTCACCACAGCCCCTGATGGTGGGGATGGACTTGGAGCAAGCCGAGACCAGGTCGCGACCCCTGGGTGCAACCAGCTGTGGTAGAGGCACCTGTCGGTGGTACGCAGCAGGTGAGAGTCTGATGTGAGGAGGTAGAGTAAGCGAGGTCAGACAGGCCGGGTAGGTAACAGCGGAGCAGGTTGGTACAAACGGCAGGCAGAGGAATAAATGGGTCACGGTCCGGGTTTGGCAACTGGAGATCAAAAGTGCAGGAGCAGGCAGGAGAATGGTCAGGCAAGCCAGGGTCAGAGCAGGAGAAGTCAACAGATCAAGATCAGGCAGGGTCAGCAGCAAAGTAAACTCACAGAACACAGGAAAGACCATACGGCACTTGAGCATTGCAAGAGCCGGGTTTAAATAGCCTGCCCGACTCCTGACAGGCGCTCCCGGGTCCTAGTGCCCGTTTTCCTGTATGTTTTGTCAGGATTCTACGCATGTGCAGATTCGATCGCCGCAGCGATCTTCCCATTCCCTGACAAACAAGTTATACTTACCTTCTTTGTGCAATGGTTTTGCACAGAGAAGCCCCAATCCTCCTCTTCTGGTGCTCCTGGCCTTTCCTGGCTAAGTGCCCCCATAGCAAGTGGCTTTCTTTCATGCATACTCACTCCAAAGCTGGCTGTGTGTATCCATAAGACATGCCGAAGCGTCTCGGTCCCATTCCCTGCTACCTCCTCACTGGCTGTAATTGACAGCAGCAGACATCAATGGCCACAATTGCTGTGTCTGGGCCAGTGAGGAGAGAGAGCCTCTGCTCTCGTGCGCATCACTGGATCAGGCTCAGGTAAGTATTTAGGGGGAGATGGAGGGGGGGGGGCTAATTTTAAGACAGATTTTTACCTTAATGCAGAGAGTGCATTAAGGTAAAAACCCTTCTGCTTTAAAAACCACTTTAAGAAAAAGAAAGTGGGGTTGATTTTCTAAAACTGGAGAGTGCAAAATCTGGTGCAGCTCTGCATAGACACCAGATAGCTTCCAGGTTTTTTTGTAAAAGCTTAATTGAACAAGCTGAAGTTAGAAGCTGATTGGCTACCATAGCAGATTTTGCATTCTTTAGTTTTAGTAAATCAACCTCATAAACATACTGCAAGTATTCCAGGGTAGTACATAATCAGTAATGTTTTTTAAGGAAATGGACACTAAAATGCCTTGAAATACAAAGTTTTCAAAGATGAGTATATCAGTGGTCCATCAGTTTTTGCCGATGAGATTATTTAATGATTATAATTAATTGGCCATGCTTCCAGTCAGATATGCCTAAAAAAGGTTGTTTTCTAAGTCAGTTTAGATACAATCGAATTGTTTCATGGCACTTGTAATCAATAGAAAACCTTAAAATAATGTATGGTTTTGAAAATATATTTTTTAATATTACAGGTTAGCAAGTTATATAAAGGTATATCATTTAGAAAATGATCTAAAATTCACACACTGCATTCTTTAACCCCTTGCCCTCCAGAGGATTTACCCCCCTTCCTGACCAGGCCATTTATTGCAATACAGTGCTGTGTTACTTTAACTGAGAATTGCACGGTCATGCAATGCTGCACCCAAATGAGTTTTCTTTCAGTGGTATTTGATCACCTCTGCATTTTTTTTTGCACTATAAACAAAAAAAGACTGACAATTTAAAACCATTTTTTTTTTACTTTTTGCTATAAAACATATCCAGTAAAAAAAATTTTAAAAATCAAATTTCTTCATAAATTTAGGCCAACATGTATTCTGAAACATAAGAAAAGAAAATTCCAATACATGTGAATTAATTGGTTTATGTGAAAGTTATAGCGTCTACAAATGGCGGTATATATACTGGAATGTTTATTTAATTTTTTTTTATACTAGTAATGACGGCGATCAGCAACTTATAGAGGGACTGTGAGACTGCGGGACTGTGGCAGGCATTCTGACACTGGGAGGGGGGAAATGACTAACTGCCACTGACATCCCAATGACACTAATACAGTGATCAGTGCTAATAAAAAGCACTGACACTGTACTAATCACACTGGGCAGGAAGGGGTTAACATGTGGGGCAATCAAAGGGTTAAATGTGTGCTGTTTTACATTACGTGTTGTGTGTATTTTACTACAGAGACATGCTGCTTTGTATTTCTCTGCTGAGCAGAGAAATACAAAGCAGCATGTCCTTGCTGGCAGGAGAGAGACCTGTGTTGTTTACACACAGGTCTCTTCTCTGTCAGCTTTCCCCGACGATCGCCGGGTGCCGGCAGGGAATCTCCAGCCAAGACACGATGATTGACATCCCTAACTGCCAATGGCGGCGCGGGTAGGGCGGCATGCGCGCACGCCCCCTACCCAGAAATGCAAATCACGTATATATACGTGACTTTGCGCAGTCCTGCTGCCCTGTAGCAGTATTTCTGCTAAAGGGTTGGGGGAAAGAGGTTAAGTATTTTCTTTTCGCAATTGGCATAGAAATTCTAGTACTATGTAAATATGCAAACAGGAAACAACAGAGGTAATCCATCCTATGGAACTCTCTACCCCAATTTATCAGACTATCTTTTAGGCGATCTCTGAAAACCTATCTGAAAACCTATCTCTTCAGGGAAGCCTATCAGGCCCTCAGCTAATAATGGAATGTTCTACTCCTACCAGTCCATCCTCCACAGTTACTACCTTTTGTACCACTAGCCCCTCCCTCCTAGATTGTAAGCACCAAGGAGCAGGGCCCTCCTAATCTTCTTGTATTGAACTGTATTGTTCCTGTATTGTCTCCATTTATATTGTAAAGCGCTGAGCAAACTGTTGGCACTATATAAATCCTGTATAATAGTAATAATATAGTTTAGAAATAATTAGGTTTAAATCATACTGCTACTATTTGCTATGAATACGGGAAATGTGGAATTATGGCAGCTTCCATTACATAACATTTTTTTTTTCTGTCATACTCGACTGTCAAATGTGAACATTTCAAGGTCTTTAGGAGAATGAATTTCTTTTCACACAAGCTAAAGTATGAGACAGGTGTTCATTTCAATTTAGTTTTAGAAGTTCATTTAAACAAACATACTAAGTGATTGCTGAGTGCTTTATTGCAGCAGCTAGGATGAGGTGTGTTTGCATAAACTGGGTATTTTCCAGAACTAATGGTCTAGGTCTGTTCAATTATAGCATGAAACTTTTATAGCTTGTATATATCCTCTTTCCCCTGCATGTATCACAGCTACGCAAACATCCATTCTATAATTACTGTTTATGCACATGGTTCTAGTTATAAATATTATATCTATTATCAGAATGCATTTTATCACAGGATGTACAGTATTTGCAATAATGAATTCAAAAGAAAAACAGACTTGTTGGCAATAGCAACAATCAACTGTCATGGCTTTAACACTAGTTAAGCAAGAAAAGTTAAGCCCTGATTGGCTTCTACAGGCAACACCAACATTTGGCCATATTTTTTAAAATATACTTCTCTTAAACGATCCCCCGAATGAAACGTGCCACTTATTTCTCCCCAGTCATGTGTATACTGTATATAAATTCAGTAGTCAAAGAGGTTTAAATTAAACATTTTACGATAAAACTCTGTGTACTGTAGACCTTTTAAGACGTGAAAAGCAATACAATTATATTTTACCTGTTATGAGCAAAACCTCTTGTGTAAAGCACCGTGGGGCAGCACAGTGGCTAAAGGGTTAGCACTTCCGCCTGGCAGCACTAAGGTTGTTGGTTTGAATCCCAACCACAGCACCACTTGCCTGGAGTTTGCATGTTCTTTCTGTGTGGGTTTCCTCCAGATACCCCAGTTTCCTCCCACACGCCAAAGACATGCTGGTATGTTAATTGGATCCTGTCTAAATTGGCCCTAGTATGTGTATGTATGAATGTAAGTTAGGGACTTTAGATTGTATGCCCCTTGAGGGTTAGGGACTGATGTGAATGTACAATATATGTAAAGCACTGTAAACTGACAGCGCTATATACAGTAAGTACCTGTAATAAATAAAATATATTCTTCTTGTAATTGTATACACATGGCTTCTTGCACAATTGTTATAGTTTTTGTATATATTTTCAGTTTATTCTTTCTCAATAAGAACATTGATCAATAATTTATGTTTAGGAGGAGTCAGAGCACATGACGTCAGCACGTACTGGAATGTGGCAGACATTTTATTGGTTTGAAACGTACCATTCAGACATATGGTGACATGCTGTTTTATCTTATTTTTGATGTACGTTTAATACTACGATTTAAGGCAATAAATCCTTTTTGAAATTACTACACTATGATGATCTTTTTGCTTTTTGAATGGTATTGTCCTCTATGAGGATAATTTTATTTCTACAGGTCCACCTTTTAGCCCTATGTTTGAAGTTCAAGTTTGGAGCCAGTGTTCAGATCACGGCTTATCTTTGGAAATAATCCAGCAGGCACATTTTCCATCTACAACTTGGGGGCCAGTTTGTCCTTTTGGAACCAAAAAGTGTTCGGGTTCACAGCCTACCTCTGGAATTTGTACTGCACTTTTTTAACCCGCACTTAATCGTGGGGTCATTATGGCCTGGTAAGAGGCAGAAATATTTGGGTGTTGGTGATGGTGGACTTTCTTTCATCTTTTTTGAACTTTTTTTGGAATATTTTTGACATCATCACTGTTCCAGGGAAGAGGGGTCTATTTTGATCTTCATTAGATACTATTGGACTTTAATTATATTTTTTTTTTGTTTTGATTATCTGATGCGCTCTGTGTTCTAATCATTTATGTTTACCTCAAGAAAACATATAATAATGTCATTCAAGAAGCCCTGCAGTTGCAAGCAACCCATATTTTTGGAACAATCCTGCTAATATAGTAAACACTCTTTTAGTCTCTCTACTACTCTACAAGGTAACAGAAACAAAAAAATTGCACCATCTGAATTTGAATTTAGTCATGGAAACTTTAAAAGAAAGACTCATAAAAAGATAACACAAAAAAATTGGGCAGCCTTGTGAAAGTTGGCTTGCACATTAGTGAAAAGCTCCGTCAGACAAACCTTGGATTGTCCCCAAGGCTCTAGCCACTGTAGTATTATCCTATCTTTTTCTAATTATATAGCATGTTGTTTTGGATGGGGATTTTCATTTTTACTGATTAATGTCTTTGGATTGTTAAATAACGTTTGTAATAGTTCTGAGTGGTTCTACTGACATTAATAACAATGGCATGAATAATTGACAGTGAACAGTATACATACAACATTAAAAAAGAACTAAAATAATCTCATAATGTTAGGTTAATAGTATTGTATTTCTTTCTTCTACAATTTACAGCAAGGATTCTATAACATATTGCATTCAATGTACAACAGATGATACTCAAGAACAGGAAAGGAATGGTGCCAGACACAGTTGGAAAAGTCACAATTTCTTCGAAAGAAATAGTAACTGAGTTCTTGCTATTTCCTTAAGTGTTTGAGGTTAGTCACAAAGTAAGCTAATATTCCTAAATGGGAAATAATGACCTCTGATAATGGCACTCCATTTAAATCAGAAATTCCATATTGATGCAGAATTAGGCTTTTAGCATGTCACACCACTATCTGATGCATTTAAAACCACAACTAGGAAAACAAAAAAATTATATTTAATACTTTGAAGTTTATTTAAAAGCAATGACATGGCTTTACCATGGCCATATTGCTGCTCTAAAAAAAATATTAAAAGGAAGTCTGCACACTTATAAAGTATAGCAACAAGATTTCCAAATGTGAAACAGACTCCGCTAACAGAAGTCTGAAGCCAGCAGAGCTCAATACAAAAAAAAAAATAAACGTAAAAAAAAACAAAAAAAAAAAAAAACCTGTGATCATATGATCAGAACTCCTCCAATCTCAGACTTTTATTCACTGCATTAAGCATTTTTTTGAATAGGTTGTAATATGCAGGCTGTGGTATTGAATAACACTGCAGAGTATGATGAAAAGCAGATATCTATATCTGCTCTCCTTAAAAGGTAGCCCTGCAAGAGGGTAACTGATATAACATATGCAATTGCTACAAAATTCACTGTAATTTACTACTGTAAACATTTAGCTTTCCCTCATTTTCCTAAAGCAACCGAAACATTTTGTTTTCTTGCAACTAAGGCATTCTGGGAGCATCACTGTTTGTGTAGAATACTACCAGCAATCTCATTACAAATTTCCCCTGTTACATGAGGTTTCTTTTAACACTCAAATTTGTCCACTTAGCTGTCAGATTAATTAAACTGCTAGAAAGACTTACAGAAATATTTTCAGGATAGAAAAATATTCTGCAATAAAGGCTGAAAACAATCTCACAATATATACATTTCTTTTCTTGGAAAAATTTGAGTTGCCCTTCAGAATGATCAGTCAAGTCAAAACCAGTAAAGTGAAGATGGTAAAAGGTAAACATTTATCATAAAGGTCACCTTTTAAGTGCATTACATGTTCTAGACTTCTATAGTCCAGTCTTAATGAAAGTCAAAGCCTGTTTTGGAAAAATCCATTTGACCAGCTTTTTATGTTATCTATTCTATCTGTACAGGGTAATGGCATTTTATGCGCAGTACAAAACTGCATTCATTTGCTGGTAACAAAAACACTTCTTTCTGAGTTCTTGCTAGCACAGATGCATATAGTGTCATATGGTGCATGATCGAGGTGAAGAACATTATACTCTTCATCTCACACGTGCACAGTGTCAAGTAAAGTTTTCAAAATTACTGAGGTCCATTTTAAACAGGTACAATCTCTTAATACATAAATTCAGGCCCAGCTACATTTTGGTTCTGTAAGAAGGTCCACCATCAACATGGGTCAGTTGGGGTTCTAAGGAATAGCTTATAGAAGCTTAAAAATTACCAAATACAGATGCTGAGAAGCTTGTGTTTCTGGATTTGGAAACTGAAATTGCCCCAGAAGGAAAGAGTAAGACGCAATTATACAGAAAATCTACTTCAAACAATTCACGAAAGGCAGTAAGTTTACACCCTAAATCCTTGGTTCAAGTGATAACTATGGATAATACCTAGGTGCTATAGGAACTGTTCGAATTTTAAATTTGAGGTATGTACAGTTGTGACCAAAATTATTCAACCCCCAATGCTGTAAAGGGGTTTAGGGACTATAGTGTACATTTGGAATTGTATTCAGAATCAAATCCTACAAGGACGTTGTAACTACCCAAATGCAACTAAAATGACATCAATTGTTTATGTAATACAGTAGTAAATGGTTCTTATGTGGTTTCTTCATTGCCACAATTATTCAACCCCTTAAAGACTACCACTCTGAAGAACAGAGGTTCATACAGGTGCTTTCCATCAGGTATTGAAAACACCTGTGGATGTCACCGAGCAGCAATCAAGCATAATAAGCACCAATTAGGCAGCTTTAAAATGACTGTGATACTCAGCTCCTTCTAGACATTTACTGGTGTGGTTACAAACATGGTGAAGGCAAGAGAATGGTCCAGGAAGACAAGAGAAGAGGTGATTTCTCTTCACAGGAAGGGCAATGGCTATAAGAAGATTGCAAAGATGTTAAACATACCAAGAGACACCTTAGGAAGCATCATTCGCAAATTCAAGGCAAAGGGCACTGTTGAAACGCTACCTGGTCGTGGCAGAAAGAAGATGCTGACTTCGACTGCTGTGCGCTACCTGAAGCGTAGAGTGGAGAGAAGTCCCCGTGTGACTGCTGAGGAACTGAGAAAAGATTTGTCAGATGTGGGTACAGAAGTTTCAGCCCAGACAATAAGACGCACACTGCGTAATGAAGGCCTCCGTGCCAGAACTCCCAGGCGTACCCCCTTGCTGTCTCCAAAGAATAAGAAGAGTCGACTGCAGTATGCCAAAAGCCATGTGGACAAACCACAAAAGTTGTGGGATAGTGTTCTGTGGACTGATGAAACAAAATTAGAACTGTTTGGGCCCATGGATCAACGCTATGTTTGGAGGAGGAAGAACAAGGCCTATGATGAAAAGAACACCTTGCCTACTGTGAAGCATGGTGGAGGGTCAATCATGCTTTGGGGCTGTTTTGCTTCTGCAGGTACAGGGAAGCTTCAGCGTGTGCAAGGTACCATGAATTCTCTTCAGTACCAGGAGATATTGGATGGAAACGTGATGCAGTCCGTCACACACCTGAGGCTTGGGAGACGTTGGACCTTTCAACAGGACAATGATCCCAAGCATACCTCCAAGTCCACTAGAGCATGGTTGCAGAGGAAAGGCTGGAACATTTTGGAGTGGCCATCGCAGTCACCAGACTTAAATCCGATTGAGAACCTCTGGTGGGACTTAAAGAAAGCAGTTGCAGTGCGCAAGCCTAAGAATGTGACTGAACTGGAGGCCTTTGCCCATGAAGAATGGGCGAAGATACCCGTAGATCGCTGCAAGACACTTGTGTCAAGCTATGCTTCACGTTTAAAAGCTGTTATAACTGTAAAAGGATGCTGTACTAAGTACTAAGATTGAATGTCACTTGGGGGTTGAATAAAACTGATAATGCTGTGAGCACAGAAAAGACATTTGTGGTTATTTCATTATAACTGTTATGTTATATTTGTCTGACCTACAAGTGCCTCTTTAATGTAAATGTAAGCAAGATGACTGAATGATCAAAAGCAATGTCAAACTGGCCAAAACACTCAATTTCAGTGGGGGTTGAATAATTTTGGTCACAACTGTAGGCTTGAAAACAGATTCAAACAGATGGGATATAAAAACATTCTTTCTAAGATGTGAGTAAGTGTAAAAGAGAGGGAACATTTTTTTTTATAAAAAGACCAGGCAAAATGGCAGTGTTAACAGAATCATTTTTAATGGGCAGGTGCATATAGGAAAATGCAAAAATAAATAATAAATATTGGAATTTTTTGACAAATTACTTTAGCATTTGGACATTTGTGCCAGAGCTTGCTAACATTACATATAGAAGAGTCACCTCCCTAAAGGACCTTTTGAGTTACTCTGAGAAGCGCAAAAAATCCACTACATGGACTCACGGGGAAGTACCACCAAATGGCATATATGTTAATTTGTGATTTTGTTTTTCTTTTTGATTGGGGAAGACCCAGAAGGTGGTCATGTAAAAATTATATCAACATCTATATGACATAAATATTGTATGATCAAACATGGAAAGGGTGGGGGTTTGACTAGGCATTTAGGTAATTGATTGTGCTCTCCTCAGTGATAGAGGAGAAGATATTAACAGAATTCTGCTGCAGAAAGAATGTAAGATCTTGTAATTGGAAGCCTCAATAGCTTAAGCCCCCCGTTTGGTTTTTTTTGTTAATGGTGCATTATTGCTATTATGCACACTATATTGTAGTAATCAATTTTTTGGAATACTTTTTTGTCTGCATTGGTGGAAGGAAGAATTAAGAATTAAGAATTTTCCTTTCCATTTTTTGTGTAAAGTAGATTAAAATTTCTGAGGGTGTTCCCTAAACCATCTGTGTACAGAATGTTGCCATATTGCATTGCATTTTACAGAAAATGAAAGCACTTTAGACTGAAAAGGAAATTACATTTTTTAATAACTTATATTACAATATGAACGTGTCGCGCTCCACTAATGTGAAATATACTCAACATACTATATCCATAAACAATATAAAATTCAAAGTAAAATTATAAATAGCATATGTGAGTCCAACTTTGGTTATAGAATTGTATATGCTATATTATTTTTTTTTTATTTGAGATAATTTCCCACATAAGTAGAGTTACTCTTTCAACACATTTTGCTTTATCAGCTCTAGATATTCACCTTGCTTTTTGCACCTGGCATGCTGTTCATATGGAGATTTCCTATTCAAGGATTTAATTGAGTGCATCTGTTGTTGGGGAATGTATATACAGTATTGATAGGAAAAAAAGGGGAGTGGTTGCCGCTTGGGAGCGAATTTAAGAAATCGAATATATCCATCCTTGTTGCCCAACGAACGTTTACAGTTCTGCTTGACATTATACAGCCTATATCAGAAGAATGTATACAGTATGTATATACAATAAGTGTGCTTATCTGTGAAGAAACTCTATGGAATAAAAAACAGCACATGCTAATTCAACTGACTTACTTAGCTGTGCAATCCCTGAGGTTTAAAATCATGTAGAGACATACAGCATTTTTATTGGTGGCTATTTTTTTTAAGATTGTGACCATAGCATTCCAAAGAAAAATTGAGTACTGAGGTCTCAGGACTTTTGCTTTGCCTAGACTTGATGGTCTGCACAATTTTGATGTAACACTTATAGATATATGTCAGTGGTCTTATATACAGCTATATAATGCAAAGATTTGCATACATATACAGTATTATCCACCCACAAGTGGAAAGGGGAGTGTTCATAAATACATTTTATGATAATTTTGAACCATTTTTGATTTGTGATTAATATATTTTTGTATGATTGTAAAGTACAGCCTTTTCCTATTCAAAATATTTTTAAGCCTATGTGTAATTTTGATGAGTTTTTTTATCTTATTGTAGTCACAAAAGGAGGGTTTTGATTGACTGTGAGAGACCCAGTGACTCCAGATTATTGGACTGTAGTAGACTCCTTTCCTTTTTGTTTTTATTAAATAGCTCACAAGAGATAATAAATGACATATACAATATAAATAAAGTACATTCTCTAGTAAAGAACATAATAAAAAGACTGAAAACTGCCTTGTAATAATGTGTGTTGACTGACCCTGAATAATTCTTTTTTCAAATGCTTTGATAGCCTTGATCTTCTAGTTGGTTCATTCTGCTATGTGCTCTGACACCAGATTGCATTCCATTAAGTAGTGTAATCTGGGGATTTTTTTGCCTCAGTTATATGGATAATGTGGAAAAAAGACTTGGCTGATATCACATTCACACAAATCCACTAAAATGGGTCTGGTTTCTGAATAAATCATTTAGATTTGATGACATGTTCCACATTTAATTTATGTAGTAATGTTTCTAACATTTCAGGGAAAAAAGTAATTACTCAAGCAGGATTCTTTCCATACTACAGTCATCATTCTCTCTTATCTGGCATTTTAACTCTATATTTGCACTGGAATAAATATATATACATGGATATAGCTACAGTCTCTGTAGGATATTAATAATAATAATTCTGTTCAAGTATAGTTGTTATTGCACTTACCATGATTATTTGGTAAGCATTTTACAGTGGCAGTCATTTAGCTCTGTGTTATAAAATAATTTAACATATGGTGGAAGAGACTTGTGTCCATTTTAAAATACAAAACACATTAATCATAATGTTTGTGCCAGTAATATAATTACTATTCATCCACTGATTTTAATGGCTAGAAATAAAATGTGGCTTGTGCAAAGATCTGGGCACTCTGTTAGTTTGTATTCTTGCCATAGGAATGATTTGATGGTGAAGGCTTCTAGATCAGTAATATTCTTAGGTTTATCTAGAGTGTACTGCAAGTTTGATATCCACCCATCTGATACTGAGTAGGGGTAAACTGATTTAGGATGTTTGGCATGGACGAACGCGACAGCTTCTTGCTGTCAATAATTACAATGGAAGCAGTGGGTGCTTGTATCTGCCATGTTCTTACCAACTACTAACATCACTAAGTCCATTTATTGACATGGTCAGGAACCCCTGGCTACAAAAGCAAAGGGGACGGGATAGAGGGTGACATAATTGCCTATATACAGTATACAGTATAACCCAGGGGCGGACTGACCATTTTGAAACTCGGGCACTGCCCGAGGGCCCGGGGTCAGTAGGGGGCCCCATGAGCTGTCCCTAGTACCTTTTTCATAGTTTTTTTGAGTTTGGGCAAGGACACAGGGGCCCCATGATCCCCTATTGCCTGGGGGCCCCATGTGTTGTCAGTCCGCCCCTTGTGTGACCGCTTGATCATATTTTAATAATAATATTACCCAAATATGGCCATTGCCTTATTTAGAAACGTATGTCACCACTATCCCCACTACTTCTTTTATGGCGTGTTAAGGTCATTTGGCTGCCCTACATGCAGCCACAGAGATGTGATCCAAGGGCTCATTCACACATGAGGTTGTGGGACAGTAAAGCCACACAGTTGAGCTGCATTTTTTACCACTCCCAACTGCTTCCCCTTTAGCTGAAGAGGTTGTAAATATGTGGCCAAGATATAAAGTCTACCTCCAAGTGAATGGGGCCTCGCTGCGACCTCCCTGTAACTGTTTGCATTGCTTACGGCTGTGGCATAGTGCATTTATGATGTAAAACAGGCATTGAGGAGGTGACATATCATCTCTTCACCACCTGTCAAATGGCTTTGAAAAGTGATAAGAGCATGAATTGCTTTTCAGTGGAGCAACGGTCATTGGTGCTATTGTGAAAAAGCCCTAAAAAAAGTAGTTCTTACTGTACAGAATTAGGGGTGAGGACTAAAAATAGTGTAAGAATGTACACACACATGGATGTTAACATACACACATACACAAAGCCTTTTTAGAATCTGTAGTATTGTAACTGCACTCGCTGCCGGGCATTGCCCTGTAAGGGGAAGCGGAGAGCTCAGGACTCTGGAATATGCCTCCCCTTTCCTCTACTCTGCACATAACTGTTGGGAGGGGTGGAATGAAGGAAGGGTGGGGTGGAAGGAAGGAAGGGTGGGTGGAAAGAAGGGAGGGGTGGATGGAAGGAAGGAAGGAAGGGGTGGATGGAAGGAAGATGGGGTGGATGAAAGGAAGGGTGGGTGGGTGGAAGGAAGAGGTGGATGGAAGGAAGGAAGGGCTGGGTGGAAGGAAGTAGTGGGTGGAAGGAAGGAAGGGTGCGTGGGAGGAAGGAAGGGAGGGAGGGGTGGAAGGAAGAGAGGGAGGGAGGGGTGAGTGGAAGGAAGGAATGGTGGGAAGAAAGAAGGGAGGGGTGGGTTGAAGGAAGAAAGAGAGGGGTGGATGGAAGGAAGGGTGGATAGAAGGAAGGGGTGTGTGGAAGGAAGAAAGGGGTGGATGGAAGAAAGAGAGGGAGAGTGCAAGGAAGGAAGGGGTGGATGGAAGTAAGAGAGGGAGGGTGGAAGGAAGGAAGGGGTGGGTGGGTGGAAGGAAGGAAGGGACAGAGGGGTGGGTGGAAGGAAGGGACAGAGGGGTGGGTGGAAGGAAGGAAGGAAGGAAGGAAGGAAGGAAGGAAGGAAGGAAGGAAGGAAGGGGTGGATGGACGGAAGGAAGGGGTGGATGGAAGGAAGGGAGGGTGGGAGGGTGGAAGGAAGGGGTGGGTTGAAGGAAGATAGGGGTGAATGGAAGGAAGGGTGGTGGGTGAAAGGAAGGAATAGTTGGAATGGAAGAAGGAAGGAAGGAAGGAAGAAAGAAAGGAAGGAAGGATGAAAGGAAGGAAGGAAGGGGTGGGTGGAAGGACGGAAGGAAGGGAGGGGTGGAAGGAAGGCAGGGAAGGGTGGGTGGAAGGAAGGAAGGAAGGGAGGGAGGGGTGGATGGAAGGAAGGGTGGGGTGGAAAGAAGGAAGGGGTGGATGGAAGGAAGAAAGGGTGGGGTGGATAGAAGGAAGGGGTGGGTGGAAGGAAGGAGGGAAGGAAGGAAGGAAGGAAGGAAGGGATGGATGGATGGAAGGAAGGGAGGGAGGGAGGGTGGAAGGAAGGAAGGGGTGGATGGAAGGAAGGGAGGGTGGGTGGAAGGGGTGAGTGGAACGAAGGAAGGGAGGGAGGGAGGGGTGGAAGGAAGGGAGAGAGGGGTGGGTGGAAGGATGGAAGGGTGGGTAGAAGGAAGGGGTGTGTGGAAGGAAGGAAGGGGTGGATGGAAAGAAGAGAGGGAGGGTGGAAGGAAGGAAGGGGTGGGTGGGTGGAAGGAAGGAAGGGACAGAGGGGTGAGTGGAAGGAAGGGACAGAGGGGTGGGTGGAAGGAAGGAAGGGGTGGATGGATGGAAGGAAGGGGTGGATAGATGGAAGGAAGGGGTGGATGGATGGAAGGAAGGGAGGGGTGGGTGGAAGGAAGGAAGGCGTGGATGGAAGGAGGGAAGGGTGGGGGGGTTGAAGGAAGGGGTGGATGGAAGGAAGGGAGGGTGGGTGGAAGGAAGGGGTGGGTGGGTGGAAGGAAGGGAGGGGTGGGTGGGTGTAAGGAAGCATGGGGGGTGGTGGAAGGAAGGAAGGGGTGGATGGAAGGAAGGGATGGGTGGAAGGAAGGGATGGATGGAAGGAATGAAAGGGTGGGTGGAAGGAAGAGGTGGGTGGGAGGAAGGGAGGGGTGGAAGGAAGAGTGGATGGAAGGAAAGAAGGGGAGGAAGGAAGGAAGAAAGGAAGGAAGGAAGGAAGGAAGGGAGGGGTGGGTGGAAGGAAGGGGTAGATAGAAGGAAAGAAGTGAGGGGTGAGTGGAAGGAAGGGTGGGTAGAAGGAAGGAAAGGGTGGATGGAAGGATGGAAGGGAGAGGTGGGTGGAAGGAAGGGGTGGGTGGAAGGAAGGAAGGAAGGAAGGAAGGGAGGGAGAGGTGCGTAGAAGGAAGAAAGGGATGGATGGAAGGAAGAATGGAAGGGTGGGTGGAAGGAAGGGGTGGGTGGAAGGAAGGAAGGGTGAGTGGATGGAAGGAAGGGAGGGGTGGGTGGGTGGGTGGAAGAAAGGGGTGGATGGAAGGAGGGGTGGGTGGAAGGAATGAAGGGAGGAAGGAAGGAAGGAAGGAAGGAAGGAAGGAAGGAAGGAAGGATGAAAGGAAGAAAGGAAGGGGTGGGTGGACGTAAGGAAGGGAGCGGTAGAAGGGAGAGGTGGAAGGAAGGAAGGAAGGGAGGAATGGAAGGAAGGAAGGAAGGAAGAGAGGGGTGGAAGGTGTAACAGAACCGACCCCGTCTGCACTTGGGTATTTCCATTATAATATCGCTTCCCTGTCCAAACACCTACCACGGACACCACCGCTGATCATACGAGACTAGACAACACCAGCCTTGAAATAAATCAGGATATAGACTACTTTATTTTAACACAGATACAAGATATATACATTCAAGGGAACAATTACCCCTCCCCACATAATGACACAGGGTGGGACAATCCACACCCAGAAACAAGAGATACACCAGCAGACAGTCCCATCAGGGGGAAGGGCTGCCGGAAACACCCCCCACCAAGCCAATACACACAAACACATACATCCCATAATAGTTTGCTCACAAGCAAGACACACAATAGAACAATGGGATGCAACCACATGGCATTAAACAATCCACAACCCCTCCTCCCCACCTATACATGTCTACACAATATTAGGACATATCACCCTGCACCCCTAACAGGCAGAGACAGGGGTCTCCCCACCTCTCCAAAGTGAGCTGTGTTCCATGGGCCCCCCACCCAAAGTCACTCCTGTCACAGAAGGAAGGAAAGAAGGGAGGGGTGGAAGGAAGAAAGGGAGCGTGGGTGGAGGGGTAGAAGGGAGGGATGGAAGGAAGGAAGGGATGGGTGGGTGGAGGAAAGGAAGGAAGGGAGGGGTAGAAGGGAGCGGCGGAAGGAAGGGGTGGAGGGAAGGAAGGAAGGAAGGGAGCGGTGGAGGGAAAGAAGGGAGGGAGGGGTGGAAGGAAGGAGTGGAAAGAAAGAAGGAAGGGAGGGGTGGAAGGAAGGAGTGGAAAGAAGGAAGGGAGTGGAGGAAGGAAGGAAGGAAGGGGTGGATGGAAGGAAGGAAGAGAGGGGTGAAAGAAAAGAAGTAAGGAAGGGAGGGGTGGGTGGAAGGAAGGGTGAAAGGAAGGAAGGAAGGAAGGAAGGAAGGAAGGGGTGGAAGGAACTGAGGTTGGACTTACATCACCAGTAAGAAGCATCAGAGCTGTCGGCTGCTCTGTGTTCAGTTTCCCGCCCACACCTCCTCTGAAGCTGCACAGACTGGAGTGTGGATGGGCACATGGGGAGGCAGTGCAGATCCAGCCTCTCTCCCCTCTTCTTCTGCTAATAGTGAGGAGGATGGAGGGAGGGTTTGGGCACTGAGAAGAACACAGCGGGGGAGGGGAGGAAGAAAGAAAACTGAACCATCAGGTATGTTGGTTCAGCAGTGGGTTGTGCAGCAGTGGGTGTGGTGACAAGCAGCGATCTCCTTTATGGCTTTCAATGAAGCAGCTGGAAGCCTACTCTCCTCTCCCTCCTGCCGCTTCCAGCTGCTTCATTGAAAGCCATACAGGAGATCGCTGCTTGTAACTGCCCCCACCGCAGCCCTTCCCACATACCTCTAGTTCTCGCGCTGCTTGCACCCACCTTATTTCCTGTCAGGAATGGACTCAGCACTGGTGGTGGGACTCACCTGCCGTGTGGGCTGCAGTACCAGAGCTGAACAGCGGGTGCTCTCAGCAGCCAGAAGCTCACACCTGCAATCAGCCAAACCTGGGGCTGATTGCAGAAGGTGTATGTAAGGCATGACCAGGCCTGTGATCTGGGCCTTAGTGTATGTTTTCCCATGAGCCCCTGTACCTGGTATCTTGTGTTCCTGCCTCGTTGCTGACCCTGCTTGATCCTGACCTCTGCTGATCGTCTCCTGTTGAACCCGGCTTGTGACCCTGACCATTCTCTGCCTGATCCTTTGTACCGCGCTGCCCGTGAGTTACTGAACCCGGCTTGTGACCCTGACCATTCTCTGCCTGCTCCTTCGGTACCTCGCTGCCCGCACGTTGCTGACCTGACCCATCTGACCACGCTAGCTACTCTGCCATCCATCCATCCTGCACGGATCCAGCTGTCCCTGCTCACACCTTCTGCCTCTTCACATCAGGCTTTCTACCTGCACATACCTCTGGCGGATCCCTCTACCACGAGCAGGGGTACTCAGGGGCCGCGACCTGGTTCCTGTCTGCTCCAAGTCCATCCCCACCATCAGGGGCCCTGGTGAATAAGCAGACTGGGACTTAGACTCCGCGCCCTGGGGAATCCTGTCCTGGGAACTGCTAGAGGTACCACCGAATGGTCATTATAGAACCCTACGGCCGGCCTGACCATTCCACCTCTCCAGCCCTGACTAGGCCTGTGTTCCTGCACGTACTAAGATTAGTGGAAGGTTGGTTTGTTCACTGTGCGTTTATATATATATATGTGTGGCTAATAATAAACTGTATTATTATACTATACCTGAAACCTGCGTTTCCCTGTGTCAGTCCACACCTTTCTGGTCACTCCTAGATTCCTGACATCACACCAAGGCCTTTCCTGACCAGAAGTGGCTGCACAGGGAAGCCATCTTGACTTGTTGTGAAGGATGCATCCTGAGGAGGTTGTGTATTTGTCTATGCTAGTCTTTGATGACAGAGAATATGCCTATCAGACTCTGCGGGAGTATACCAGGGATCAGCTGCTAGAGTGCATACGGGTCGCTCATTCCCTAGTAGGTCAGGACCTAGAGCTCTCTGAGGTGCAACCATTGATTCAGGCTTGTGTTGAGTTGGCTTCATCTAGTACCCCTGAAAGCAGGGATGAATTCCTTCCTCCATTCAGGGTGAGTCAAATAATATCACTGGTATGGTTGTTGGAGGATGATCCGGATTGCTTCTTGGAGCATTATTCAGCATGTTCACCACATGTGCTAAAGAAGTGTATAAACGCAGTGCAATCTTTGACCAGACAGGCCTTGTGTAAGCTGAGCGTTGTCCAACCCTTACTGCAGACATGGTCAGACTTGTTACACCCAGCCTCAATCTGCTTGCAACAAACCAGTCCTGTTTCTCATCATTCCTCTGCTCAAAGTTCTTTTCCTGCATTCCCGACAGCACCCCCAGTGACAGCCCAGTATACCCTGCTATCTACCACATGTCAGTACCCTGCTCCCACTCGCTGTACCATCGTGCCAGTCGACTCGGTGCCCGCTGTCGTGCCAGTCGACTCGGTGCCAGTTGACTCGGTGCCCGCTGTCGAGCCAGATGACTTGATGCCTGATGACTCAGTGCCCGCTGTCGAGCCAGATGACTTGATGCCTGATGATTCGGTGCCCGCTGTCGTGCCAGTTGACTCGGTGCCAGTTGACTCGGTGCCCACTGCCGTGCCAGTTGACTCGGTGCCCGCTGTTGAGCCGGATGACTTGATGCCTGATGACTCGGTGCCTGCTGTCGTGCCAGTTGACTCGGTGCCCGCTGTCGAGCCAGATGACCTGATGCCTGAGGACCCAGTGCCCGCTGTTGAGCCACATAACCTGATGCCTGATGACTTGGTGCCCGCTGTCATGCCAGTTGATTCAGTGCCCACTGTTGTGCCAGTTAATTTGGTGCCTGCTGTCGAGCTTGGAAACCCGGTACCCGCGGTTCTGCTAGATGGCTCGGTGCCCGCTGACATGCCCGGTGACTCGGTGCCCGCTGACTTGCCAGGTGACTCTGTGCCCGCGGTTCTGCTAAATGGCTCGGTGCCCGCTGACGTGCCCGGTGACTCGGTGCCCGCTGTCGTGCCAGATGATTCGGTGACATGCCTCTGCCCGCTGCACAGCCCGACATGCCAGCCCCTGATGTCCAGCTAAACTGGCCAATAACTGATTCCCAGCCTGCTCCTGGAAATCCTGTGCCCAGTGACCTGCCTTCCTGGGTTCTCCTACACAAAGAGAAGTCTACCAGCAGGAAACCCAGCCAGCCGGTTTACTCCGGCAGTTGGATATTCAGCCAGTTACCTGACCCAGGCGGTGGAACATTTTGCCCACTAAGGACTGTCTGGAGCGTCCTGAGGCCGCTCCTTGAGGGGGGGGTACTGTCAGGAATGGACTCAGCACTGGTGGTGGGACTCACCTGCCGTGTGGGCTGCAGTACCAGAGCTGAACAGCGGGTGCTCTCAGTAGCCAGAAGCTCACACCTGCAATCAGCCAAACCTGGGGCTGATTGCAGAAGGTGTATTTAAGGCATGACCAGGCCTGTGATCTGGGCCTTGGTGTATGTTTTCCCATGAGCCCCTGTACCTGGTATCTTGTGTTCCTGCCTCGTTGCTGACCCTGCTTGATCCTGACCTCTGCTGATCGTCTCCTGTTGAACCCGGCTTGTGACCCTGACCATTCTCTGCCTGATCCTTTGTACCGCGCTTCCCGTGAGTTACTGAACTCGGCTTGTGACCCTGACCATTCTCTGCCTGCTCCTTCGGTACTTCGCTGCCCGCACGTTGCTGACCTGACCCATCTGACCACGCTAGCTACTCTGCCATCCATCCATCCTGCACGGATCCAGCCGTCCCTGCTCACACCTTCTGCCTCTTCACATCAGGCTTTCTACCTGCACATACCTCTGGCGGATCCCTCTACCACGAGCAGGGGTACTCAGTAGAGATGAGCGAATCGAACCAGGCGAACCGGAATTCGAGTCGAATTTCAGGAAATATTCGATTCGCGGCGAAACCGAAATTTTGCCTACTTCGGGTGCGCGAATCGAACATTTCCCGATCAGCCGGCAAAAGTGTCCCTGCAGTGAGCTCCGCTATTTCTGACAGTTCTCTGACAGAAGGAACACATGTTTAGCGGTTGAAACATTGTATCTATTAGTTTACATTTAGGATACAGATGTTTCAACCACTGTTCATGTGAAGAAGCTGTGAGAGAACTGTCAGAAATAGAGGAACTCTGCACATACACTTTTTGCCGGCTTGGAATTATTCTTCTTTTCATCCTACTTCTTCTTCTTCTTCATCTTCATCCTCAGAATGAAGATACAATTTGTATCTATTAGTTTCCATTTAGGATACAGATGTTTCAACCGCTGTACATGTGAAGAAGCTGTGAGAGAACTGTCAGAAATAGAGGAACTCTGCACATACACTTTTTGCCGGCTTGGAATTATTCTTCTTTTCATCCTACTTCTTCTTCTTCTTCTTCTTCTTCTTCTTCATCCTCATCCTCATCCTCTTCTTCTGAGGATGAGGATGAAGAAGAAGCAGTAGGATGAAAATAAGAATAATTCCAAGCCGGCAAAAAGTGTATGTGCAGAGTTCCTCTATTCTGCAGATACACTTAGAGGAGCTCTGCACATACACTTTTTGCCTGTTTGGAATTAATCTTATTTTCATCCTACTTCTTCTTCTTCTTCTTCTTCTTTATCCTCATCTTCAGAAGAAGAAGAAGAGGATGAAGAAGAAGAAGAAGAAGAAGAAGAAGAAGAAGAAGTAGGATGAAAATAAGAATAATTGCAAGCCGGCAAAAAGTGTATGTGCAGAGTTCCTCTATTCTGCAGATACACTTAGAGGAGCTCTGCAGATACACTTAGAGGAGCTCTGCACATACACTTTTTGCCGGCTTGGAATTAATCTTATTTTCATCCTACTTCTTCTTCTTCTTCTTCATCCTCATCCTCAGAAGAAGAAGAAGAGGATGAGGATGAAGAAGAAGAAGAAGAAGAAGAAGAAGTAGGATGAAAATAAGAATAATTCCAAGCCGGCAAAAAGTGTATGTGCAGAGCTCCTCTAAGTGTATCTGCAGAGCTCCTCTAAGTGTATCTGCAGAATAGAGGAACTCTGCACATACACTTTTTGCCGGAAACCGCTGTATGGAGGGAATGTCCCAGAACTGTCATAAATAGTCTATTTCTGACAGTTCTGGGACATTCACTCCATACAGCTGTTTCAACCGCTGTATGGAGGGAATGTCATAGAACTGTCAGAAATAGACTATTAATGACAGTTCTGGGACTGTCCTTCCATACAGCGGTTGAAACATTGTATCTATTTGTTTCCATAAATGGATCCATTTATGGAAACAAATAGATACAATGTTTCAACTGCTGTATGGAAGGACAGTCC
The DNA here is from genome assembly GCF_062004578.1 of Staurois parvus. NCBI lineage: Eukaryota > Metazoa > Chordata > Amphibia > Anura > Ranidae > Staurois > Staurois parvus. The sequence goes on from NW_028317943.1 coordinate 9,734,085, forward strand.
CAGAACTGTCATTAATAGTCTATTTCTGACAGTTCTATGACATTCCCTCCATACAGCGGTTGAAACAGCTGTATGGAGTGAATGTCCCACAACTGTCAGAAATAGACTATTTATGACAGTTCTGGGACATTCACTCCATACAGCGGTTGAAACATTGTATCTATTTTTTTCCATAAATGACATTCTGCAGATACACTTAGAGGAGCGCTGCAGATACACTTTTTGCCGGCTTGGAATTATTCTTATTTTCATCCTACTTCTTCTTTTTCTTCTTATGAGGATGAGGATGAAGAAGAAGAAGTAGGATGAAAATAAGATTAATTCCAAGCCGGCAAAAAGTGTATCTGCAGCGCTCCTCTAAGTGTATTTGCAGAATGTCATTTATGGAAAAAAATAGATACAATGTTTCAACCGCTGTATGGAAGGACAGTCCCAGAACTGTCATAAATAGTCTATTTCTGACAGTTGTGGGACATTCACTCCATACAGCTGTTTCAACCGCTGTATGGAGGGAATGTCATAGAACTGTCAGAAATAGACTATTAATGACAGTTCTGGGACTGTCCTTCCATACAGCGGTTGAAACATTGTATGTATTTGTTTCCATAAATGGATCCATTTATGGAAACAAATACATACAATGTTTCAACCGCTGTATGGAAGGACAGTCCCAGAACTGTCATTAATAGTCTATTTCTGACAGTTCCATGACATTCCCTCCATACAGCGGTTGAAACAGCTGTATGGAGTGAATGTCCCAGAACTGTCAGAAATAGACTATTTATGACAGTTCTGGGACATTCACTCCATACAGCGGTTGAAACATTGTATCTATTTTTTTCCATAAATGACATTCTGCAGATACACTTAGAGGAGCGCTGCAGATACACTTTTTGCCGGCTTGGAATTATTCTTATTTTCATCCTACTTCTTCTTTTTCTTCTTATGAGGATGAGGATGAAGAAGAAGAAGTAGGATGAAAATAAGATTAATTCCAAGCCGGCAAAAAGTGTATCTGCAGCGCTCCTCTAAGTGTATTTGCAGAATGTCATTTATGGAAAAAAATAGATACAATGTTTCAACCGCTGTATGGAAGGACAGTCCCAGAACTGTCATAAATAGTCTATTTCTGACAGTTGTGGGACATTCACTCCATACAGCTGTTTCAACCGCTGTATGGAGGGAATGTCATAGAACTGTCAGAAATAGACTATTAATGACAGTTCTGGGACTGTCCTTCCATACAGCGGTTGAAACATTGTATGTATTTGTTTCCATAAATAGATCCATTTATGGAAACAAATACATACAATGTTTCAACCGCTGTATGGAAGGACAGTCCCAGAACTGTCATTAATAGTCTATTTCTGACAGTTCCATGACATTCCCTCCATACAGCGGTTGAAACAGCTGTATGGAGTGAATGTCCCAGAACTGTCAGAAATAGACTATTTCTGACAGTTCTGGGACAATCACTCCATACAGCTGTTTCAACCGCTGTATGGAGGGAATGTCATGGAACTGTCAGAAATAGACTATTAATGACAGTTCTGGGACTGTCCTTCCATACAGCGGTTGAAACATTGTATGTATTTGTTTCCATAAATGTATCCATTTATGGAAACAAATACATACAATGTTTCAACCGCTGTATGGAAGGACAGTCCAAGAACTGTCATAAATAGTCTATTTCTGACAGTTCTATGACATTCCCTCCATACAGCGGTTGAAACAGCTGTATGGAGTGAATGTCCCAGAACTGTCAGAAATAGACTATTTATGACAGTTCTGGGACATTCACTCCATACAGCGGTTGAAACATTGTATCTATTTTTTTCCATAAATGACATTCTGCAGATACACTTAGAGGAGCGCTGCAGATACACTTTTTGCCGGCTTGGAATTATTCTTATTTTCATCCTACTTCTTCTTTTTCTTCTTATGAGGATGAGGATGAAGAAGAAGAAGTAGGATGAAAATAAGATTAATTCCAAGCCGGCAAAAAGTGTATCTGCAGCGCTCCTCTAAGTGTATTTGCAGAATGTCATTTATGGAAAAAAATAGATACAATGTTTCAACCGCTGTATGGAAGGACAGTCCCAGAACTGTCATAAATAGTCTATTTCTGACAGTTGTGGGACATTCACTCCATACAGCTGTTTCAACCGCTGTATGGAGGGAATGTCATAGAACTGTCAGAAATAGACTATTAATGACAGTTCTGGGACTGTCCTTCCATACAGCGGTTGAAACATTGTATGTATTTGTTTCCATACAGCGGTTGAAACATTGTATGTATTTGTTTCCATAAATGGATCCATTTATGGAAACAAATACATACAATGTTTCAACCGCTGTATGGAAGGACAGTCCCAGAACTGTCATTAATAGTCTATTTCTGACAGTTCCATGACATTCCCTCCATACAGCGGTTTGAAACAGCTGTATGGAGTGAATGTCCCAGAACTGTCAGAAATAGACTATTTCTGACAGTTCTGGGACAATCACTCCATACAGCTGTTTCAACCGCTGTATGGAGGGAATGTCATGGAACTGTCAGAAATAGACTATTAATGACAGTTCTGGGACTGTCCTTCCATACAGCGGTTGAAACATTGTATGTATTTGTTTCCATAAATGGATCCATTTATGGAAACAAATACATACAATGTTTCAACCGCTGTATGGAAGGACAGTCCCAGAACTGTCATAAATAGTCTATTTCTGACAGTTGTGGGACATTCACTCCATACAGCTGTTTCAACCGCTGTATGGAGGGAATGTCATAGAACTGTCAGAAATAGACTATTAATGACAGTTCTGGGACTGTCCTTCCATACAGCGGTTGAAACATTGTATGTATTTGTTTCCATAAATGGATCCATTTATGGAAACAAATACATACAATGTTTCAACCGCTGTATGGAAGGACAGTCCCAGAACTGTCATTAATAGTCTATTTCTGACAGTTCCATGACATTCCCTCCATACAGCGGTTGAAACAGCTGTATGGAGTGAATGTCCCAGAACTGTCAGAAATAGACTATTTATGACAGTTCTGGGACATTCACTCCATACAGCGGTTGAAACATTGTATCTATTTTTTTCCATAAATGACATTCTGCAGATACACTTAGAGGAGCGCTGCAGATACACTTTTTGCCGGCTTGGAATTATTCTTATTTTCATCCTACTTCTTCTTTTTCTTCTTATGAGGATGAGGATGAAGAAGAAGAAGTAGGATGAAAATAAGATTAATTCCAAGCCGGCGGCAAAAAGTGTATCTGCAGCGCTCCTCTAAGTGTATTTGCAGAATGTCATTTATGGAAAAAAATAGATACAATGTTTCAACCGCTGTATGGAAGGACAGTCCCAGAACTGTCATAAATAGTCTATTTCTGACAGTTGTGGGACATTCACTCCATACAGCTGTTTCAACCGCTGTATGGAGGGAATGTCATAGAACTGTCAGAAATAGACTATTAATGACAGTTCTGGGACTGTCCTTCCATACAGCGGTTGAAACATTGTATGTATTTGTTTCCATAAATGGATCCATTTATGGAAACAAATACATACAATGTTTCAACCGCTGCATGGAAGGACAGTCCCAGAACTGTCATTAATAGTCTATTTCTGACAGTTCCATGACATTCCCTCCATACAGCGGTTGAAACAGCTGTATGGAGTGAATGTCCCAGAACTGTCAGAAATAGACAGAAACTGTCACAGAACTGTCCTTCTTCTCATCCTTCTCCTTCTTCTCATCCTTCTTCTCATCCTTCTTCTCATCCTTCTTCTTCTCATCCTTCTCCTTCTTCTCATCCTTCTCCTTCTCCTTCTTCTCATCCTTCTCCTTCTCCTTCTTCTCATCCTTCTCCTTCTTCTCATCCTTCTCCTTCTCCTTCTTCTCATCCTTCTCCTTCTCCTTCTTCTCATCCTTCTCCTTCTCCTTCTTCTCATCCTTCTCCTTCTCCTTCTTCTCATCCTTCTCCTTCTTCTCATCCTTCTCCTTCTTCTCATCCTTCTCCTTCTCCATCTTCTCATCCTTCTCCTTCTCCTTCTTCTCATCCTTCTCCTTCTCCTTCTTCTCATCCTTCTCCTTCTCCATCTTCTCATCCTTCTCCTTTTCCTTCTTCTCATCCTTCTCCTTCTGCTTCTCCTTCTCCTTCTCCTTCTTCTCATCCTTCTCCTTCTTCTCATCCTTCTCCTTCTTCTCATCCTTCTCCTTCTCCTTCTTCTCATCCTTCTCCTTCTTCTCATCCTTCTCCTTCTTCTCATCCTTCTCCTCATCCTTCTCCTTCTTCTCATCCTTCTCCTTCTCCTTCTTCTCATCCTTCTCCTTCTCCTTCTTCTCATCCTTCTCCTTCTCCATCTTCTCATCCTTCTCCTTCTCCTTCTTCTCATCCTTCTCCTTCTTCTCATCCTTCTCCTTCTCCTTCTTCTCATCCTTCTCCTTCTTCTCATCCTTCTCCTTCTCCTCATCCTTCTCCTTCTCCTTCTTCTCATCCTTCTCCTTCTCCTTCTTCTCATCCTTCTCCTTCTTCTTATCCTTCTCCTTCTCCTCATCCTTCTCCTTCTCCTTCTTCTCATCCTTCTCCTTCTCCTTCTTCTCATCCTTCTCCTTCTCCTTCTTCTCATCCTTCTCCTTCTCCTTCTTCTCATCCTTCTCCTTCTCCATCTTCTCATCCTTCTCCTTCTCCATCTTCTCATCCTTCTCCTTTTCCTTCTTCTCATCCTTCTCCTTCTGCTTCTCCTTCTCCTTCTCCGTCTTCTCATCCTTCTCCTTCTCATCCTTCTCCTTCTTCTCATCCTTCTCCTTCTTCTCATCCTTCTTCTCATCCTTCTCCTTCTTCTCATCCTTCTCCTTCTTCTCATCCTTCTCCTTCTTCTCATCCTTCTCCTTCTTCTCATCCTTCTCCTTCTTCTCATCCTTCTCCTTCTCCTTCTTCTCATCCTTCTCCTTCTTCTCATCCTTCTCCTTCTCATCCTTCTCCTTCTCCTTCTTCTCATCCTTCTCCTTCTTCTCATCCTTCTTCTCATCCTTCTTCTCATCCTTCTTCTCATCCTTCTCCTTCTTCTCATCCTTCTTCTCATCCTTCTCCTTCTTCTCATCCTTCTCCTTCTCCTTCTTCTCATCCTTCTCCTTCTCCTTCTTCTCATCCTTCTCCTTCTCATCCTTTTCTTTCTACTCATCCTTCTCCTTCTTCTCATCCTTCTCCTTCTCCTTCTTCTCATCCTTCTTCTCCTTCTCCTTCTCCTTCTTCTCATCCTTCTCCTTCTCCTTCTTCTCATCCTTCTTCTCCTTCTCCTTCTCCTTCTTCTCATCCTTCTCCTTCTCCTTCTTCTCATCCTTCTCCTTCTTCTCATCCTTCTCCTTCTCCTTCTTCTCATCCTTCTCCTTCTTCTCATCCTTCTCCTTCTCCTTCTCCTTCTCTTTCCTCATCTCCAAGGGCATTTAAATTAAAGGTACAGTGTTCTGCACTAATTTAAAGGCTCTCTGAAGCCTAGAAACCCTTTTTATAAGTCATCTTCGTAGCGAAGAAATTCGCATCGAATCGAATTTCACACTGGAATTCGCCGAATCAGCCGAATCGAATTTTTGAGAAATTCGCTCATCTCTAGTACTCAGGGGCCGCGACCTGGTTCCTGTCTGCTCCAAGTCCATCTTCACCATCAGGGGCCCTGGTGAATAAGCAGACTGGGACTTAGACTCCGCGCCCTGGGGAATCCTGTCCTGGGAACTGCTAGAGGTACCACCGAACGGTCATTACAGAACCCCATGGCCGGCCTGACCATTCCACCTCTCCAGCCCTGACTACGCCTGTGTTCCTGCACGTACTAAGATTAGTGGAAGGTTGGTTTGTTCACTGTGCGTTTATATATATATATATATGTGTGGCTAATAATAAACTGTATTATTATACTATACCTGAAACCTGCGTTTCCCTGTGTCAGTCCACACCTTTCTGGTCACTCCTAGATTCCTGACATTTCCACTTGTGGGTGAATGGAAATTTCAAGGGCTGCAGGGATGGTTGGCAACTCTCCTCTGGAGTGAGGGTCAGACCCCCCTGACCTCTCCCCCTTATCAATGCCCCTGGTTCAGAACTATATAACATACAACATAGTGTATACAGTGCAGGTGTCAGAACTATGTAATGTACAAAGCAGCATATTAAGTACAGGGGTAATGATTACGTGGCATAAAAATCGCAGTGATGAAATTATTAGGGCGGAACAAGGAGTCCTCACAGGTGAGAGGTTGTTTCTCTATGTTGACCAGAGGCAACTACTGAGCACTGTTGTCTGCACAGTGATGCTTTCTTTGTGCAATATGGATCTGATGAGAGTGGCTCGCAGGTAACAGTTACATAAGGCTGGAAGGTTTTTTATTCTTGTGAGTGTGGTTTTATTATAGTAATAAATGTCCTCAATCTGGGTGATGATCCTAGCAGCTGAAGTAGATTAAAATGTTCCTTCCTTGGAGATTGCTTAGTCCTGGCATTAAATGGAACACTCTTCTGTCAGGCTTTGTGTCACAATCAGGGGATAAGACTGCCTGGGCCTTTACAGTTGAGGCAACGAAACAGATGTACCCAGGTACAGGTCTTCACAGATGCAGGAACAGTGTGAGTGCATGCAAACGGCGGTGAGAGAGAGAGGGAGCGGTGGAAGAAAGGAAGGAAGAGAGGGGTGGAGGGAAGGAAGGAAGAGAGGGGTGGAGGGAAGGAAGGAAGAGAGGGGTGGAGGGAAGGAAGGAAGGGAGTGGTGGAGGGAAGGAAGGAAGGGAGGGGTGGAAGGAAGGAAGGGAGGGAGGGAGGGGTGAATGGAAGGAAGGAAGAGAGGGGTGAAAGGAAAGAAGGAAGGAAGGTAGGGGTGGGTGGAAGGAAGGGAGGGAAGGGTGAAAGGAAGGAAAGAAGGGGTGGATGGAACTGAGGTTGGACTCACATCACCAGTAAGAAGCATCAGAGCTGTCGGCTGCTCTGTGTTCAGTTTGCCGCCCACACCTCCTCTGAAGCTGTACAGTCTGGAGAGTGGGTGAGCACATGGGGAGGCAGTGCAGATCCAGCCTCTCTCCCCTCTTCTGCTATTAGTGAGGAGGATGGAGGGAGAGTCTGGGCACTAAGAAAGAAGTGGGGGTGTTGACAAGCAGCGATCTCCTTTATGGCTTTCAATGAAGCAGCTGGAAGCCGATTCTCCTCTCCCTCCTGTCGCTTCCAGCTGCTTCATTGAAAGCCTTACAGGAGATCACTGCTTGTAACTGCCTCCACCGCAGCCCCTCACACATACCTCTAGTCCTGGCGCTGTCTCGCACCCACCTTATTTCCCACACTGCCAAAAGCACCAAAACCTGGTTCAATGACCGTGGGATTACTGTGCTTGATTGGCCAGCAAACTCGCCTGACCTGAACCCCATAGAGAATCTATGGGGCATTGCTAAGAGGAAGATGAGAGACATGAGACCGAATAATGCAGAAGAGCTGAAGGCTGCTATTGAAGAATCCTGGCCTTCCATAACACCTCAGCAGTGCCACAGGCTGATAGCTTCCATGCCACACCGCATTGAGGCAGTAATTGCTGCAAAAGGGGCCCAAACCAAGTACTGAGCACATATGCATGCTTATACTTTTCAGAGGTCCGATATTGTTGTATGTACAATCCTTGTTTTATCGATTGCATGTAATAATCTAATTTTCTGAGATTGTGGATTTGGGGTTTTCATGAGCTGTAAACCATAATCATCACAATTATGACAAATCACGGCTTGAACTATCTTGCTTTGCATGTAATGAGTCTATCTCATATATTAGGTTCACCTTTTAAGTTGCATTGCTGAAATAAATGAACTTTTGCACAATATTCTAATTTTTCGAGTTTCACCTGTATATGTTTATTGCTGGATTTAATTACTGATAATGTTTGGTAATGCAGCACTTTTTCTATATATACAGTACATAGCAAACCATATAGAGTGCAGTAGTCAGGACTAATGTACAACATAGTGCATACAATGCAGTGTTCACACTGCAAGGGTCAGGATCATTTAATTGCACATCACAGCTTGCATAGTGCAACAAGCAGGAAAAAGTGTCTCTGTTGTGTTGGTGGTCAGCATGCTCCCTTACACTGACGGTTTATGAGTCTCCTTATACTGGTAGTCAGGGCCCAGTGAAACGTCCTACATTGGTGGTCAGTGCTACATGTGTACCCCTACCTTGGATGTCAGTGATCAATGTGCATCCTTACATTGGAGGTTGGTGTTCAGCATGCACCCTTACATTGCACCCTTACATATTTGGTAGTCGTTGTTCATTGTGCCTGCTTACATTGCTCAGTACTTAATGTGTTCTTTCAGATTGATGGTCAGTGTGCAGTGTGTTCTTTTGCATTGGCTGTCATAGCTCAGCGTGCCCCCTTATGTTGGTGATCAGTGTGCCCCTTACAGTAGTGATCAGTTCTCAGATTGCCTACTTTTATTGGTGATTACTGCTCAATGTTCCCCCTTATGCTGGTGGTCAGTGTTCAGGCTCTCATCTTGGCTTCCCTCTATACACATGCAAGCAGCAGCATCCCCTTGAAAGTGGGCATGTAGGGAACAAGCAGGTAGGTAGGCAGGCTGATGGTCATATGATGGCATTGAGTAGCCAGCTGTCAGTAAGTACCCGGCTCTAATTTCCAAGACGGTGGAGGTGACTGCTTACTAGGCACCTATTCCTTCCAGCAACAAATATATGGGTAATTTTGAGGAACCCAGGTCTGCCTGTGAAATTGCCCACAACCAATATGATAATTGGGGGGTGGTAGTCCAAGGTGCATATTTTGTGCTGTAAAAAAGTAGTTACATTTAATGGCAGATGGTTTGCAGCCTGGAACACCAAATATCAAATGTGGGGCATGTGCCCTGGATGCTCAGCACTAGCAATGACATTGGCATAGGCCTGGTACCCTCCTCTCAGCAGCCCTGTCTGTAGACCTTCATGCATCCAAGAAAGGAGATCCCATAATTGATCTTACAGTACAGTACACGCTTATGTTCTATGTATATTTTGTGATCCCCATTTGTAGTGTGCATTGAACATCGAAATAATGCTGTTTGGGTGCCTTATATGCAGTTTTGGTGAACCATGTAAGGTAGGGGTCTTGAGTCTGTCTTTAAAAAAAAGAAACCTCAAAATATAGTTTGGTAAGCACCACAATTGATTACAAGGGTATGAAAGTAGCTTTTGCCAGAAGCAAAGGAACAACTCCAAAAACCCCATACAGTGTGCCACAAATGTCCACCAGTGCTCGAGTGCTCCCAATACCAACCCCCAGCAGCTGAAAAAAACATCAACACCCCCTGGTGTATCAAAGTTCAATACAAATCTAACTGTACAGTGCCTCAGGAATACGGTAACTATCAAAGTTGAGTACTCTCTTGCCATTCACTTCCCCAGTTTCTATCCCACATATACAGTCAGGTCCATAAATATTGGGACATCGACACAATTCTAACATTTATGGCTCTATACACCACCACAATGGATTTGAAATTAAACAAACAAGATGTGCTTTAACTGCAGACTGTCAGCTTTAATTTGAGGGTATTTACATCCAAATCAGGTGAATGGTGTAGGAATTACAACAGTTTGCATATGTGCCTCCCACTTGTTAAGGGACCAAAAGTAATGGGACAATTGGCTTCTCAGCTCTTCCATGGCCAAGTGTGTGTTATTCCCTCATTATCCCAATTACAATGAGCAGATAAAAGGTCCAGAGTTCATTTCAAGTGTGCTATTTGCATTTGGAATCTGTTGCTGTCAACTCTCAAGATGAGATCCAAAGAGCTGTCACTATCAGTGAAGCAAGCCATCATTAGGCTGAAAAAACAAAACAAACCCATCAGAGAGATAGCAAAAACATTAGGCATGGCCAAAACTACTGTTTGGAACATTCTTAAAAAGAAGGAACGCACCGGTGAGCTCAGCAACACCAAAAGACCCGGAAGACCACGGAAAACAACTGTGGTGGATGACCGAAGAATTCTTTCCCTGGTGAAGAAAACACCCTTCACAACAGTTGGCCAGATCAAGAACACTCTCCAGGAGGTAGGTGTATGTGTGTCAAAGTCAACAATCAAGAGAAGACTTCACCAGAGTGAATACAAAGGGTTCACCACAAGATGTAAACCATTGGTGAGCCTCAAAAACAGGAAGGCCAGATTAGAGTTTGCCAAACGACATCTAAAAAAGCCTTCACAGTTCTGGAACAAAATCCTGTGGACAGATGAGACCAAGATCAACTTGTACCAGAGTGATGGGAAGAGAAGAGTATAGAGAAGGAAAGGAACTGCTCATGATCCTAAGCATACCACCTCATCAGTGAAGCATGGTGGTGGTAGTGTCATGGCGTGGGCATGTATGGCTGCCAATGGAACTGGTTCTCTTGTATTTATTGATGATGTGACTGCTGACAAAAGCAGCAGGGTGAATTCTGAAGTGTTTCGGGCAATATTATCTGCTCATATTCAGCCAAACTCATTGGACGCCGCTTCACAGTGCAGATGGACACTGACCCAAAGCATACTGCAAAAGTAACCAAAGCTTTTTTTAAGGGAAAGAAGTGGAATGTTATGCAATGGCCAAGTCAATCACCTGACCTGAATCCGATTGAGCATGCATTTCACTTGCTGAAGACAAAACTGAAGGGAAAATACCCCAAGAACAAGCAGGAACTGAAGACAGTTGCAGTAGAGGCCTGGCAGAGCATCACCAGGGATGAAACCCAGCGTCTGGTGATGTCTATGCGTTCCAGACTTCAGGCTGTAATTGACTGCAAAGGATTTGCAACCAAATATTAAAAAGTGAAAGTTTGATTTATGATTATTATTCTTTCCCATTACTTTTGGTCCTTTAACAAGTGGGAGGCACATATGCAAACTGTTGTAATTCCTACACCGTTCACCTGATTTGGATGTAAATACCCTCAAATTAAAGCTGACAGTCTGTAGTTAAAGCACATCTTGTTCGTTTCATTTCAAATCTATTGTGGTGGTGTATAGAGCCAAAAATGTTAGAATTGCATCAATGTCCCAATATTTATGGACCTGACTGTATCAAAATGGGTTTAATAAAGGTTCACAACACCTCCTTGTGCCTTTTCTTCCTTCCAATAGTGCTTTCATTTCAGTGTTTCCACATCTTCACAACAACCTTCATGTCATCCCATGTAAATCATACCCTCTTCCCCACCCTCACCTCTCCGCATATCTTCTTAACAAACATCCACTTTAAAAGGCTTATCAGTTCATTCCAAATCCACATTCTCCTCCTCAGAATCCTCCTCTTCTCAGTATCACTCAAAAAGAAAATAGCTAAACTAGTGTAGTATCACCACAACTAATGTACACTAAATAAATTGTGCTCACATTAAACCGTGTTCCATCTTGAGTATTGGAAACCTGCATCTCTTTATTTACGTCAGCAGTTTTAATGCAAATAAAGTGTTTTTAGTGGAGATTTCTGAACCATGAGCGTGTTGTATCCTTTTATGTCCTATATATCATTCACCCATTGGGAATCTGTGCAATAAAGGGACCAGAGGAGTGACATCTAAAAGTAGTGGCAGAAGCAATATCACCCAACTCTGTGCCTTAGGGGCTGAGTTTCGTAAGGAGTTTTGCACAAATGGCGGTGGTGTATGGTGGCATGTATTGATGGATTCACAACCTTTGCGCTATATGGAACACGGTTTAAAGTGAGCACAATTCATTGTATATTAGTTGTGGTGATACTACACTATTTTAGCTACAGTATATTCAAATGTGGATTTGGAGTAAATTGATAACCTTTTTAAAGTGGATGTTTGGTAAAAAGATAAGCAGGAGGGATGAGAGGTCATGTATTACTGGTGATTTTCATGTTCAATTGTCACATACGATATAATAATTTTTTATGGTAATTTCAAAAATCTGAACTGTATGAGTTTTTTTTTTTATATTTGTGGGGGGATGTACATGGAATGAGATGAAGATTTTTGTGGAAGATTTGGAAACACTGATGTGAAAACACTAATGGATGGAACAGAGGACACAGATAGGGGTGTTGTGAAGCATTTTGATACATGTGGGTCAGAAAATCCGGTAAGAGTCTAGGGAAGTGAGTGGCAGGAGAGTACCCACCTTTGACAATTAACATTTTCTTGAGGTGCTGCGCAGTTGGATTTTGTATCATGCCACAAATAAGCTAGTTATTGCAGTTGATAGGTATTTATAATGAAACTTGCAAGCAGCAGCATATTAAAGTTTGTATGCATGCATGCTGTGCCAAAGTTTGTATGTGCACATATGCCCTGTAATACCTCCTGTATAACATACAATACAGTTTTTTTATTTCAGTATTTTATTTACAGTCAACATCAGTGATATTAATACTTCTTGTAATATTGTTTCTGCTTGGCATGTGAATTTAAAAAAGCTAACAGAAGAAACAAAAACTTTAGAGATACACCTTTTTTTACATTAGGTATGTCAACTGGTAGATGTTGGTCACAGTTCACTGAACCATATTTGTCTGTGAATTAGCTGTAGCTGACCGAATCCCTATCAGCCTCACATGGGGGTAGTAAAAATTATGCGATTGTGTCAAGGTTTTGGCCCAACAGCATACAGAAAAATCTTGACTGGTTCTTTTCTGGAGGGGAGGGTGACGGTTTTCTTTTAAGTATTAAAAAAATTAAATATTTTACTTTTCTGATGCAACAACTGCATACAATCCTTAGTTCAGCACTATGGAGAGCTCAAGCCAGGAAATTTGCTGGCTGGTTTAAAAGCTATTTTGAGAGCTCACTGTACAAGTGACATTGGATGGCTGGTTATATTTACCTGCTGCACATTTCTTCCTATTATAAATATGGTGACTATTGGGATGTCAGAAAATGTGTTCAAATGTAAGCTTGGTGAATTTTCTAAAAGAAACTGCTGGCTGTAGACTAATTATAATCAATGTAAGGCACATTGATAGGGGAAAGCATTGCTACAAAAATCTTACTTTTCACTGGCAGTTGTGAAAAACATGTTACATCTGTGATGTCTCCACAGTAGTCTGATATGTTATCAAAGAGCTGCTGACAGTCTGAAAAATGTGTCTAATCATACAAATGTGTTCTGTGTTTTGTATGTTTAGAGTAAAAAAAAAAAAACTAACATAAGTAATATGTCACATACAGTATCTGACACACATAAAATGTATAGATAATGTAAGTTAAATGATATTCCTACATCTTTATAAAAATCTAATTGAAATATCCTCATTTCATAGAAGTATATATTTTTTTCGATAAAAAATTCTGTAAGCAGCCTTCAAGCAATTTTATTTTGTGGCTTTCAGTAATGCAGAGCGTAGCTCCTAGCAGTTATATTTAAACAGGAATGTGATGTACTTTGTCAGTTTAAGGGAAAGTGTCCTCATTCTTTCAAATGTTCGCATACTTTGACTGGACATTAAAGTAAGCAGTTCTTGTTAAAAGAGATTTATTAAAACAAATGCAATGCCTATATAGTGTACACTTGTTGATGTTCCTCTTCGTTGCATAGAAAATATGGACAGTAACTGCTAAAATATTGTTTTATGGGCTTTTAAATGTTTAGGGTTAGCCATGCATATTTAACACATAGCAATTGTTACAGTGTCCAAGATATTTGTACATACTGTACCCTATACATAACATTTTTATCAAAGTGTGCATTACAAAAACACAAATTAACATGGAACTAAAGTCTTAATTAACAAACTGTGTGAGGAAAGGGTCTTTATTGCAGAAAAGACATCATCTTGCTCTGGCCAATCAAGATGGCTGAAAAAACAGCATCAGGAAGAATTTACCCAGGCTTCCAGGTTGGCTAGGACTAATGCTGCAAGTCCTAGTACTTCTGGATATGAACATTTGATAGCTTCCACCCATCAACAAAACTGCATTTGCATGGTAACATTATCATATTCCTTTCCACAATACAGTCATGTTTGTACAAGCCTACACAGATGGTAAGGAGTGTTTTTGGTGAAGGTAGCAATAGTTTAAATTGTAATCTCCTATGACTGTGGTAATGACCCTAGATTAGTAGCTACGTTTCGGGAATAGTAACTGATATGAATGATCTGTGTCCTCTGTAAATAATGACAAATTATTTGATGCTGTATCAATAAAGAAAATAAACTAGCATACCTACTTCATTCAGGAAATGCAGGGCATTGTCTGAGCTGTATTTCTATGATAAATTGATAGAGACCAATATTAAACATATGTGGCACAAAAGTGCTGATCACCCTTGAAACCAAGTACATTTTTGTCTTTTTCTTATTTACAATAATAACTGAATTGCATTGCAGTCATGCAGTCTTAGTAGTTTATAGTAAACCTCAATATGTACAATGCTAATCATTACTAATAACTACATGAGTTACATGCTCAACAAATTCCCTTTTCATAAATTGGAGATAGGGCAAATACCACCTGCACACATTTCAAATAGGTTTCTTTTTATGAAGTAAGACTAGGACTAAAGTACAATTGTGTCTAAACTATGGACAATAAAAAGTTTTATAAAGTATTTACAAACAGTTAGAGCAAGATATAACTGACCTCGCTTGGGGTATGTACTGTGATTCAATCCTTCCTCAAAGATTACAACAAAAACTCTAATGTTTGGTTGCAGTCATTTTCTAACAGCTTTCATTGAAAGGCTGGCAGGCTTTGAATATCTGCTCTCCACAGAAAGTAAAAAAAGGTAGCTGTGATTTCCGTGATTTCTAGTATGAATTTTGAAGGTGAATTTCTCCAAAATGTCTATAACTACAGAGGTGAGCGAGAGCTTGTAAAATGCCTTCAGTGCTGGTTCAGAATATGCAAGTTGAATGATATTATGTAAATATATTACTCCTGTATTCTGCCTGTAATACCTAGCTGAGGACAATGTCATGCTTTGTCTGGCAAGTACCTGGGCAATGAAAAGCAGGCCAAATCTTGAAAGAGGATGTCTTGCATTGGACTGCAGTGTCTTCTTGTGAAATTTGGAGTACTCATAATTTCCCTGGAATTTTGCCAGAATTATGTAATTCCCTGCAAGGCAGAAGATGGGAGTAAGGTAAACATAAAATCGAACGTTTTTCCTTTACATGTACAGTGCACTTTTTTTAGTACTAATAGGCAGTCTGGACACAGCTTCACTTTAGAAGAAACAAACTAATTTTGTACCTTCATGTTTATTTCCAAAAATCTAACAGGGGAAACATCTGTTACAGAAAATGGAAAAGATAGATGTATAGGCAATTGATTATTTAATCTATATATTGCACTCAGCCTTTTAGTGTGACAGCTCAAAAGCTAAAGCTTCGAAAGTATGAAAATTATATATATAAAAGGTTTTATGATAATGATAGTTCTACTGCGTGATGTATTACCGGCAGGTTCTCTTCTACTTGAAAAAAATGAATTACTTGATCACATATGAGTAAATAATTAAGTAAAATGGTGCAAGCAAGCAAAGTGCAAGTGGTAGTCTTCCATAATGAGCAGTTATTTCTTCTTTATTTAAAGGAAATGAATTTAATACATCAGAATGATGCCTAACACACACACAAAGAAGAAGGAAGTTTAATAACAGGATGATGCAATAAACTTATTCATTATTTCAACAAATATAATCCCAGGCTTTTAAAATACAATTCAAGAAAAGTAATGAAAAAACAGATTATTTATGAATCTCTATGAAGCAAATACAAGGGAAAGAAAACATAATATATCACAAGATGCATATATAATGCAAGCAATCATCTAGAAATCTTGAGGCAAACTTGCCTGAAATGGGCACAAGAATACAGATAATTTAACTGTAATTATTTGATAAATTGCTATAATTATTTGCACATGTTTTGCAGGAGTGCAACTGTCAAGAGTCTTACAGTATTCAATGAAAAGCTCTAGAAGGCAAACCTTGTTAAAGACCTATGACTGAAAAAAAATTCTCCAAATACTAAAAGGGATAAATATATTCATTAATTTTACATTCTGCGCAGCACGTGTGATCCAAATAGTCTTTCATGACTCTGTGGGATATGTTTATTAATAGGCAAATGTCTATTTTATATTCTAATGTTTATGGTGAACAGGAAGTAGATAGTTGTTTTGGCTGAATTTCACATAATCTTAGCCTTTATAAAATGTATTTATTTTTCATGCTTTAACTTGAACTGTCAGGCAGATATACAAAAAGACAACATAATGTAGTCATATATATAATACTGTGCAAACGTTATAGGCAGTTGTGAAAAAATACTGAATATTAGGAAAGCTTTTAGAAATCCAAGTGTAAATAGTTTATTTTTATCAATTAATGAAATGTAAAGCAAATGAACAGAAGAGAAATCCAAATCAAATTAATACTCGGTGTGACTACCCTTTGACAAACCAACATCAATTCTTCTAGTTACACACAGTGCTTGTACACATCTTTTTTGAAGGAACTCGACTGGTTTGAAGGAACTCAAATCCTTCTGTCTTGTCATGTAATCCCAGACAGACTCAACATTATGGAGTTTGTCTGGCAATATATGAAGAGACAGAAGGATATGAAGTAGCCTATAACCACGGAAGATCTATGTTTAGTTCTCCAAGATGTTTGGAACAGCCTACCTGCCAAGTTCCCTCAAGAGCTGTGTGCACAAGCACTGTGTGTACCTAGAAGAACTGCTACCTCCCGACGCCGGGCCTTCAACACCTCCCGATGCCGGGCCTTCAGCACCCCCCGACGCCGGGCCTACAGCACCTGCTGACGCCGGGCCTACAGCACCTCCTGACGTAGAGCCTTCAGCATCTCCTGACACCGGGCCTTCAACACCTCCTGACGCCGGGACTACAGCACCTCCAGACACCGAGCCGTCAGCATCCCCAGACGCTGAGCCCTACAACACCCCCAGACACCGCGCCCTACAGCTCGCCCAGTCGCCGAGCCACTGTACCCACCGACGCCGTGCCACAGCACCCACGGTCGCCAGCCTACAGCACCCACAGACTGCAACTAGCCAGCTGCTGACCCAGCTGCCCACCACTCTCACTCTCCTCCTACAGATGGACACAGATGAACTCCGCCACGGCGTGACAGACTCTCCGCATCATCACGCCCTGATGTGAAACCTCTCGCCTCCCCCGATTTGACCAGCACTCCCATCACCCTAACATGTCACCTGCACTCCTCCTCCTCGTATTCCTCTCCTCCTTTCCCAAAATCGCCTCCCTTTACCCCCCTACTCCCCCAAAACAGCTCTACATTGCTCCTTCACTTCTTCCTTCTCCCCACTATGGCTCTCACCACCTCCTCCTGATACTCCACTCTCTCGCCGACCCACATGCTACCACTAACAGATCCACACGCTCCTGCACATCCCGTTCCCATGCCACCTTCCTCACCCTTCTCCTAACCGCCGGGGATATCTCCCGGAACCCTGGCCCCCCCACCTCCCCACTCCTCCTCTAGTCAAACTCCTGCTCCCACCAGCCGCCGCAACCCCCTCAACCTTATACCCGTCTCCCTCCTCCCCGCATCCACCCCTCCTCTCTCGGTTGCACTCCTGAACGCTCGTTCGGTTTGCAACAAACTCACCGCCATCCATGACCTCTTTGTCTCCCACTCCCTCAACCTCCTAGCGGTCACTGAAACCTGGATCCAAACCACTGACTCCACCTCCCCCGCAGCACTCACCTATGGAGGCCTCGTCTGGACTCACTCACCCAGACCGAGCTGTCGCAGAGGTGGTGGGGTTGGCATGCTCCTGTCGCCGCTGAGCACCTTCCAGGTCCTCCCTAACCCCCCCTCCCTATCCTTCTCCTCCCTCGAGGCCCACTGCATCCGGCTCTTCTCTCCCACCCCTCTGAGGATTGCAGTAATCTATCGGCCTCCTGGATCCATATCCTGCTTCCTTTGCCGCCTGGCTTCCCTTCTTCCTCTCCTCTGAGCTACCGACCATCATCCTTGGGGACTTCAACATCCCCATCAATGTCAACAACCCGGCTACTTCCCAACTCCTCCTCCTAACCTCCTCTTTCGCGCTCACACAGTGCACACAGTCCTCCACCCACACTGATGGGAACACCCTGGACCTCATTTTCTCCCACCTCTGTACCCTCCACAACTTCACTAACACCAGCTTCCCTCTCTCTGACCACCACCTCCTCACGTTCTCCATCTCCCCCTCCTCTAACTTCCCCCCAAAGCATCAAATCATCACCAGCCGCAACCTCCGCAACCTGAACGCGGCCCCTCTCCACTCGGCAGCTGACCGTCTGTACGACAGTATCCTTCCACTGTCATGCCCTGACCTGGCCACTACTGCGTACAACGACTCACTGTCAACTGCCCTAGACTCCCTGGCACCCCTAACCACACGTAACATCAGACCCCAACCGCTTCAACCCTGGCAGAATGACCATACAAAATGTCTCAAATGACACAGTCATGCGCTGGAGCGATTATGGCGCAAAACCAGATCCCCTCGTGCGTTCTCCCTCTACAAATCCCCTTCCTCACCTACACCTCCTCCCTCCACGCCACCAAGCAAGCCTACTTCGTAACCCTCATTAACACCCTCTCCACCTGTCCTCGCCGGCTCTTCTCCACTTTCATCTCCCTGCTCTCTCCCCCCCACCTCCACTCAGTATCTCACTCACCGCCCACGAGATTGCTAATCATTTCCAAAATAAGATTGACGCAATCCGTAAGGACATTGTCAATTCACAATCTACCTCTCCACCTAGCCACCCTCCCTCCATCACCCCCTCAACTCTCCCCTCCTCTGACCTCACAACCGCACTCCCCCCCATCACACCTAACGTCCCGCACACTATAACCTCCCCAACACTCCGCTCCTTCAGCCCTGCTACCACTGAGGAGGTCACTAAGGTCTTCACTGAAGCCCGCCTCACCACTTGCCCCCTGGACCCTATCCCTTCACAATTCCTCCGGTCACCCCCCTCCTCCATCATTTGCTCCCTCACCCACATCTTCAACCTCTCCCTCTCTACTGGCGCATTCCCCTCCCCCCTAAAGCACACGCACATCACATCCATACCCAAAAAACCCTCCCTGGACCCCACTGACCTGAGCAACCTTAGACCCATCTCCCTGCTGCCACTCACTTCCAAGCTTCTTGAGCGTTTAGTCTACAATCGCCTAAGCGCCCACCTCACTGACAACAATCTCCTTGATCCACTACAGTCTGGCTTCTGTCCCCTACACTCCACCGAAACCGCCCTACTTAAAATCACTAACAACCTGCTAACCGCCAAAGCTAATGGCCACTACTCAGTCCTCCTACTCCTCGACCTCTCCGTGGTCTTCGACACAGTCGACCCTCCCCTCCTCCTTACTAAACTACACTCCCTTGGCATCAGGGACTCTGCTCTCCTGGTTCTCCTCTTACCTATCCCAACACTCCTTCAGCATTACCTATAACGCTGCCACCTCCCCCTCTCTCCCCCTCTCTGTTGGGGTCCCCCAAGTCTCTGTCCTCGGACCCCTTCTCTTCTCCATCTACACCTCCTCTCTTGGGAAACTGATACACTCCCACGGCTTCAACTATCACCTCTATGCCGATGACACACAAATTTACCTCTCCACCCCTTAACTCACCCCTTCAGTCTCTGCCCGTATCACCCACCTCCTAAACGACATATCAGACTGGATGTCGCTCCATTTCCTCAAGTTAAACCTGTCCAAAACCGAGCTCCTAGTTTCCCCCCCCAGCCCACGCCCCCCCTATCCTCTCCATCACGACTAACAACGCCACCATCAATCCCACCCCACACGCCAAAGTCCTAGGTGTCACACTGGACTCTAACCTTTCCTCCCTACCTCATGTCCAATCACTATCAAAGTCATGCAGGCTCCACCTCCTCAACATCTCCAAGATACGTACATTCCTCACCCCAGACACCACTAAACAACTCGTACACTCCCTTATTATCTCACGCCTAGACTACTGCAACTCCCTTCTCACCGGCCTACCCCGACAAACACTATCCCCGCTCCAGTCTATCCTGAACTCAGCGGCTAGACTCATCCACCTCACCAACCACTCCACTTCGGCCGCCCCCCTCTTCCAATCCCTTCACTGGCTCCCGATTGCCCAACGCATTAAATTCAAATTACTAACTCTGACATACAAAGCCATTCATAATGCTGCCCCAAACTACCTCACTGACCTGATACCCAAATACCACCCTAACCGTGCTCTTCGCTCCTCACAAAACCTCCTACTTTCTAGCTCCCTGGTCTCCTCCTCCCACGCCCAACTGCAGGACTTCTCCAGGACTTCCCCCATCCTCTGGAACTCCCTACCCCAATCCATCAGACTGTCACCTACCCTCCTCACCTTCAGGGGCACCCTGAAAACCCATCTCTTCAGGGAAGCCTACCCCACCCTCACCTAACAGCCATTCTCCTCCACTCCTCCTACCACTCCATCCCCCACAGCCACTTCCTCCTGTACCTCTACCCCCTCCCTCCTAGATTGTAAGCTCGAAAGAGCAGGGCCCTCGAACCCATTGTGTATTGTATTGTTACTGTATTGTCTCTTGTACTGTCCCCCCACTTTAATGTACAGCGCTGAGCAAACCCTTTGGCGCTATATAAACACTGTATAATGTAATGTAATGTAATGCTGGTTTGAGGCCAAATGGTAGTCACACCACATATTGATTTGAATTGGATATCTTATCTGTTCATTTACTTTCTATTTTGTTCACAGTCCTTTTTAGGACTACTTTCTGTATCAACAACAAGTGTAAAATCGTACTAGCTGTTGGATCTCCTCTTTGCTGCTTTTTTTGTATTCTTATGTATTGTTTTTTTTTTAGGGCAGCAGTCCCTTTTCTCTATCTTTCATTGAGAGACTCAGGAATTCTGAAACAGTAAGGTATTATTGCCACCTACAGAAAGTTGGTATGCTGGCAAATGAAAAAAAGTTATAACTCCTCTGCTTCTCAAAATGCACGTTTATGCTAGTGTCCTGCTGAACAAAATCTAATCAAAATTTTGCTATCCTTCTATCTTCATGCCGTTTCCTTGTTGATGTCAGTCAAGATCTTTGGTATAATGCTATGTTTATCTCTGTGATTTCAATGAAGATTTCCTCATTAATGCTTGAGCTACATTTCCGCAATCTGGCTTTGGCATATCCTCAGCAACAGTTTTGGGTGTACCCACACCCAGTTGGACAGGACGTCTTTCCTATAGTGGGAGCTTTGGGCATTGGGCTCTGCATTGAGGTGCTTTCCACAATTTTGTCTGCTGTGCTAATTAGCCACAGAGCACTTTCTGGGTCAAGGGCCATGGGTCAGCCTAAGGTAAGACTCTGTCTTTGAAGACTCACTTAGTAAGTAAGGCTGGCCATACTGGTGCACCAGAATCTACCTCACTGTGGTGCCATTGGCAGCTTTTCAAATTTGCTACTACTGCCAGTTTCACTGTGGTAAGGGTTAAGGCTGAAAGAATGAGCATTGTCCTCATCCTCGAGGTGGAGTGTTGCATGAACTCTTTTTCTTGCCATTTAGCCAAGAGGAAGCACCACTCCATTACTGCTGCTGCTCCTGAAGTATGACATCCATTCTCTGGTAATGTTTCACTTCCCACCTACAGTGGCTTGCTCACGTCCAGCTGTCTGTGACCTCATCAGCACCAGTTGCTTTAGTGTATAAGCACACAAAGCTTTACCTCACTTTGGGCTATGTTGTGCAAAATGTCTTCTCAAAGATGCACAGTACAGTCCCCTATGCAGTGGGTAATATAAGCCTATACTCCTGTACTGGTGTTTACCTGGTATCCTTGGAAGAAACTGGCTTCTGTAATCTAGAATCTGGGACCCCTATTATTATAGAATTATTCTTATTGAAGGCTTCTTAAGCTCAATTGTACAAGGCTGATGTTTTCTCCATGTGGACTTTTATAGTGTATGTGGTTTTTATTCATTTTCACTTTCTGAGTAAGCAACAGGGTACTATTTATCCTGTACACATTCACCTGGGAGTAAGGATACTTGGGGACCCCCTTTTTCTAAAGGGGACTTCCAAACTCCAATAAATCCCCTCAGCAGACTCCAACATCTTATTTTAAGGACAGGATTCAGAGATAAGGCCTTTGTCCCCTCAACATGCCGGCCTTGGACTTGCAAAGAGAGGAGGCTTGGCTCCCCCCCTTGCAACCTACCCTTCCAATATTGAAGGCATGTGACCAGGTATGGTTCAGGAGGGTGGACTGCATATTTTCTACCACTTCTTCCCTGGCTACTCAGGATGCATGCCTGAATAAGATAAACATATGCTGTGTTTTTTCTTAAAGGGCCAGTACCATTTAAAAAAACAGTTTGGAGTCCCCCTAATATTCATATACCCCTTGTTATTCATTCACACAAAGAAGTGAAAATTTAAAAAATCTTTATTGAAAAAAAGAAACAATGCTACTTAATGTAAATTCAATGTCAATTGTGGAGTTCACTGATGTAAATCCACATCAATCACCATGACCCGCCACCTAATGATGTTGGCCCACTGCACTAATATGTCGCTGGTGCTACTTCTGTTGCAAATAACAGATCTTCAGTGAGCTTATGTGTGTAAGCAAACCAGCTGGGGATCCTGGGTGATGTCATTGACCAAAAGAGATCATGACCAGATTTGGTCAATGAAGTCACCCAGGATTCCTGGGCAGTTTTATTTACAAACAGAAGCCAGTGGAGATCTGTCATTTAATGCAGTAGTGCAACCACTGCAAAGTGACACTAACTGGCCACTGTTGGTAAACAATGCCCCTTTTAACCACCGGACATCCAGAAGATATTACACCCTGCATGATGTCACTCATCCAGTCCAGGCTGGGGACTTTAAAGTTGGGATCCACCACAGAGTCTGGAGCAGCACCTGGCTCACCATCTCAGTGATCTGCTGAGAGCCTGAGGCCTGAGCCAGCCACTCCCTCCCTCCCCATCTACAGCCCAGTGCTCTAGGGAGTGAAAGGGAGGGGCAGAGCAGAGAGCTGTGACTGACAGTCATCACCCTCTGCTCACAATGATGGTGAGAACTCCGTGATCAGAGGTCATGTGATCTGAGTTCTCACACTTAGAGCAGGTAGGGGACAGATGCAGCATCGGAGCGATGCTGCATCTACCTAGGTAAGTATGATTTTGAAAAATCATACGGACCTAGGTAGCAAGTAATTAATTAATTATATTCATTCATTATATAATTGAAAAAAAACATTTTTGGAAAAGAACAATAGTTTTAACTTTCTGGTATAAAATATATGGAATATAAAAACAAAATATCTAATTTATTCATAAATTTAGGTCACAATGTATTCCAATAAGTGTATATTATTTGGTTTGCATGAAAGTTATAATGTCTGCAAACTAATATATACAGTATATGCTGGAATGTATGCATCTCTGACAGTGCTAGTAATGGTGGTAATCAGTGACTTATAGTGTGACTGTGATACTAATATAGTGATCAGTGCTAATACTGTACACTGTCACTTTACTAATGACAGTGACTGGGAAGGGGTTAACATTTAGGGGCAATCAAACAGTTAACTGTGTGCCTAACAATGTATAATGTGTGTAATATGTGCTGCGTTTACTTTACTATCGGACTGTTTTTTCTCCCTGCTTTTCAGGGAGAAGAAGCAGCCAGATCGCTGTTCACAGTACACAGAGTTCTGTGTTTTTGTAAACACAGAACTCTGTGTGTGATCGGACACAGTCAATCAGCTGATTTTAAACAAAATCATTGGCTGAAATCAGATGCCAAACTCATGGTGTGTCCAATCACAGCACGGGTTGGCAGGGGGCGCGTGCATGCACATGCCCCTGCCCCAATCCTGAAAGAACGGCGATCATGTACTGTACATGTACATGGTCATACCTGTACCTGCCGGCCGCTTGTAGCATATGTACTGTAAGCAGTCGGCAGGAGGTTAAAGGAATAAATTACACTGCTCCAAAACTTAATGTGCATGTTTAAGGATTCCCCAACGCATGTTATTTAAAGAATTTGTGTATTTTTAATGTTGTCCTTTAAGACACATTAAATGATTCTCTCCTGCTTTTTTTTTTAAGTTTGCATTGGTACATGTTCCCCCTTAGCAGTACCCATGCAAATTAACCTTAAAAAGGACCAGAAAAATAATACCAACATTTGGCTCCCATAGATGAATTCAGCACAATGGTTCATGTTCATGAACTTTCCTCCCGGTTCGCTAAACACTTGTGTTACTTTGAAATGTTTTTGTCATCATTTTCCAGGGAGCTCTGCTGAGTATTAGTCAGATGGAACCATTGCTGATTTAAAAAATCTTTCATACTGTAAATGTTTGAGTAGTACATTTCAGCCCAGATCTTTGAAGTAATGGCTGCTTTTCTAATAATTATGTTCTCTCATATAATAAAAGCAGCATCATTTTTAAAAGGCATATGAAAAAGACAATAAAGTTTTATTCTGGATAAATTGAATAATTTCTGCATTTAAATCTTGAAATGTCTGATTCTTACAGATGAAGTACCAAGCATCATACATTTAAAATATGCTTTCTGAAGAAGCAAAAATCTAAATACCTTTTGGATAGATGCAATTTTCTCTGCAAAGTGGTATAGAATAGTACATGCTGAAATATAAATATTTACTCCATAGTCAGAAATAATGTGTACAAAGCATCTATTCTACCTTAAATCCAATGAAAAGATCTCCCTTTTGGCATCTCAATTGTGGAAATCTGATCCAACACAAAAACATTTCAGTCATGGTGGAAGACATCCTTACACCAGCAGTCCCTTTAATGTTATCTAGGTTTTCAAACAATGGCTCTCAACTCTACTTTCTGCAGACACCTTCTCCCCAGAAGCAGCTGAAGATCTTCTCTCTCAAATATCCCTTCCACAAGTTTCAAAATCCTTACTTACCACACTTGACTCCTCTATATTGGAAACAGAAGCACTTATGGTGATAAAGTCACTAGAATTAAACAAACAACCAGGCCCTGATGGTTTTATGGCTACCTACTATAAATGCTTTCCAGATATACTAGCTCATCAACAACAAATTTGCTCAGACTCCCTTTTCACTGTTATTTTATGTTTCTTAAGCCTAACTCTGATAACTCCAACTGGTCCCATATCCTTACTGAATGTTGACGTAAAATGTTTGCCAGAATTTTGATGACCTGATTATATAAAGGCATAGGGGGATTTGTTAATTGGGACCAAGCTGGCTTCATGCCAATCGGGAATGCTTGTGATAACATTTGAAAACTGGCTCTCCTATTTGAAGTCTCAAAGCAGAGAAACATTCCACTAATGCTATTGTCATTAGAAATTCAAAAGGCTTTGGATCATTATCCTCCCCATACTTCCATTGGACTTTGGTCTGAAATTTTGCTCCTAGTCCTATACCCTTTATAATTCCATGCCAGCTTATGTTAAATATGCTGGCTTCACATCTTCTTTGTTCCCAATCTTTGAGGAGCTGGCCAGGGATGCCCATTATCCCATTCTTAATCGTCTTTTTGTTTGAACCCCTGATCCAGCATATATGAGCTTCCCTCATTATCTCTCGAATGATGACAGCTGGACATCAATATAAATTGTCTTCATGCAAATGAGGTTAGTCTTAGTATTACCAATCAGTTCATTTCTCTGCTAAACCTGCACACATCTCTTACACAATTTAGTGCTCTCTTTGGCTTACCTGCAATCCCTTTGAAATCTAAAGCTAAATGTTTATCTTCAAGCCACTCTACTCCATATTCTTCAACACACTTTCCACTACCAGTGGCAAATACCAAAATTCCCTTACATAGGTATATACGTAACAGGTTCCTATTCCACACTCAATGAAGCAAACTTAGTTGCCTTTCCTTATCTGCAAACCTAGATTCCTTCTACAAACTTGGACCAAAGAAACTCTATCATAGCTTGGGTGAATTGCTGCAGTGAAGGTGACATATCTCCTCAAACTGTTTGCCCTGTTACGGGTTTCTATTCCACCGCATGTCGTGCTCACTTTTCAAAGCCAGGTAATGCACTTTGTCTGGCTGAACTGAAAACCAAGACTTTCTAAGCACATTGTTTCAAACTAGACCCAACAGGGTCTGTGAACATATGAATGGCATGAAAGGCACTAATAATATAGTAAATAGATTTCTTATAATAAGAATTAGAAAAACAAACTAAATGCACTCACAAGTGTAGATAAAAGTAAAGCATATCACTGGTAGTGTCAGTCAAGAGCCTGGATGGATGGGTCAGCTGGTTATTGCCCCAAGATGTTAAGCACCTGGAGCTGCTGCCACCACCTGTGAAACCAAAGCAGCTGGGAGCAGAAACGCTGTATCAATGCGAACCACTTATTTAAAGAAAACATAAAAGAGTGTGACTTGTAATCAGTTTAGCCTACCCACTTGTTAAGTGTTGCCGAAATAACCAAAACTAGCATACAAGAAAATATCCTAACCAGAAGATGAAGCCCCTGGGTAGGCCAAGAGGGTACATTACCGCCAAACAAGGCTTATCGAAAAAGTGACTTATTTGCCTACCCAGGTTGCTTTACCTTCTATTTAGGATATTTTCTTGTATATCAACATGAACCACTGTGTATGGGAGGGATCATCACCAGTGTGCACCACTGTGAGATGCAATGTGTGCTGGGTATGCGTTTTGGGAGACAAAATGCTCCCTTTGTCAGCCTGAGCTAGTTGCTTAAATTAAATCAGAGCCGCTAGTCAATAACCTACTATATGCCATAGGAAAGCTGTGTTACAGCATCATTTTATTGAATCTTTGTTGAACATTTGGAATAAAAGAAATAAAGTTACAAAAAAGATAATTCATTATTTCAAGATTATCACTAATAAGAACAAAAATTTAGGAATGAAAAAATTACAAAGAAATTGTGTAATGGATAAATTGATTGAATTAATTATGGTTATTAAATAAAGTCTGAAATCAATTATGATTATTATAGGGAATTTGGGTCCATATAATCATGATTGCATAAAAGCGTAAATAAAAGAGATTTGTGTTAGCCAGTTTTAGTTTTAATTGTCTAGCATGAAGCTATACATCCAGGAATCTCTATATACAAACATACAAAATGTTTTTATCTACTATTATTGTCATTAGCGATGAGCGAATCGAACTTGGCGAAGTGGAATTCATTTCGAATATTAGGAAAAATTAGATTCGCGCCGAATCCGAAAATTAGCAAACTTCGGATGCACAAATCGAATTTTCCCCGATCGGCCGATTTTCATCCCTTCTACAGCTGGCAAAAAGTGTCCCTGCAGAGAGCTCCGCTATTTCTGACAGTTCTCTGACAGTTCCTTCACATTTACAGCGGTTGAAACATTGTATCTATTTGTTTCCATTTAGGATACAGATGTTTTTATTCGGAAACAAATAGATACAATGTTTCAACCGCTGTAAATGTGAAGGAACTGTCAGAGAACTGTCAGAAATAGCGGAGCTCTCTGCAGATACACTTTTTGCTGTACTGGAATTCTTCTTATTTTCATCCTACTTCTTCTTCTTCTTCTTCTTCATCCTCATCCTCATCCTCTTCTTCTTCTTCTTCTTCTTCTTCTTCTTCTTCATCCTCATCCTCTTCTTCTTCTTCTTCATCCTCATCCTCTTCCTCTTCTTCTTCTTCTTCTTCTTCATCATCCTCATCCTCTTCTTCTTCTTCTTCTTCCTCTTCCTCACCATCATCCTCTTCTTCTTCATCATCCTCATCCTCTTCTTCATCCTCATCCTCTTCTTCTTCTTCTTCATCCTCATCCTCTTCTTCTTCTTCTTCTTCTTCTTCTTCTTCTTCTTCTTCTTCTTCTTCTTCCTCATCCTCACCCTCTTCTTCTTCTTCTTCTTCTTCTTCTTCTTCTTCTTCTTCTTCTTCCTCATCCTCATCCTCTTCTTCTTCTTCTTCTTCTTCATCCTCATCCTCTTCTTCTTCTTCTTCATCCTCATCTTCTTCTTCTTCTTCTTCTTCATCCTCATCCTCTTCTTTTTCTTCTTCTTCATCCTCATCCTCTTCTTCTTCTTCTTCTTCTTCTTCTTCTTCCTCATCCTCATCCTCTTCTTCTTCTTCTTCTTCTTCTTCATCCTCATCCTCTTCTTCTTCATCATCCTCATCCTCTTCTTCTTCTTCTTCATCCTCATCTTCTTCTTCATCATCATCCTCATCCTCTTCTTCTTCTTCTTCTTCTTCTTCATCCTCATCCTCTTCTTCTTCTTCATCCTCATCCTCTTCTTCTTCTTCTTCTTCTTCTTCATCCTCATCCTCTTCTTCATCCTCATCTTCTTCTTCTTCTTCATCCTCATCTTCTTCTTCTTCATCCTCATCTTCTTCTTCTTCATCCTCATCCTCTTCTTCTTCTTCCTCATCCTCATCCTCTTCTTCTTCTTCCTCATCCTCTTCTTCTTCTTCTTCATCCTCATCCTCATCCTCCTCTTCTTCTTCTTCTTCATCCTCATCTTCTTCTTCTTCATCCTCATCCTCTTCTTCTTCTTCTTCATCCTCATCCTCTTCTTCTTCTTCTTCTTCCTCATCCTCATCCTCTTCCTCTTCTTCCTCATCCTCTTCTTCTTCTTCTTCTTCATCCTCATCCTCTTCTTCTTCTTCTTCATCCTCATCTTCTTCTTCTTCTTCTTCTTCTTCACCCTCATCCTCTTCTTCTTCTTCTTCTTCTTCTTCATCCTCATCCTCTTCTTCTTCCTCATCCTCATCCTCTTCTTCTTCTTCTTCTTCATCCTCATCCTCTTCTTCTTCTTCTACTTCTTCATCCTCATCTTCTTCTTCTTCATCCTCATCCTCTTCTTCTTCTTCTTCTTCTTCTTCTTCTTCTTCTTCATCCTCATCCTCTTCTTCTTCTTCTTCTTCTTCATCCTCTTCCACTTCTTCTTCTTATTCTTCATCATCCTCTTCTTCTTCTTCTTCCTCATCCTCATCCTCTTCTTCTTCTTCTTCTTCTTCCTCCTCATCCTCTTCTTCTTCTTCTTCATCCTCATCTTCTTCTTCTTCTTCATCCTCATCCTCTTTTTCTTCTTCATCCTCATCCTCTTCTTCTTCTTCCTCATCCTCTTCTTCTTCTTCATCCTCATCCTCTTCTTCTTCTTCTTCTTCTTCATCCTCATCTTCTTCATCCTCATCTTCTTCTTCTTCATCCTCATCCTCTTCTTCTTCTTCATCCTCATCCTCTTCTTCTTCAATTGAAGCTGCTTCTGCTCCGCCACTCTGCCATTGGACTCTTGATAGTCGTCTCCCCACACTGCTGCTGGGGGGACTTTTTAACATAGGCCTCTGTATGGCCTTCAATTTAAGCTGCTTACGCTTCGCCACTCTGCCATGGGCCCCTGTACCGCCTCCTCATGCTGCTGCCAGGCCCGTAATCTGCCATGGGCCCCCATACCAACTCCTCATGCTGCTGCCAGGCCCGTAATCTGTCATGGGCCCCTGTACCGCCTCCTCATGCTGCTGCCAGGTCCAGAGTGTGTCATGGGTCCCTGTATGGCCTCCCATTGCTGCTGTCTCCATCGCCACACTCTGCCATGTGCCACTTTCAGGTCTCCTCACACTGCTGGTGGGTTCCATTTTGTCATAGGGTGCTGTATGGCCTCCCATTGCTGCTGCCTCCACCGCCACACTGTGGCTCCACACTCTGGTTTTGGCCCCGTGACTGCCCAAATGAGTGAAGTGTGCGGTGATTCTAAGATCGATGGCACTCATCTGCATGTCATACTGACTGACAGTATTATTTCTCTTCCCCAGCAGACTCCAAGGACATTTAAATTAAAGGTACAGTGTTCTGCACTAATATAAAGGCTCTCTGAAGCCTAGAAACACCCTTTTTATAAGTTAAATTTGCAGCGAATAAATTCGCATCGAATCGAATTTCTTCCGCAAATTCGGCGAATCAGCCGAATCGAATTTTTGAATAATTCGCTCATCTCTAATTATATTATTAAAATATGTCGTTTTTTTAGTGTTTTTTGAAATACAAATGGAAATACCTACTATAAAAAGTACTTTATTTAAATGCTACTTTTAAATAATATTCAAACAAAGCATAATATTAATAAAATCAAATAAAGTATATAATATTCAAACAAAGCAGAGATTACCTTCAGTGAAAACATCACATTAAAACAATCAGAAGATATGGAAATCTCATAAGTGAAAGTTATATGCACATTTTTACTTTTCTTCTTGTACAAGTCAAATTTAAGTCCATCCACTACTATCTCTCCATCCTCCTCATTGTTCACTATGTCTGCCATTTTTATTATTGAAACAATAGGAAGGCTCCACACATCGGTCAGCTGGTAAGTATACGTATTAGAAAGATGCAAAGCTTCTGCACATGACTTACAGTATATGATCTTCAGGTCTTCAAATCCACTTGTTTCTACCTGTAAGTCAGAATGAAGTGGATGTCAGAATGTTTTATGACACATATGAAACATGTGTGCATGAATGGCATATTATTGAGATCATTACAGGCCTCATTCATTAAAGTAATGCAGTAAAAGTTGCCTGTATATTTACATTGCAGCCAATCAAATTCATACCTGGAATGGAAATTACATTTTAAGATTAAAGTGTTGATAAATTCATGGACCTGCACTCACTATATCTGGTCTCCCACAGTATTTGCATGGAAATGCAATTATTTTAGTAAATATAAACTGCTAAATAAGTTTTTCCATCAGCAGTATAAAGCAGTCTTGTGACTTCTATCAGTGTCCAGCTGAGCACTGGTTAACGCTTTTAGGGGGAGTTTTTATTCTCCTCTGACTGTCCTATGAGGCTTTATAACCCCTGACCCTCTGTCCGGACAGTGCTAATTGGCCCTGTGCTGATCACAAGCACCCTCCCAAAGATAAAAAAAAAACTCTCTAGCTATACAGCTTAAACTGATCATGTTCAGAGTGTCTCCTAGAGCTCTGTATTATCAGGAGATGGACTGGGCACAGTAGAAGAAGTGGAGGATCATAGAAGACAGGATCAAACAGCCTTTTTACAAAATGCAAAGGATTAATCCCTTACATTCCAATGTGAGTATAACCTGTATGCTTTACTGCACATACAGACTGATTTTACAGTTATGGGTTCAGTAACACTTTAAAATGAAGAATATTTTTAGTTGCAGGTAGGCAATGCAGTTTTAAACACTTTGACCATTACACCACTGTTCAACATTATACAGGAGAGGTGCTGTTATACTCCATTGTTATTTGGGGCTCCAGTAATAGACATTGTTACAATACATCAAAAATTGTCTTATATAACCTTTTGGGCAGTGAAAGATCTCACTATCCTTATTAAAAAAACATGAGGTGGAGTAAATGACCTGACTAACATCATCACAACAACATGTTTATTGCTGCAACACTACAGTGTAAATGGACCCTCAAAGACCAAACACTTTTTCATCTTGTTTTCTCTGTTACCGCTACTGCCTGCATTGCAACCTATTTGCACTTCTCTTCTTTCTTCTCCCTAAAACCCAAAAAGGACTGCTGATATTTTCTGAAGACATCTCTCTGTGCCTTCTGTATTGCTATTTGGCTTTGTTCTTAGTGAAGACGAACTGTTTTGCCAGTGCAGAAAGTTTTACACAACTATATATGAAAGTCTACGCTCAGATTTTTGTTGCAGACAACCCAACCATCTTCCTTGTGACCTTGCTTGTAAATGTTTCACAACTGGACCTGAGAGGTTATGCTCTAATTGTTATTGGTGGAAAACACCTGCCTTGTGTCCAGGGGTGGACTGACAACTCATGGGGCCCCCAGGCAATAGGGGATCATGGAGCCCCTGTGTCCTTGCCCAAACTCAAAAAAGCCTATGAAAAAGGTACCAGGGGCATCTTATGGGGCCCCCTACTGACCCCGGGCACTCGGGCAGTACCCGAGTTTCCAAATGGTCAGTCCGCCCCTGGGCCCCTGTGTCCTTGCTCAAACTCAAAAAAGCCTATGAAAAAGGTACCAGGGGCATCTTATGGGGCCCTCTACTGACCCCAGGCCCTCGGGTAGTGCCCAAGTTTCCAAATGGTCAGTCCGCCCCTGCTTGTGTCATTACCATTAAGCATCTTCCAACTGCTCACAATCTGTCCTTACCCTAGTCAATTTTTACACACCTGTTTTTAAAAAGCTATTTTTTTATTTTTATTGAAGGAAAAACACCTGCTCACGAGTAATCCTGACACTGACCATCTGGGTGGCTACAATCTATGTTTTATTCTATTTTTTTTTATTCAGCGAGAGTCTGTGCTTTCTCACTAGAAACTAGTCTAAAATCTCTATGGATTCCATGTGACTACTGTTATGTGTCAATACCAGAGTAAGTTTACCATGTAAAACTACCATAGAAATGTGGAAGCAAGACAAATATTTTGTAAGGAATCTGTATTGCTAAATTAGGCAGGTACTCTCACAACCACATACTATCGACATCAACTACAAGGTGAAACATGTATAAACATGGAAAATAAATAAAATTGGACTATGAATAAAACCCCTATGGACTCCCTGTGTCCGTAACAATGTAAATTTAACTGTATATTAATATCCATAATTTTATGGGACTAGGGGTTCAAAATATTTTTGGTAAGGAATCTGTATTCCTAAATTAGGCAGGAACTCTCACAACTATATACTACATTCATTTGCCGACCAGTCACATACCTGTTACGTCATCAGAGCCAGTGCTACACTATTTTGTGCCCTAGGCAAGACCAGCTACTTGTGCCACCCTCCCTCCCCCCAAAAAAAAATAAAAAAAAAACAGTAAAAAATATTAAATCACTAAAACATGAAACTGCTTAATTTCTTTTAACCACTTGCCTACCAGGCACTTATACCCCCTTATTTTCCAGGCCAATTTTCAGCTTTCAGCACTGCCGCATTTTGATTGACAATTGCGCGGTCATGCAACATTGTACCCATATGAAATTTTGATCATTTTTTTCTCATAAATAGAGCTTTCTTTTGGTGGTATTTAATTGCCACTGGGCGCTTTACTTTTTGCGCTATAAATAAAAAAAGTGCAAAAAATTTGAAAAAAAAAAAACGTTTCTTTGTTTCTATTATAAAATTTTTCAAACAGGTATTTTTTCTCCTTCACTGATGTGCGTTGATGAGGCAGCACTGATGGGCACTGATAGGCGGCACTGATGGGCACTGATAGGCAGCACTAAAGGGCACTGATAGGCAGTACTAATGAGGTGGCACGGATAGGCGGCACTGATAGACAGCACTAATGAGGTGTCACGGATAGGCGGCACTAATATGCAGCACTGATAGGCGGCACTGATAGGTGACACTGATGATGGGTACTGATAGACGGCACTGACTGGCATCACTGCTGGGCACTGACTGGCGGCACTGACTGGCACAACCCCTGGGCACTGGCTGGTGGCACTGACTGGCAGCACTGCTGGGCTGCACTGGTGGGCGGCACTGGTGGGCAGCACTGGTGGGTGGGCACAGGTGGGTGGCACTGGTGGGTGGCACTGCTGGGCACAGGTAGGTGGCACTTCTGGGCAGAGGTGTGTGACACTGCAGAGTGGCACAGGTGGGTGCACTGCTGGGCACAGGTGGGTGCACTGCTGGGCACAGGTGGGTGATCTGCTGGGCACAGGTGGGCGGAGCTAGTGGGCACACTGCTGGGCACAGGTGGGCGGAACTTGCGGGTGGCACTGCTGGGCACCGATCATCAGGGCACTGATCATCAGTGCCCTGATGATTGGTGCCGATCCCCGCTCTGACAACTGCCGGTTCTCGGCAGTACTTTCCTCACGATCTGACAGCGTGAGGAAAGTGCAGCCGAGAACCGGCACTTGCATTTCCCTGTGATCAGCGTGTCATTGGACACCGCTGATCACGTGGTAAAAGGCCGCTGTGATTGGCCTTTTACCACATCACGTGATCAGCTGTGTCCGTAGGACAGAGCGATCACGGAGATCGCCGGGTGCGCGCCCCCTGGGGCGCGCAGGAGAGCGCGTTCTGGGAGGACGTCATTTAACGTCCACTCAGAACTGGCCGGTCTCAGTGCAGCCGTCATTCGGCTATCTGCGGTCGGCAACTAGTTAATGGACAAAAATAAGTGCAATTAGATGCAACCAGCTCCAGTATTAAAGACAAAATCCATGACACAGATGAACTGTATCTGTGGCTGGCAGTTGCAGTTGCAGTGAGTGGAGGATGATGGATCCCAGGCTGGAATTTCCCAGGCAATGGGGGGAAGATAAAATGCTGTGACAACAGGTAGCCCATCCCACAAACACAGAGAGAACATCTGAAATTATCGATCCCACAAAGTGTCAGATTCAACACAACACACCACCACCAACACTGACACAGATCAGCAGGCACCAGAAGAGCAGGCTGTGGGATCATCATGATGTCATCACGCACTGACACATTGCACATGTCATGGATGGCCAGCCTGCTGGCCAGGTCACACTCACACAGACATGAAATATCAGAGTTATACATTATCTTCCTCCACGGGTGCAGCTCCGCCTCCGCTGATGATTGGGAAGAGAAGGGCTGGAACTCTACAGTGATCAGCAGCCGCCAGTCACCTTGCAGTAAGGGACTGAGTCTGAGAGGAACACTGGAAGGAGCAGCAGCTTAGCTGCTACACTGGCCCCAGACACCCGGCATCTTCCTCTGTCCTTTTTTCCTCCCCTCTGCTGCCCCTTCCCTCAGCTTCCCACACAGAGAGAGTGCTGGCTTGTGCTGTGTCCAGGAGTCCCTAGGTGGCAGTGCACCCTAGGCGGCTGCCTAGTTTGCCTAGTGGAAGCACCGGCCCTGTACGTCACCAGTCTTCAAATGGTTATACAGGATGATGTCTGCAGCTGTAGGCATCATCCTGGTACCCTTTTTTGCAACCGACTATCAAGTCACTTGATCGCTATTACAAGCAGTGGGAGGGGATTCCCCCCCTCCCGGCATCTTCCACTGCTTTAGCAGGATCACCTGTCCCCCTGGGAGTCCTGATCAACCAGCCAGTGCTGCTGCTGGCTAGTCACGGAGCAGAACAAAGACTGGATTGGCTTTGTTCAGCTCCATTAAACAGTAAACCAGAAGCAATGATCTGACATCACTTCCGGTTTCCTCGGAAACAATTTAAAAAATATAAAAGCATTCAATCACACCGATCTCGTCCCAAATCCCTCTATAAAGAGTACCTGTCATAGGCCTATTGCTGTCACAATGTTTACATTCTTTGGGGCAGCACTAAAAGTAATAATAAAAAAAATGTTTCTAAAGTCACTGCCCCTATCCCTTGTGCTTGCAGGCAAAGACTAACATATGCGTTGGTCCCGCACACATGCAAAAAACGATTGTCTCACACATCTGAGGTATCACCGCGAATGTCAGATCATGGGCAGTAATTCTAGCACCAGACTTTGTCTGTGAATCTAAAGTGGTAGCCTGTAAAGCTTCGCCTATGGATAGTAAAATGTATGTTGTTTGTCACTGTTGCATGGGCGTGCTCAATTTTAAAGCGTTCCATGTTTGGCATCTACTTACTGAGTGTAATAGCATCTGAATTGGGTTATGTATTGTGTTTTTTTTGTATTAAAATTCAAAAAAGTGTACTTTCCCAAAACAATTGCGATTGAGAAACAACAACACAAATGCCGTGTGCCATAAAAATTGCAAAACTCACCAATTTATTCTCTAGGGCCTCTGCTTTAAAATATATAATGTTTGGGGGTTCTACGTAATGTTCTAGCACAGTGGTTCTTAACCTTGTTGGAGGTACTGAACCCCACCAGTTTCATATGCGCATTCACCGAACCCTTCTTAATTGGAAAAATAAAATATGATTTTTAAAATTCAAAACATAGGTATATATTTATACATAGGTGCACAAAATGAACAAAACCGTTAAGAATAAAGAACAAAAACAAAAACAAAAACATAATAATGAATATTTACTGCACGAATCATATGAGTCGGGTGTGGGTCTTCACCTCCGCCGAACCCACGAGACTGACTCACCGAACCCCTGGGGTTCGATCGAACCCAGGTTAAGAACCACTGTTCTAGCACAAAAAAAAAATCTGATTGTTACATGTGAACAGCAAGTGGCAGAAAAAAACAAGTCCTTAAAGTGTTACTAAACCCAGGAGCCTGTATTTACTATATTTGGTCTTCCACAGTACACAGAACATGGAAATGCAATTATTTTAGTAAATATAAACTGCTAAATACCTTTTCTCATCAGCAGTGTATCAGTGTCCAGCAGAGCACTGGTTAAAGCATGAAGGTGGAGTATTAATTTTCCTCTAGGAGGATGCAAAACCCCTGACCTCTGTCTGGACTGCGCTGTTTGGCCCTGTGCTAATCACATGCACTCTCCCAAG
Source organism: Staurois parvus (assembly GCF_062004578.1). NCBI lineage: Eukaryota > Metazoa > Chordata > Amphibia > Anura > Ranidae > Staurois > Staurois parvus. The sequence continues at coordinate 9,770,539 of NW_028317943.1, forward strand.
AAAAAAAAACCCTCATACACACCAAACCGAGCATGTGCAGAGGGACTCCACATGATATGTCTTATCAGGAGATAAGAGGGGGACACTGGAAGAAGGGGAGGATCAGAGAAGACAGGATCAAACAGCCTTTTTGCACAATGCACAGGATTAACCCTTTAGGTTAAGCATGCTTTACTGCATACACAGACTGATTTTTACTATTGTGAGTTTAGTAACACTTTAAGTGCATATCAACTACAAGGTCAAACATGTATAAACATAGAAAACAAATAAATAAAACTAACCTAAAACCCCTAAAGATTCCTTGTGACTGCGTCAGGAATAGTGTAAGTTCAAATATATATCTTAATATCCACACAGATGTGGAACCAATAAAATTATTTGGTAAGGAATCTGTATTCCTAAATTTGCAGGTACTGTCACAATTATACTGTATACTGTTCTGTTAGGAATATCAATTTAGGGCGGCCCTCTCCTCCTCACAAATATACAGTTCAAAGTACTTTGGGAACAATGCTACACAAATACCTAGATGTGAGATGCAAAATTCAACTTCTTTATTATTGATCAAGCCTTAAGTAATGATAACACTGCATATTTCAGGTGGTTTCCATAAAGCACCAATCAGAATACAGAAAAAAGATTTCAGTAAATTACTCAATGGCTAGTCAAAACAAAATGCAACAGAGTAGTAACTTCTGCAAGTTCTCAGAAAGAAATGTGTGCATAGATAACAGCATTCCAATTCCAAGGGAACATCTTGTATATAAAATTAACCAGTTAGCAGGCACAAAGCAAAGGTTAGTTCACTATTAACCCTTTCACAACCTCCCTTTTGTCACAAAGTGACAACTACTGTATTCACCCTTTATACCTTTCAGTCTTGTTTTACTGAACGTGCCATTGTCACCAAATTGGGAATACACTGTATACAACAGCACACTCCAAGTAGGCCACAACATGCTAATGCTAAAGCAAAATGTCACCGTCCACCCAAAAAGATAATGGCCCCCTTCCTACATTTGACAACAGAACAGGTTGACGCAACAAAAGAGGTTGTCTCACCTGTCAGTCCATCACCCATGGCAGATTACAGGTTTTGGACTCCCAGGGCAACAGCTACCACATCCATCAGTTTATTACGTGTGCAACTGACCATGTCATATACGTCCTCACATGCCCGTGTAAGCTTCTATATGTAGGCCAAACCACACGCCCTCTACGCAAACGCATAGGGGAGCATAGAAGACTTATAAGAGATGGTTGCGATAAACATAGTGTCCCCAGGCACTTTTTGCAATCCCATCAAAAGAATTTCATTCTTCTTGAGGTCTTAGCAATCGAACATATTCCAAAGGGTACATTTACTGACAATGAAAGACTAGCCTGTTTATGTAAGAGAGAGGCATTCTGGATCTACAAGTTAGGTTCTATTACCCCCAATGGTCTCAATGAGGATTTTGAAATCCATAGCATTATATAACAAGTATGACTTATAGTCCCTGGAACTAGGATCCTCCAGTTTTTTTGTTTTTTTCGCTAGCCATTTATGGTTATGTACTGATATTTCTTTTATATACATTGTTGTCTTCTTTTAACACTTGTTTTTTAACTTTCACTGTTACCACGTATATATTGTGTTCACTCAATTATGAATACATGTTACTACGCATCTATTGCGTTTACTTGATTACGAACATATGAGCTACCTAATTTGATACCCAGATTGATTTTACTATATTTCTTTTAGCAGTACCTTTTATACAGTCATTTTTATCTTCATATGCCAAGCTTTCCCCTCCCCCCTCCCTTCTTTGTCCATATACCCAAAATTACCTCACTATAAATGCATTTTTTGACATAGCTTCCATGTACCAGCGATGTCATTTTTAACTTAGAGTTCTCCCACAAGAAAGCTTTCCTTTATTATTTTATTGTTTTATTATTACATTAATTCTGCTAAAGTATATCATGTTTTCCAATAGTGTTCTTATACATATCACTCCATTAATTGGCACCACTTTCTATAATTTGCAAACTGTACTTTTAAATTTGTATTCAACATTGCTTCAGGATGATCCGTCCGCTCTGATTGATACCCCATCCCCTACTAATTATGCTCAGCCAGCCTTGACAAAGCGCAACTGCACAAAACATGTCATCTTGGTAACCCTACACCCGCTCCCAGCTGAAGCCAACGCCGGACACTGCCTTCGCTTGCCATGGTGACACCACCCGGGACACTGGTACGCTGACACCATGTGATTTGAAGCCGACAGGAGCATTCTCCGATCTCAGTTCCCTTCAGAGAGGATGGGCCGTCTGTTGGAGTCACACTGTTCACTTCAGGCTGGTCAAATTATATTATATTTGCTACTTTGTCTCACCCAATAAAGATGCACCTTCATTAAGGTGCTTGACTGAGAGCATTTTCCACAGCGCCTATTTTTTTCAGTTCTCTGACATGAATGTTTACATATACTCTTTACATATACTATGTAATGGACTTACTGTTTTGTTTCATCCTAGCCACTTGTCAACATTTTATGGAAGGCAGGTCAGAGACCGAGAGTAGAGAATGCTCCTCTGTGTATATATCAGGTTTATCACCCACCCAGTTCACGTAGGTAGTGGTGTTGCCATACCCTTTGGCATCAGTGCATTTAGTCCTGAAGGTGTATACATTTTCTTAAGGTTTTGCAAATAAAATATATCCTTTTTTATATTTGGAATACTGTGTAGTGGTATCTACTTCACAATTTCCCCCCTTTTAGTAGAAACAGTGTAAGCTTACCTGAAATTACCTGGAACTGAACTAACTTTGAAATGTTTGTGCAATCATTTTCCAAGAAGCCCTCTAGGTATTCATCACAAAGAACCCTACAGAGTCTTTCATACTGTAAATTTTTGAATAGTAAATTTCAGCCCAGTTGTCTGGAGTGGTGACTTTTCCAGTTTTTTAATAATTGCTTTTCTCTGATATAATAAAAGCAGCTTCATTTTTTACATATGAAAAAGACAAACGCTTTGTAAGTAAAATGCTTTATTCCAGATAAATTGCATAATGTTTGCATTTTAATTGTGAATTGTCTGATTCTTACAGATAACATACCAAGAGTCATTTAAAATATGCTTTCTGAAGAATCATAAATTCAAAAACCATTTGAATGGATGCAATTTTCTCTGCAGAGAAGTACAGAATAATATAGGTTATAATATGAATATCTACTCCATAGTCAAAAATTTAATGGCATAAATTAAACAGAAACCTTAAAATTAATTTTTTTCATGTGTCTTCTGGGACACATGACAGGTCCCAGAAGGCTCCGGGCCATTCGCAAAGCGCATCGCTTTTCGCGCATGCGCAGTGGGCACCCGGCTGTCACAGAAGCCGCCGGGGGAAGAAGAGGGAAGGACAGCTCCGTGGAAATGGGAGCGGGTACCTGTCAAATTCAGGTACCCGTTCCCCCTCCCTCCCCAAAGGTCCGCAGTCTCTGGTAATCTCCTTTACTGTCTGCAGTCTCTGGTCATCCCCTGCACTGTCCGCAGTCTCTGGTCTTCTGTACTGTCCACAGTCTCTGGTCTTCTGTACTATGTCCACAGTCTCTGGTCATTCCCTGTACTGTGTCCACAGTCTCTGGTCATTCCCTGTACTGTGTCCGCAGTCTCTGGTCATTCCCTGTACTGTGTCTGCAGTCTCTGGTCATTCCCCGTACTGTGTCCGCAGTCTCTGGTCATTCCCCGTACTGTGTCCGCAGTCTCTGGTCATTCCCTGTACTGTGTCTGCAGTCTCTGGTCATTCCCCATACTGTGTCCGCAGTCTCTGGTCATTCCCCGTACTGTGTCCGCAGTCTCTGGTCATTCCCCGTACTGTGTCCGCAGTCTCTGGTCATTCCCCGTACTGTGTCCGCAGTCTCTGGTCATTCCCTGTACTGTGATTCCCCGTACTGTGTCCGCAGTCTCTGGTCATTCCCTGTACTGTGTCCGCAGTCTCTGGTCATTCCCTGTACTGTGTCCGCAGTCTCTGGTCATTCCCTGTATTGTGTCCGCAGTCTCTGGTCATTCCCTGTACTATGTCCGCAGTCTCTGGTCATTCCCTGTACTGTGTCTGCAATCCATTGGTTCAGAATATTTTTTTTCTTGTTTTTCTCCTCTAAAACCTAGGCACGTCTTATGGTCAGGTGCGTCTTATGTAGCGAAAAATACGGTATGTATTTTATTTTTTCCCACAAATTGCATTTGAAAAACTGCAAATACCATGTGACAAAAAAAAAAATACAAAAACCACCAATTTATTCTTTAGGGCCTCTGATTTAAAAAATATATATTGTTTGGTGGTTCTAAGACATTTTCTAGCAAAAAAATACTGATTTTAAAATGTAAACAAAAGTGAAGTGATTAGGGAGGGCCCTACCTTAAAATTATATTATTTATAAGACACAATATATTCACAAACATAAATGTATAAAAGCAGTTGTGAATAAAGAACAAGCTATACATACTTATTAGTCCTAATGGATCATAATATATATTTGGAAAATGGTCATTTTTTTTCTGGAAAAGGGTGCAAGAGCACATCAGTTTGTCAGGACCTAGATCCCTTTCTGGAGACCAGCAGATCCCAGTAATTAGGCTCCACCTGATGCTGGCTTCTGGGAAGGTACTGTATATAATTCCTCTCTAGGGTTGCCACCTCATCCCTTTAAAACATATATTAATTACACAGGTTCCAAGGCTAATTTAATGCAAATAAGGCACAAGGTGAGTTTAATTACCAGTAATTAATTTTAATTAATATGTGTTCGAATTTAAAGGGATGAGGTGGCAACCCTAATCCTCCCCTGACGTTTGTACGTTTGTCAGTGCTTCAGTGTTTTTCCTGTTATGCCTGTTTATTGATTTATCCTGTTCTTGATTCCTGCTTGGATCCTGTTCCTGCTCCAGCCCAGTGCAAACATTCTGTATCCTGCTACCTCATATCTGCCCCCTTGTTCCTGGTTATTTCCTTCCTGACTGTTCCTGTCTTACCCTGTTAATCTGTTCTTCCCCTTTGTTTGTATATCTTGTAGTGTAGATAGTTGGACTACTTAAGTTTTCTGTCACTTGGTTCATTGTTCACACACTATAGTTTCACATTTGCTTTGTATACTGTTTGCTGGTGTCGGATGGGGTTTGTTTCATTAGTAATACATTTTAATTAAATCATACTTTGTCTGATTCTTGCTTCCAGCCCACTAATCTGGGCATCTCTGTTGTCACTGAATACCTGCATTCAGCATCCCTTACACGATTAGAACTGGTGTCCTTCAAAAATATTATGTACTTTATTTAAGTGTTTATGAACAGAGTCTCAACTCTGGGTATCATATAATGTCCAGCTCCAAAAATGGATAGTCATTATAATGCATTTTTACTGTTGTATGTAATGGTTTTATACCTAGGGGTCAAACAAACCTTAAGCTATGCTTTGAAATGCATATTTTTTGTATTTTAATTTTAAAAAATATATGGCGGCATGGTAGTACTCAAGGGCACGAGGTAGGCTGACATTTCTCCTCAGGGTTTAGATTTCCTATACAATAATAGGTAATGTGAACAGATGGGTTCCAGTCACATTTAGGAAAAGCAAAAGGTAATTTATTACTCACAGCCAGAGAGAGTGTTAGGGTTACAGATGCTCCAGATAAAGCAGAACTCTGGTCTCCACACATTGCTGCACAGGAAAAGAGCCTTAAATAATATGCAAACCTTCACCTTGTAAAATAACCAATTCAGTTTCAAATAGAAATGAAAAGCAAAAATATTAACCTCCCTAGCGGTAATCCCGAGTGTAGCTCGGGGTAAAATTTCTATACCAAAAGCGGTAACCCCGAGCTACACTCGGGCTTACCATGCGGCGCTGCTCTGGTTGTCCCTGCAGCACTTACCTTGTCCTTCGCTCCCGTGATCTGTCCCCTCCAGCGTCCCCGGCCATCTCCTCCGGCCGATGCCGGCATCCGGCTTCTGTGTTCCGGTCCCTGTGACGTCGGGACGTACGGGCTCCGGAACCGACGGGAAATTAGAATTTTTTAAAAAATTTCATTTTTGATGTCATTGCTATTTCAAGGCATTTCACATACATTTTGTCCCTACTGCTTTGTCCTGTGCCCTGCCTGCATTTTGAATGTTCTTTCTGCCTGGAAACTTAGAAAAGTCCATGGCGTCCAAAAAGCGTCCCTTTACGTCAAAAGCGGTTTTAGAACAGCGATAGTAAATCAGAACCACTTGCATAATTGAGTGATAATGATTCGTAGGGAAATTCGTCATCAGACACTGAAAACAATTTTGCGACTTTGCTCAGCGATGTGCGAATTTGCCTCTGTATTTCAAATTTCAGTGTTTTTGGTTTGATTATATTATTGAATTAAATTTATTATTATTATATTATTATTTTTTATGATTATTTATTAAATTATAATTTATGATTTCATGTTTCAAATTTTATCATATCCGGAATGTTTAATAGACTCTTGTTCGGACAGATTTCAGTGAGTTATTCCTAAAAATTACAGCCTACAATAAAAAACATATTTCCATGCAAAAAAATGGTACCGCTTTCAGCACAAAAAATCGGAAAGAATCATACCGCCAAGGAGGTTAAATACACTTTTCCCCCTTTCTACTGTATAAGTGATCACATACCCCCTTTTCTCAGCTGCATAGGGAGCTCAGGGAGGAGAAACGATGAACACTGATCTTCCCAGTGAATGGCTGGGGGGGGGGTCAGCACAAGCCTGATCATTGGATTAGTTCCCATCACAGCCAGAAAACTGACCACACTGTGCCCTCATGCCTAGTGTGGCCAGTTTTTACTAGGAAAGCAGAGGGACTGGCAGGAACACCAGGTATTTCACACAAAGGAAGCAATACAAAGAGAACAGGATACTTTTTCATACAAGTACATGGTGTAGCAGGCACATACCAGGAATATGAAATGTTGGGTTGACATATACTTTAAGTCAAATCTGACACTCCTGTGAACTAGGATCTTTCAGTAAATCTTTCAGTTGTGGACAATACATTCTTTCACCAGGTGAGTCAGCCAGCTCCTCTTGTCTCCATCCTGATTCAGCCCAGGAGAGTCAACCATTCACTATGGGACTCTATTCTGTTTCTAGATTCTTCCAGGAAAGTCCACCAGCTTCCTTGGGACTCCATCCTGCATACAGACAGCAACAGTGACAACAGGCCTACTCTCCAGGCTTAAACACATCCAGACCCTTCTAAGCAGGCAACTCCATCACATGTACCCTCTCCAGGCCAGAGCCTGGAGGGAAGAGAGCTTGCATCAGATCACCCCAAATAAATATACACTTTCCCATGATGCACAGGAAACACAGTATATGGAAGGAACCAGGCATCTGACCCATCCAGAAATGTGTCCTCTACTGAAGATTCTTCAGCAACCTCATCTCATCAAGACTTTAACTGTAAGCACCTTGAGGGTAGAAACTGATGTGAATGTACAAACTGTCAGTGCTAAATAAAATGTCTGTAATACATAAATAAAATAAAAGAACTTTAGTTTTTTTAAGATAGAGCAACACAATGACAATGTAAACTAGGGTTGAAAATAGGAATTGCTGCTTTCCTTCATCTTTCGTAAATCCAAGCTAAATTTATTTCAGCAAGTGTTTTCACTCACTAATAATAAAACTAGAATCATAAAAGTGCAAGTTTAATTACTATATTATCTAACGTTTTTCAAGTTCTTTTCCATAATAGGCCACTGAACTACTGCCATATTCCAATAAATATTTACTCAAAATAAAAGTGCATTGCTGTCATTTTATATACAGATTAGTCATATGACATTTCATAACATAATCCTCGAAAGAATACAGCAAAATAACAAATTAATTAAGGGGAAAAGGTTATTAAGCCCTTAGTGAAATTAAAAATAATGCCCATATTAATTACACAGCTCATTTGAAAAAGGCTTCAAGATGATAACACTAGGATACTTCTAAGGTGCATTAATTAAAAAATAAATTAAAAGTGAAATTTACAGGAATTAAAATCAATACTAACACACACATTCAATAGCTACACATTTATATGTTTTTAAAGAACTTAAACTGTGCACGGAAATATATACAGTAAGAAGTAAATAATGTTAAGAGAAAGGTTCTTTCGAACACAACATTTTTCAAGGCAAAAAAAGGGAAAATAGTCAAGTATAGACAACAATCTAAATTTGGATATATTTTCGACTGTGGGGTTTGTTAACAGGTCATTTGTAATCTATCCAATGACTGTGGCCCTGTGACGTGTAAATCATAACTGCACCACGCTATCCCTCTGCCAGAAATGGTCTCCGCCTCTCAAACTATTTATGTAAACTACTTATATAGCGCCGTCAATCTACATATACAGTGGGGCAAAAAATTATTTAGTCAGCCACCAATTGTGCAAGTTCTCCCACTTAAAAAGATGAGAGAGGCCTGTAATTGGCATCATAGGTAGACCTCAACTATGAGAGACAAAATGAGAAAAAAAATCCACACAATCACACAATGGCTGATTTGGAAAGAATTTATTTGCAAATTATGGTGGAAAATAAGTATTTGGTCAATATCAAAAGTTAATCTCAATACTTTGTTATATATCCTTTGTTGGTAATAACAGAGGTCAAACGTTTCCTGTAAGTCTTCACAAGGTTGGCACACACTGTTGCTGGTATGTTGGCCCATTTCTCCATGCAGATCTCCTCTAGAGCAGTGATGTTTTGGGGCTGTCGCTGGGCAACACGGACTTTCAACTCACTCCAAAGGTTTTCTATGGGGTTGAGATCCGGAGACTGGCTAGGCCACTCCAGGACCTTGAAATGCTTCTTACGAATTCACTCCTTCGTTGCCCGGGCGGTATGTTTGGGATCATTGTCATGTTGGAAGACCCAGCCACGTTTCATCTTCAATGCCCTTGCTGATGGAAGGAGGTTTGCACTCAAAATCTCACGATACATGGCCCCATTCATTCTGTCCTGTACATGGATCAGTCGTCCTGGTCCCTTTGCGGAGAAACAGCCCCAAAGCATGATGTTGCCACCCCCATGCTTCACAGTAGGTATGGTGTTCTTTGGATGCAACTCAGCATTCTCTTTCCTCCAAACACGACGAGTTGTGTTTCTACCAAACAGTTCTATTTTGGTTTCATCTGACCATATGACATTCTCCCAATCCTCTTCTGGATCATCCAAATGCTCTCTAGCAAACTTAAGCAGGGGGACACGTCTGGCATTGCAGGATCTGAGTCCCTGACGGCGTAGTGTTTTACTGATGGTAGCCTTTGTTATGTTGGTCCCAGCTCTCTGCAGGTCATTCACTAGGTCCCCCCGTGTGGTCCTGGGATTTTTGCTCACCGTTCTTGTGATCATTTTGACCGCATAGGGTGAGATCTTGCGTGGAGCCCCAGATCGAGGGAGATTATCAGTGGTCTTGTATGTCTTCCATTTTCTAATTATTGCTCCCACAGTTGATTTTTTCACACCAAACTGCTTGCCTATTGCAGATTCAGTCTTCCCAGCCTGGTGCAGGTCTACAATTTTGTTTCTGGTGTCCTTCGACAGCTCTTTGGTCTTCACCATAGTGGAGTTTGGATTGTGACTGTTTGAGGTTGTGGACAGGTTTCTTTTATACTGATAACAAGTTCAAACAGGTGCCATTGATACAGGTAATGAGTGCAGGACAGAGAAGCCTCTTAAAGAAGAAGGTACAGGTCTGTGAGAGCCAGAAATCTTGCTTGTTTGTAGGTGACCAAATACTTATTTTCCACCATAATTTGCAAATAAATTCTTTCCAGATCAGCCAATGTGATTGTCTGGATTTTTTTTCTCATTTTGTCTCTCATAGTTGAGGTCTACCTATGATGCCAATTACAGGCCTCTCTCATCTTTTTAAGTGGGAGAACTTGCACAATTGGTGGCTGACTAAATACTTTTTTGCCCCACTGTATATATATATATATATATATATATATATATATATATATATATATATAAATATATACACTATATTGCCAAAAGTATTGAGGCACCTGTGTTTACACATACATGAACTTGAATGGTATTCCAGTCTTAGTCCGTAGGGTTCAATATTGAGTTGGCCCACCCTTTGCAGCTATAACAGTTTCAGCTCTTCTGGGAAGACTGTCCACAAGGTTTAGGAGTGTGTCTGTGGGAATGTTTGACCATTCTTCCAGAAGTGCATTTGTGTGGTCAGGCACTGATGTCGGATGAGAAGGCCTGGCTTGCAGTCTCTGCTTTAATTCATCCCAAAGGTGTTCTATCAGGTTGAGATCAGGACTCTGTGCAGACCAGTACAGTTCCTCCACCCCAAACTCGCTCATCCATGTCTTCATGGACCTTGCTTTATGTACTGGTGCGCAGTCATGTTGGAACAGGAAGGGGCCATCTCCAAACTTTTCCCACAAAGTTGGGCGCATGAAATTGCTCAAAATGTCTTGGTATGCTGATGCCTTAAGAGTTGCCTTCACTGGAACTAAGGGCCAAGCCCAACCCGTGAAAAACAAGCCCACACCATAATCCCCCCTCCACCAAATTATACACTTGGTACAATGCAGTCAGGCAAGTACCGTTCTCCTGGCAACTGCCAAACCCAGACACGTCCATCAGATTTGACAGACAGTGAAGCATGATTTGTTACTCCAGAGAATATGTCTCCACTGCTCTAGAGTTCAGTGGCGGAATACTTTAGACCACTGCATCCTACAATTTGCATTTCATTGGTGACACAGCTGAGAGGAACCTGGGGATATTCCCTCACTCTACCAGGTGGCACTGCATCCAAGGTCTGATGAGTGAAGTTTACAGTGGGAGGATAGAATGTGATGACTGTGGGTGATTTTAGCTGGTGGTAGATGTTTGTGCTGGAGCTGGATTTCTGTGTGTTAGTTTCCTTTTACCTCTGCACAGTTATGTGCTAGTGACCTCTGCACTGTGCAATATATACTACTGACCCCTGCGCTCTCTGTTATGTACTACTGAGCTTTAAACTCTGTAATGCCTACTACTGACCACTGCACTCTGCATTACATTGCTACTGACTTCTAAACTCTGCTTTACTTACTCCTTACTCATGCTCTGTCCTTGATTCCCATTTGTGCTCCTAAATATGCAGCACACTCCACATGCCTACCTTACACCTCATCTATACCAGTTGTGCATAGTGAAATATCCACCCAATGACCCCATGATCTTAAAGTGTGTGTACTCTTAAAAAGACTTTATAACAGAAATAGAATAACGGTAAACAATAAAAGTCTTTAAAAGTTTCCCCTGGGGAATTCTGCATTAAAACTATATGATGAGAGGAAGTCCAAAGGAAGGGAAAGTTGTGAACTGATTCCTTGAGCTCTATTGGACCATAGCTATAACAGTCTATTGTATCTGGTGATTCCATTCACTTCGGCTCAATGTGATGGGCATAACGGGATGAATTTATTTTTGGAGCATATTTAGGCACTTTTTGTAATTTATATTATACACTGCACTGAATACATTATTGGAGCGGAGAATATTTGGTTTCATCAAGCGCATTATTCTGGTTCTATTAAAACACTCTTTACTGTGAGTGTGATTCTTATTGTTTGATCAGTGAAAGCACATTAGCCAGTAAACTAGCATTTTCAAAGGCAGATCAGCAAGAGCAACCCCCCTAAAAAAAGATTGTTTAAGATGACAAGGCAAACAAAAAAATTGCCTTTATTATCAAATACTGTGTACTTTAACTTTTTTGTTGACCAGGCCTTCTTTCCAGGCATGTTTGAATGGCATACTGTCCAGTGATGCCTAACAAAATTGGAAAGATGAATCAGACATTCCAAATGATGGCTTATCTGTTTGAAAGGCAAAATGCCATACTCCGAATTTCTAGATATTCTGCATACATGAAGTTACATACACAAATGTTCTTTAACCTCTGAATTTCTATTAATAAAACAAAGATCCATCCCTTAACCCAGGGGTCATTGAGGCTTAGATGCCCAGGTCAAATTTAGCAGAATCAACATGAGTTGGTTATTGTAAAAATAATTCTGTGGCAAATTTACATATCTAAATCATTTTATACATTTTTTTAAAGACATATACTTTTTTTCTCACACTGTTTTAATAAAAACCCTGTTGTTTTCTATTTTAAAACACTGTAATCTGATTACAGCAATAAATATAAGGCACTACAGATGAACACTGCAGCTTGGCTTTAGTTTTTCTCAATGAAATCTCAAGCTTGCGCATGATCATTATGTCATAGATGACATAGTGATCACATTTGGGAACCAAGCTGATTGATTCCTAAATGTCAGAGTAGTTCCAAGCTGTCAGTGAGAGATAGGAAGAACCACTGGCTACAGCATTGTTGCCTGGATATTATTAAAACTGTATCCCAAGCAAAGGTTATCATGTTGGAAAATGTGAATATACAGATGGTGGGTTAGAAGGGGTTAAAGAAAATGATAACAATTTGTTTATGGGGCAGCACAGTGGCTAAATGGTTAGCACTTCCACCTGGCAGTACTAGGGTCATTGGTTCGTATCCCAGCCACGGCACCACCTGCCTGGAGTTTGCATGTTCTCCCTGTGCCTGCGTGGGTTTCCTTCCACACTCCAAAGACATGCTGGTAGGTGAATTGGATCCTGTCTAAAATGGCCCTAGTATGTATATGTATGAATGTGAGTTAGGGACCTTAGACTGTACGCCCCTTGAGGGTTAGGAACTGATGTGAATGTATAATATATATGTAAGGCGCTGTATAAATTGACGGCGCTATATAAGTACCTGAAATAAATAAATAAATATGTCACCAAGTGACTTTGGGGTGGATTTCCTAAAGGCAAATTGGTTTTTAACTTTGCAAGGGGATTTTCATTTTGCAAGGGAACTTTCCCGTAGCTTTGTGAATGTGGTGAAAATTCACTTTGCAAAGAATACTCAATGTGCAAGAAAAAAAAAAACAGCGCTGTTGCTTGCACATGATTGGTTGGTGAAAGTCAGCAGAGCTTTACCTCAGTTATCAAGCTAAGGGAACATCTCCTGAAAATTCCCATGCAAAATACACAGCTTATTTGCCTTTAGTGAATCAACCCTTTATGTCCAAAGCTATGGAAAAAGCTTAATTTGTTTATTAATAACATCAAAATATTTTCTAATATATTTAGGATATTTACACCACTCAGTATTTTATTATTTATTTCTGAGTATTACCATTTATGATTGATATAAATGACTGAGCGCCTTCTCTTTCCTAAAATAAATATTACAATGACAATTAGTAATTGAAATGTGCTAACTATCCATCTGGGTGGATATATCCACTTGTGAATAAAAATCAGTATTAATCATACCACCGTGTTGTACAGCAATGACTGTATATAAGGTTATATTAAAATATAATATATGCTAGCTGCCCCCTATAAAGTGTAAAATCACTTTGGAATCAAAATAGCTGAATAAAGGTCTAGCACTTCACATACATAAGTATATGTTAACCCAATAATTCAATTTCACCAAGGAAAAAAATATTTATATGTGAAAAATTGCAAATATTTAAAAGTTCCACTCCAAATTTTACAAAATTAAAAAAAGTTTCCAAATTTTAAATAATAAATAATAAAGGGGTAAGGGTTTTTTTGGATCATAAAAATAGTGTAGCGCTCTTATCATATATAAAAATTGTGCCTAATGCACAATATTAATTCCTAAAATAAATAAATCAATATATAATATACAATGGTGACAAAAAACAAGTGCCAAACTAAGATTCCAAAAAGAAATCTATCACCCACTTAAGAAATACGTGTACCCACATATACAGTTGTGACCAAAATTATTCAACCCCCAATGCTGTAAAGGGGTTTAGGGACTATAGTGTACATTTGGAATTGTATTCAGAATCAAATCCTACAAGGACGTTGTAACTACCCAAATGCAACTAAAATGACATCAATTGTTTATGTAATACAGTAGTAAATGGTTCTTATGTGGTTTCTTCATTGCCACAATTATTCAACCCCTTAAAGACTACCACTCTGAAGAACAGAGGTTCATACAGGTGCTTTCCATCAGGTATTGAAAACACCTGTGGATGTCACCGAGCAGCAATCAAGCATAATAAGCACCAATTAGGCAGCTTTAAAATGACTGTGATACTCAGCTCCTTCTAGACATTTACTGGTGTGGTTACAAACATGGTGAAGGCAAGAGAATGGTCCAGGAAGACAAGAGAAGAGGTGATTTCTCTTCACAGGAAGGGCAATGGCTATAAGAAGATTGCAAAGATGTTAAACATACCAAGAGACACCTTAGGAAGCATCATTCGCAAATTCAAGGCAAAGGGCACTGTTGAAACGCTACCTGGTCGTGGCAGAAAGAAGATGCTGACTTCGACTGCTGTGCGCTACCTGAAGCGTAGAGTGGAGAGAAGTCCCCGTGTGACTGCTGAGGAACTGAGAAAAGATTTGTCAGATGTGGGTACAGAAGTTTCAGCCCAGACAATAAGACGCACACTGCGTAATGAAGGCCTCCGTGCCAGAACTCCCAGGCGTACCCCCTTGCTGTCTCCAAAGAATAAGAAGAGTCGACTGCAGTATGCCAAAAGCCATGTGGACAAACCACAAAAGTTGTGGGATAGTGTTCTGTGGACTGATGAAACAAAATTAGAACTGTTTGGGCCCATGGATCAACGCTATGTTTGGAGGAGGAAGAACAAGGCCTATGATGAAAAGAACACCTTGCCTACTGTGAAGCATGGTGGAGGGTCAATCATGCTTTGGGGCTGTTTTGCTTCTGCAGGTACAGGGAAGCTTCAGCGTGTGCAAGGTACCATGAATTCTCTTCAGTACCAGGAGATATTGGATGGAAACGTGATGCAGTCCGTCACACACCTGAGGCTTGGGAGACGTTGGACCTTTCAACAGGACAATGATCCCAAGCATACCTCCAAGTCCACTAGAGCATGGTTGCAGAGGAAAGGCTGGAACATTTTGGAGTGGCCATCGCAGTCACCAGACTTAAATCCGATTGAGAACCTCTGGTGGGACTTAAAGAAAGCAGTTGCAGTGCGCAAGCCTAAGAATGTGACTGAACTGGAGGCCTTTGCCCATGAAGAATGGGCGAAGATACCCGTAGATCGCTGCAAGACACTTGTGTCAAGCTATGCTTCACGTTTAAAAGCTGTTATAACTGTAAAAGGATGCTGTACTAAGTACTAAGATTGAATGTCACTTGGGGGTTGAATAAAACTGATAATGCTGTGAGCACAGAAAAGACATTTGTGGTTATTTCATTATAACTGTTATGTTATATTTGTCTGACCTACAAGTGCCTCTTTAATGTAAATGTAAGCAAGATGACTGAATGATCAAAAGCAATGTCAAACTGGCCAAAACACTCAATTTCAGTGGGGGTTGAATAATTTTGGTCACAACTGTAAATAATATGTGACTACTACTTCACACAAACATATGAATAGCGTACACACATCTACTAAAATAGGCAAAAAAATCCAAACTTAATCCAATGAGGGAACTCTTTACAGTGCTCACACAGTGCCAAAGAAAGTCACATATTATTTATATGTGGGTACACGTATTTCTTAAGTGGGTGATAGATTTCTTTTTGGAATCTTAGTTTGGCACTTGTTTTTTGTCACCATTGTATATTATATATTGATTTATTTATTTTAGGAATTAATATTGTGCATTAGGCACAGTTTTTATATATGATAAGAGCGCTACACTATTTTTATGATTTATTGACACTGTTTTGGTATCAGTTCTTGAGTGTTGGCAGCAGTAGAATAGGTTCTATACTTCCATTTCATAGCGCAGGAGGATTTCTGACCATTTATCTAAGGGTTTTTTTAGACCTTCAAATACTTAAATATAAGATATTGTAATAAATCTTAACAATACATTTTTATATTGTTTTATATTTCTGGAATGCACATCGGCTCCAGTGAGAAGAGCTGGAGGTTAGTGCAGTACAGCTGAGTGAATTAGTGCAGAGGACTGGGCACCAACAATTGTGGGTGCACCCTTTATGTTTATATGGAAACTCATTTTTAATAAACCTACTACACATATGAGTTTTCTTTTCTGACCTATGTGGATCTGAAACTGCAGATTTAATGGGAGAATATAGAGAATAAATCTACTGTGATTATAAACCCTGTTGATATAAAGCTCAATTGACCTTCTTTTAAGTAAGAGGTCATGGATGGTTGGTGAGTGCAATATATTGGCACATGGTGGTGGAGCACTAAGAGGTTTCGCATGAAGATATACAGTATATCAAGCACTAGAAGAATTTATTTTTGGCACAAAATTTGGAGTGGGACTTTCGAATATTTGCAATTTTTCACATATACTGTATATATTTTTTTCCTTGGTGAAATTCAATTATTGGGTTAACATATACTTATGTATGTGAAGCGTCGGACCTTTATTCATCCATTTATGATTGATTTGTGAGAGAAAATGAACTACACTCAGAATCAGGAGCAGTTGTGCATGGTAGCCAATCAGCTTGTTCAATTAAGCTTTGACAATAAAACCGTGAGTCTCCATTCACACTTGTACAACTTAAAAGTTGTATGATTTTGGAGTGCAACCTTAATGCAACTTTAACACAACTTTAATGCAACTTTGGATATGACTTTGGCTTTCATTAATGATAATGGGCAACTGTTGCATGTATAACATTCAGGTGCAACTTTCATACAACTTTTGAGGGTTTTCATTGCAGTCTATGACACTCAAGTTGCATGAAAGTCATACCAAAGTAGTGCATGAACTACTTTGAAGTCGCTGCGACTTGAAGTCGCACAGATATGAATGGTACCCATTGGGAAACATGGAGGGGTGACTTGTCATGCGACTTTGGACCACAATGGGCTGAATGGGCTCTGAAGCTGATTGGTTTCTATGCAGTGCTGCACCAGATTTTGCACTCTCCAGTTTTGGTAAATCATCCCCAAGGTGTCTATTTGAGAACTAAAATATTAGTTTTAAATGATAAATCTTTTAGAAAACAGCTAGAGAATGTAATACAGGACTAAATTTCTTACTATAACAAACTGCCATTTCTTGCATTTAGATATAATTAGCTTCAAACTTTAAAGGAATTTTTTTTTTTTTGTGAGAACAAGACACAGCTGATTACAAAACTTGTGATGGTCATATAAGGAAAACTGCTTATTCAAAGAAATTAGGTTATAGAACTACAGATCTATCTAATCTGGGATGAATCACACAATTTAGTAACCAAGGAAATCTGGATCAATATACTCATCACTAAAATAGAACCACTCTCAGGAGCCTCCTTTTCCCTCTTGAAGTCATAGATAAAGACGGCTTTTTTTCCTCAGAAAATAGGTGCAGGAACTCAACTATGCCCCCCTTCCCACCAAACCACATCAAATGGTGGGTGTGGCCAAACTTCAGTGGGAGGGTTTTAAAGAGGCATTCGTTATGAGGAGTGTGTTACATACAGACTGCAAGGTTCAGGGGTGTGCTGCTTACAGAGTGTAGAGTTCAGGAGTGCAATATGTACAGAGTTCAGGGTTCAGGGGTGTGCTACATACAGAGTGCAGGGTTCAGGGGTATGCTACGTGCAGAGTACAAAATTCAGGGGTGCGGTACGTGCAGAGTGCAAAATTCAGGGGTGTGCTACATACAGAGTGCAAAATTCAGGGGTGTGCTATGTACAGAGGACAGATTTCAAGGGTGCACACCACAATTTGAAGGATTCAGGAATGCATTATGTACAGAGAGCAGAAATCAATGTTGAGCTACGTACAGAGTGCAGGGTTCAGGGTGCGCTATGTACAGAGTACAGGGTTCAGGAGTGCACTATGTAAAGAGTTCAGGGATCAGGGGTGAGCTATGTACAGGGTTCTGGGGTACACCACATACAGAGTGCAGGGCTCAACTCTCTTTCACAGGTCCTTACCTCTGCATGCCCCCATGAACATCTCATTTCCACCCCTTCTTAGCTCTGACCTCTGCACCACTCCCCCCATCCCCCAACTTTGCATACCCCCCTTCACTGCCCTTATCTACCTTCACCCCCATTCCTTCATAGCTTCTACACATTTAACCCCCATACTCTAGGCAGCACTACATACCTTATTTGTAGCAAGATCATCTATAGGCATCGGCATCCATGCACCTGGGAATAGATAGTGAATATAGAGGCTGCAGCCTACCACACAATGCCTCCCGCCCATGACCACTCTGCACTAGCATCTGCATCTCCCTTGTCCAAGCCATTAATTTAGGGCAAGGAGGGATCTGTGGAGACACTGGGAGAGGCAAGCTGTTCTTGTAAGCATAGGAGCTGGACTTGTTTTACAAATGACAGTGGCGAACTGGGAGCGAAAGGTAAGAACCAGAGGTGGCTGAGCTGAGTTCCACCAAGTTCCTGCTGAAAAAAAGCCCTGGGTAAAGGTATTTGGTGATAAAATCTTCAGTTTTAGAAACAAGGCAGTTATTTAACATATCACATATAGTGACCTTTGGCATTTTATGGATCAGAATAACATTAATACTTCCCCAACCTCTGCATTCATGATTTCCTATCTGAAAGGTGATTTAAAGTGATAGTAAAGTTGCAGAGAATGTATTAAGGTAAAATCCTTTATCCTTGACAGCCACTTTAAGAGCAGCTTTGAAGATTTTATATATACAGCAGGGCAAAGCACACGAGGGTCTTCCATGTTTGTTTGCAATGTAAATATTATTAAAAGTTTATAGAAGAACTCCAGGTTTAGCCAAACTGCAATATGAATTTGCATGCTCATGCTGAGAATACGCGTAAATATAGTAAATAATATAGTAAATCTCTTAAAGAAATTTATGCAGAGCTCTGCCTCAATACACAAACTGTTTTACTTGGCAACTCCAACAACCAGAGTCATGTGTTGCCAGCATATGAGTCAAAGCTTGTCTCTGAAGAGAAGAAGGAAGGTGTTGTGCAAATTTCAGCATCCCATCTTTTCTTTGGCATTTTTTCTACTAGTTCTGCAGAGCAAATACATAATGCTGTGTATATTACTTTTAAAAATACATTCTAACACCGTGTGCAAAAGCTCTCAAACAAGAAAGTTTTCCTTATAAGAAAATATTCCACTGATCTTGGGGTATCCATGGACTTCCTCCATGTTAGTGTCAACTGTAAAACAGCCGACCCCTCCTCTGTCTGCTGGGTTGCCACTCTTGTGCATGCTCTAGCAGCAGCCCCTTGTGAAGCCATTCATTCTTTACATTCCTCTGGAAGTCATCCCACTTGACTTTCTTTGTCTACTCGAGGGGAGGCTCTAGAGGATTGAACGACGGGAGCCTGACACACTGCCACCCTCTATGTCTCCTCAACCCACCACTCAGCACTTTCACCCCCACCTGCCTCTTCCTTTTCCCACCGCCACCTCTCCTATTACACCTACTTTATTTCTATAGCTGCTGCTCTTCCCTTCTTCTGCTACCATGCCGGTTGCCGGGCAACAGGTCTTGCTCTGGCAGCAATGCCCACTCTACTCCTATTGGCAGGGTTGTGGCTGAGGGGGAGAGGGACAGGCATTGTAGTAGTGGCTGCTGTAGGGAGAAAAACACAGAGAGGAGAGCACTTTTGCTTCCATTAAAAAATTTGCTATTCAAAAATTAGATTTTTAAAAAAATAGGCCTAATAATATTTTAATACATCATTACATGTATTTTTGTAAAGCTGACGTTTAGATATTTATTTTATTTTTTGTAATACAGCACAAAGGACGTAATTTACCTGTAACAAAATGAGTCCCACATCAAGGTGGCCATTGCCACATGGTACTCCCCATAGTGCCGATCTTTTGGCATTGCTGGGGTTAACATAGGGTGCTCCAAGTCTAATAGAGTTGTGCCATTTACATACCCCATCCACCTGCCCCCTCCACTCATAGAACTATTCTTCCTCATATTGCAGCAGATTCCGTGAATGGAGGATGAGTGGATGAATGGCAATCACAATCTCATGAATTTGACCAGCTATGAGCCTCTTGCTGTCCCTGTGTGACAGGAACCACCAGCAGAAGTTGCCAGTTAGTGCATATGTTGCCAAAAAGCATGATGATAGGAAAATAAATCACAGAGTGACATAGAGATGAGCACATCACTAGGCTGCTTCTCATTTCACTGTCCAGTCATAGGCTGTGGTCGGTTCCAAACTATGCAGGCTTATGGGAAGTAGGATGAGTAATGCTGGCCATCAGATTGAAGACATCTAACACCAGGAAAAAAAAAGGACTGTGGGAGAAATTTCTGGACCGAAGGTAACTATTGCAGGCAAAATGGTTTTGATATCTTTTCTTATAATGGGTTATTCATTTTATTTTAGTGGAGTCCTGCTTTAATTATAGGCCTAGCTCTGTCTAGTGCCAAAACTAGGGTTGGGCTTGATGTTCAAGTTGAACATAAGTTCGACTCAAATATCGGTCGTTCGCCCGCCATGCCCCGCAATGCACTGCACCGTGACAGTGCATTGTGATTGGCCAAAGCAATGCACCTGACCACCAGTCAGGTGCAATGCTTTGGCCAATCACAGCACATGATGACATCATCACAGTATTCATGAACTGTCATCCCAGTGCAGCTGTCAGATGGCGGGAACTAACGTCGAGAGCAGAGTGTTTTTTTTTGGGGGGGGGGGATCTGCGGTGGCTGTGGGCATTTTGATTGATGTTGGATCTACTTCAGGAGACATTTTTTTTATTTTTGTTTTGAATAATGGACTTGTCAAAGACTGTCTACTGTAATTTTTTACACTACACTTTTTATTTTTGTGAATGAGTAGCTCTGCTATGTACACTATACTCATTCACATTGGAGGGGGCTGGGATCTGGTGGCCCCCTTGATAAAGGGGGCTTCCAGATTCCGATAAGTCCCCTGCCCGCATACCCCCACAACCAATGGCCATGGTTGTGGGGGAAAGGCCCTTGTCCCCATCAACATAGAACCCCCCCCCCCCATGTTGAGGGCATGTGGCCTGGTTTGGTTCAGGAGGGAGGGTGCTCGCTCATTCCCCCCTCTTTCCTGACCTGCCGATCTGCATGCTCAAACAAGGATCTGGGTCTTTAGAGATTTAGGGTCGAACTTTTGTTAGGTTTGAATATTCTACTGCGAATCGAACAGGGGGGAGGGGTTTGGTCAATCACTAGCCAAAACAAAATAAATATGTTTGTAGTGCACAAGAAATGCCAAGTTTTCTGTTTTTTTCTGACTCGGAGCTGCCTGTAGTGATGTGCAGAGGAGGTGAAACATGAAAACATGGATTTTTAACTATTCTGCATCACAGAGACTATTAGACCCATGTGGGCTCCAAACACTGTAAGTGCATTCTTGAAAATAGGCTATATATTTCTGTAAAATTCTGGAATTTTGTTAAGTGGACTGGGCTGAAATCACACCACACAGAACTGCCTGTGAATCACATAGAAATGCACAATGTATTCCTGTGTGATTCCCTTTGTGAACTGACCCTAATTTCAATAGCATTGCAGATCAAAGGTTTAGCCCTTCCCAGGGGCGGACTGACCATTTGGAAACTCGGGCACTGCCCAAGGGCCCGTGGTCAGTAGGGGGCCCCATGAGATGCCCCTGGTACCTTTTTCATAGGCTTTTTTGAGTTTGGGCAAGGACACAGGGGCCCCATGATCCCCTATTGCCCGGGGCCCCCATGAGTTGTCAGTCTGCCCCTGGCCCTTCCCTTAATGCTGGTAGCAGGGCTGAAAAGTCAGAAGAGAGGGATAAACAGGTTGGAGAACAGTGTTCCACACAGTCACCTTCACAACCTCATTTAGAATTTTGAAAGCGTTAGTATCCTTTATGGAGAGGCTATCTGGCTCTTTTGTGACAGAGACAGTGCATTATCATGGTAAGGACAGTCTGGGAAGTAAAATTAGAGGTTTAAACAATCATGTCTTTGTATGATTTCAATGATAATATTGGTATAATCCTGTATTAAATAAGTAAATATTAACGTTTGTTTCAGATTTCTACTACAATGTATTAAATAACATTATATTCAGATTATTTGTCACAAGCACCCTTTGCTGATACAAATCCAGGACTGATGGATAGAACTGAATGCAATAATTACATGTCTACAATAAAGTGGAAGGCCACATCTTTGTGTGTAATAAATGATTATGCAGAATAATAATGTATGCTGTTGCACCATGTGGAAAATATAAATCTATAATTAATCTGATTATATAAATTATTTTGTATCTTAAAATGGTGTAATTAGGCTACTATCTATTCTGCTGCAAATAAAACACTAAAGGGATGAAATGTATATTGAACAGTAATATACTGTGATGCTTTCAGAATAAAAGCTGTAATTATGTGGTCATTGAAGTATTGCTGCAGGAAATGAAATTTAGATGATACTTTATCCGCTGCAGAAACAAAGGCTGAATACAGTTGTACATTTTATTGGTAGCCATGAATATGATTATTTAAAAGTCTATTGTCAATGAGTACATATTTTAACCACCTCCCATCCGGACAATGTACGTATACAGCCAGACAGGAGCAGCACCAATGCAGGTGGACATACCCATATGTCCTCCTGCATTAGATGGTCATGCATGCTCTCAGAAACATGGAGCAGCATTATCTCTGACCACTGTGTCCAGTGAGCATCAAAGATCGGGGCACAGGGCCGCTGTGATTGGCCTTGTACCATGTAATCATTGTGACCAATCACATGGTAAAGGACCAATCACAGTGTCATTGTACCATGTGATAGATGTGACCAATCACAGCTATCACAGTATTTTTCAATGGCTGCATTAATGCAGCTGAGAACTGTAAAACATTATTGCTTTTATAGGTGTCACCAAAAGGACTTGATCACATGTGCGATACTCTCTGAAAAGCCATCTGTGTTCAGATCCCTCTTCAGATAGCATTTGACAGACAGTGAGAAGGTATTGAACCTCCTCCTCACCACTTGTTTTATCACTTGGACCATGCACAAGCACCCGCGGCACCCCAGCGGATGTACAGGGGGTATTATTCCTGCCACAGCTGCAAAGCATTGAAGGCACAGCATTTGTACACCCCCAAATGCAGCTAAAGGAGTAGAGGTAGAGGGGTGGTAAACTGCGACTCAAAGTTTTATCATCCCATCCTTAAATGTGAATAAACCCTAATAGAGCAGCCCGTCACTGTTCTGGATCACCACCACATCAGCCACAGTGTCACCAGACCAATGTATCTAGAATCAGTGTTTCCGATTGCCACCACACCAGACCAGTGTGTGTCAGAAACACTGTTCCTTATTAACAGGCGATTATAACAGGAGTCTACTAACCTGTAAGTGACAACGGATATTCCCTATTAGTAATATTAAAATTGTAACTGGGATAATAAGTGCTAGTGGGGTTGAAGGTTTTGTGCAGTGCACAGTGTGCTGCATGTATGCAACAATGGAGCAAAAGCTCCAGGATGGATACAACTGCGACAGATGTGAGTGGGTTGCCCTGCTGGAAGCTCATGTTAGAGGAGGAGCAAGTTGCAACACTGGGCAGAACCGACAGCCTTGAAAGGGGTCTTCTGCTCTCTGAGCAGGTAGCTAGTGGGATTGATGTGTAGGGTGGAGGGGCTAGTCAGGATTATCAGGTAGGAAGATGGGTTACTGTAGCGAGAGGGAGTGTTAGGGGCTCACAGAAAAGGAAGGCTCACCCTGAGTTTGAGCATCCAAACAGATTTGCCAAGTCGGGAGAAGATGTAGGTATGGTAAGTAGAGATGAGCGAATCGAAGTAGCCGAAGTGGAATTCGAGTCGAATATCGGAAAAATTTCGATTCGCGCCGAATCCGAAAAATAGCCTACTTCGGACGCGCGAATCGAAATTTTTCCGAAAATGGCGGCGGACATGTGCGGCGTTGGAGCGGGGATGTCTGGGAAGGCGCGCAGACAAGGCGCGCTGACCCATAATGCATTCCTCAATGACATGTGATCGCATCAGCCAATCAGCAGCCAGCCAGCCAGCACTGTGTAATGGTCGAGCTATAAATAGCGGCCATTTTGGAATTCTTCATTTGCCTGCAGTCATTGAACAGAGGCAGACCGCTCTGTATTAGGGACAGAGTTAGGGCCACAGAAACGATACTTGGGGACAGAGAAACGTTACTTAGGGACAGAGAACCATTACTCAGGGACACAGAATTGTTAATGAGGGCCACAGAATCGTTACTTAGGGACAAAGAAACGCTAGTTAGGGCCACAGAATTCTTACTCAGGGACAGACAGAATTGTTACTGAGTGCCAGAGAATTGTTACTTAGGGCCACAGAAACGTTATTAGGGCCACAGAATTGTTACTCAGGGACAGACAGAATTGTTACTGAGTGCCAGAGAATTGTTACTTAGGGCCACAGAAACTTTAGCTAGGGCCACAGAATTGTTACTCAGGGACAGACACAGAATTGTTACTGAGGGCCACAGAACTGTTACTTAGGGCCACAGAAACGTTATTAGGGCCACAGAATTGTTACTCAGGGACAGACACAGAATTGTTACTGAGGGCCACAGAACTGTTACTTAGGGCCACAGAATTGTTACTCGCACAGACACAGAATTGTTACTCAGGGACACAGAATTGTTACTGAGGGCCACAGAACCGTTACTTAGGGCCACAGAATTGTTACTCGCACAGACACAGAATTGTTACACAGGGACACAGAATTGTTACTGAGGGCCACAGAACCGTTACTTAGGGCCACAGAATTGTTACTCAGGGACACAGAATTGTTACTGAGGGCCACAGAACTGTTACTTAGGGCCACAGAATTGTTACTCGCACAGACACAGAATTGTTACTCAGGGACACAGAACTGTTACTGAGGGCCACAGAACTGTTACTTAGGGCCACAGAATTGTTACTCGCACAGACACAGAATTGTTACACAGGGACATAGAATTGTTACTGAGGGCCACAGAACCGTTACTTAGGGCCACAGAATTGTTACTGAGGGCCACAGAACTGTTACTTAGGGCCACAGAATTGTTACTCGCACAGACACAGAATTGTTACTCAGGGACACAGAACTGTTACTGAGGGCCACAGAACTGTTACTTAGGGCCACAGAATTGTTACTCGCACAGACACAGAATTGTTACTCAGGGACACAGAACTGTTACTGAGGGACACAGAACTGTTACTTAGGGCCACAGAATTGTTACTCGCACAGACACAGAATTGTTACACAGGGACACAGAATTGTTACTGAGGGCCACAGAACCGTTACTTAGGGCCACAGAATTGTTACTCAGGGACACAGAACTGTTACTGAGGGCCACAGAACTGTTACTTAGGGCCACAGAATTGTTACTCGCACAGACACAGAATTGTTACACAGGGACACAGAATTGTTACTGAGGGCCACAGAGCCGTTACTTAGGGCCACAGAATTGTTACTGAGGGCCACAGAACTGTTACTTAGGGCCACAGAATTGTTACTCACACAGACACAGAATTGTTACTCAGGGACACAGAACTGTTACTGAGGGCCACAGAACTGTTACTTAGGGCCACAGAATTGTTACTCGCACAGACACAGAATTGTTACTCAGGGACACAGAACTGTTACTGAGGGCCACAGAACTGTTACTTAGGGCCACAGAATTGTTACTCGCACAGACACAGAATTGTTACACAGGGACACAGAATTGTTACTGAGGGCCACAGAACCGTTACTTAGGGCCACAGAATTGTTACTCAGGGACACAGAATTGTTACTGAGGGCCACAGAACTGTTACTTAGGGCCACAGAATTGTTACTCGCACAGACACAGAATTGTTACTCAGGGACACAGAACTGTTACTGGGGGCCACAGAACTGTTACTTAGGGCCACAGAATTGTTACTCGCACAGACACAGAATTGTTACTCAGGGACACAGAATTGTTACTGAGGGCCACAGAACCGTTACTTAGGGCCACAGAATTGTTACTCGCACAGACACAGAATTGTTACACAGGGACACAGAATTGTTACTGAGGGCCACAGAACCGTTACTTAGGGCCACAGAATTGTTACTCAGGGACACAGAATTGTTACTGAGGGCCACAGAACTGTTACTTAGGGCCACAGAATTGTTACTTAGGGCCACATAAACGTTAATCAGGGACACAGAATTGTTACTGAGGGCCACAGAACCGTTACTTAGGGCCACAGAATTGTTACTCACGGACAGACACAGAATTGTTTCTTGAGGGACACAGAATTTTTAATGAGTGCCACAGAACCGTGACTTAGGGCCACATAAACGTTAATCAGGGACACAGAATTGTTACTGAGGGCCACAGAACCGTTACTTAGGGCCACATAAACGTTAATCAGGGACAGACACAGAATTGTTACTGAGGGCCACAGAACCGTTACTTAGGGCCACAGAATTGTTACTCACGGACAGACACAGAATTGTTTCTTGAGGGACACAGACTTTTTACTGAGGGCCACAGAACTGTTACTTAGGGCCACAGAAACGTTAATCAGGGACACAGAATTGTTACTGAGAGCCACAGAACCGTTACTTAGGGCCACGTAAACGTTAATCAGGGACAGACACAGAATTGTTACTGAGGTACACAGAATTGTTACTGAGGGCCACAGAACCGTTACTTAGGGCCACGTAAACGTTAATCAGGGACAGACACAGAATTGTTACTGAGGTACACAGAATTGTTACTGAGGGCCACAGAACCGTTACTTAGGGCCACATAAACGTTAATCAGAGACACAGAATTGTTACTGAGGGCCACAGAACCGTTACTTAGGGCCACATAAACGTTAATCAGGGACACAGAATTGTTACTTAGGGCCACAGATCCGTTACTTAGGGCCACAGAATTGTTACTCACGGACAGACACAGAATTGTTTCTTGAGGGACACAGAATTTTTACTGAGGGCCACAGAACCGTTACTTAGGGCCACATAAACGTTAATCAGGGACACAGAATTGTTACTGAGGGCCACAGAACCGTTACTTAGGGCCACGTAAACGTTAATCAGGGACAGACACAGAATTGTTACTGACGTACACAGAATTGTTACTGAGGGCCACAGAACCGTTACTTAGGGCCACAGAAACGTTAATCAGGGCCACAGAATTGTTACTGAGGGCCACAGAACCGTTACTGAGGGCCACAGAACCGTTACTTAGGGCCACATAAACGTTAATCAGGGGGACACAGAATTGTTACTGAGGGCCACAGAAACGTTACTTAGGGCCACATAATTGTTACTCAGGGACAGACACAGAATTGTTACTGAGGGACACAGAATTGTTACTGAGGGCCACAGAACCGTTACTTAGGGCCACAGAATTGTTACTCAGGGACAGACACAGAATTGTTACTCAGGGACACAGAATTGTTGAATTAAAGAGTATGTCAGACAACATGCAGAGGAGTGGCAGAGGAGGCAATGTTTTAGGAGCGAGCAGACGTGGTAGCAGAGGAAGGGGTCGAGGCAGCACTATTCGCAGCCAGAGGCCAGTGCTCCCGGTGTCATCCAGCGGTCGTGTCTCCACCGACAACCCTGCCGTCATCGATTGGTTGGCTCGGTCGTCTTCCTCTTCCCAGGTCACCTCTGACACCTACAGCCAACGGTCGGTGGGTACGTCAGACACAACCGTTAGTTGGCATGGCCCGGGACCAAGCCCACTGAAATCACGTGTCCTCTACCTGCCCCTGTCCTTTGGTGTTCCCTCACCAAGCGAAGTATCGCATGCTGTGGGCTCAGCCCCACTGTACAGTGAGGAAGAGCTAACAGAGGGCGGTCAGGAACGGGGGGAGACATCCGCCTTTTCAGCAGCCAGGCGAAGAAGTAGTGGCGAGGAGAGTGGCCCGGTAGCCGGTCTAGAGACAGGTCTGTCTCCTGACCCAGACGCAGCCGAGGGGGCTAGTAGTGAGGCGGAGACCCTACTTGATGATGAGGAGGTTGATCGCACTTGGCAGCCTCGTCGTCATCAGGCAATTTCTTCCGCATCATCAGGAGAAGAGGGTGGCAGCTTGGCAGTGAGCGAAACAGTCGGTGGGTTGCCCAGGAGACAGCAGCAGGGTCGCAGCAGTGTCAGTGGAAGCAGTGTCAGTGGAGCCAAACGGCCACGGAGTAGAGCACCAGCTCCACTGCAGCCTACCACCACGGCCAGTAGTGGTGCCGGTGTGCACGGAGGAAGCAGCAGTCAGCCAGTGAGGAGTATCGGGGGCAAAGTTTCCTACTCGGCGGTGTGGCAATTTTTCGTCAAGCCGCCCGAGGAAGTAAACGTAGCCGTATGTCGACTATGTGGCCAGAAAGTCAAGCGTGGCTAGGGGGCCCATGTTGGGACTACAGCGTTGCGGCAGCATATGCAGCGTCGCCATTTGGTGGCCTGGGAAAACCGTGATAAAGATACGGCGGTTCTGCCCGCCCCAGCCCCCGCTCCATCACCCGCTCCGTTACTTGCTCCGTCACCCGACGTCATTCGCCCTCCATCAGCCAGTCAAGGCTCCAACACCTCTGCTGAGGGGAGTTGTCGCTCGTTGGCATCTTCCGCTCGTTCAGATGCTCCTTCTCCTGCTACTCCTCTTCACGGATTCCGTCAGCAGTCTTTCTTGGAATCCGTTTCCAAGAGACAACAGTTTGCGAGCACGCACCCGACGGTGCAAAAGCTGAACGTCCTCCTGTCCAAGTTGCTGGTGCTGCAGTCCCTCCCTTTCCAA
The DNA here is from genome assembly GCF_062004578.1 of Staurois parvus. Taxonomy (NCBI): domain Eukaryota; kingdom Metazoa; phylum Chordata; class Amphibia; order Anura; family Ranidae; genus Staurois; species Staurois parvus. Next base: position 9,799,343 of record NW_028317943.1, read on the forward strand.
GTGGTGGACTCAGCACCTTTCAGAGAAATGATGGCTTGTGCCGCGCCGCGGTGGAGAGTGCCAAGCCGTCATTTCTTCGCCAAAAAGGCAGTGCCAGCCCTGCATTCACATGTAGAAGACATGGTGGGCCAGTCTTTGAGCATGTCGGTCTCTGCCAAAGTGCACGGCAGCGCCGACGTGTGGAGCTGTAACTACGGTCAGGGACAGTACATGTCATTTACGGCCCACTGGGTGAACGTGGTGCCGTCACAGCCGCACCAGCAACTTGGACAGGTCACGCCGCTTTTGCCTCCACGTTTGCACGTCCTTGGTCCGGCAAAGATGTCCGCCTCTACCACCTCTTCTTCCGCCGTGTCCTCAGCCGCCACCCCCGTGCCAAGTCCCATTACCCGACCGGCATATCACATGTGCAGGGCGCAACGGTGTCACGCTGTTCTGCACCTGGTATGCCTTGGCGAACGTAGTCACACAGGGGAGGAACTTCTGAGTGTAATGAACAGAGAAATCGACAGATGGCTGTCTCCGCGCAAACTGAAAATCGGAACCATGTTGACCGACAACGGAAAGAACATGGTGTCTGCTCTGCGTCAAGGAAGGTTGTGCCATGCGCCATGCATGGCTCACGTGTTCAATCTGGTTGTCAAGCGGTTCCTAAAATCCACCATCCCACTGCAAGACATCCTTAAAATGTCACGTAAACTTTGCATGCATTTCAGCCATTCCTACACCGCAAAGCACACCCTCCTTGAGCTGCAGCGGCAGAACGGAACTCCACATCATCGCCTGATCTGCGACGTTGCAACAAGGTGGAATTCAACCCTACACATGTTAGACCGCCTTTACGAGCAGCGAAAGGCCATCACCGATTTCCTGATGTTATAAGCGGATAAAGGTACTCCCCTGTGTAACTTCGATGTCAGCCATTGGCAGCTCATGCGTGACACCTGCCGCTTGCTCAGGCCCTTTGAGGAGGCCACGCTATTCGTGAGTCGGCAGGACTATGGGATGAACGACGTCATTCCTCTGTTGCACGTCCTTGAACAAATGCTGTTAACAATGGCTGGTCAGGGTGCGGTAGACGTGGCGCACAGATCTCAACGCCACATGACTCCTGTGGGGGCAGGACAGGAAGAAGAGGAGGAGGTAGAGGAGGACATTTGTGCTCAGGAATTATTGAGTGAAATGGGTGGTTTTTCCACTCAGCGGACAGGAGTGGAGGAGCAGGAGCATCTGGTAGAGGAGGAGGAGGAGGAGACAGAGGACCCAGACGCACCGTGGCAGTATGCTGTGGAGATGGAGGCAGGGAGTCCCTCGCATTCCTTGGCACAAATGGCCCATAGCATGCTCGGTTGCTTGCGTAGCGACAGCCGAATAATAACCATCAGACAGAGGGATGACTTTTGGCTGTCCACCTTGTTGGACCCTCGCTACCGTTCAAAAATGGTGGCCTTTTTCACACCTGCTGAGAGGGAGGCCAAAATAACGTACTATAAAAACCACCTATGTAGTCAGTTGGTCTCTGCCTTTCTGCGCCAACGTCCATCCTCAGACAATGTGGGCCCTGTGCGCTCGCGTTCCGCTGCCATGGCAGCAGGGGAGGGGTGGGGTGGTAGGAGCAGTGGCAGCTCCACCAGCAGCGGCTGCCTCAGTCTGCAGTCGATGATGAGTAGCTTTCTTCACCAGCGCAGTGAGGAAACTACTAACCAGCCGCAACAGCAGCAGCAGCAGCATCAGGTGGACCTGGAGCAGGACCTCAAACAACAGGCTTGGGCCTACTTGGACAGCACCCTGCCAACCGAGGTAGACAATCCCCTTGACTACTGGGCAACGAAACTTGACCTTTGGCCCCAACTAGCTGAATTTGCCCTTGAAAGGCTGTCATGCCCGGCCAGTAGCATGGCATCGGAGCGCGTGTTTAGTGCGGCAGGAGGTATTGTAACTCCGCGGAGGACACGACTGTCCACCCAAAGTGTGGAGAGACTCACGTTTGTGAAAATGAATCAGGCGTGGATTAGTCTGGATTTCAAACCACCAGTTCCTGACACAACTGACTAAATCCGCCATGAATCATGCCTCAAACATGTGCCACTTTCAGGTCTCCTCACACACTGCTGGTGTGTTGAATTTTTTGACATAGGGTGCTGGCAGATTACGGGCCTCCTATAGCTGCTGCCAGGCCCCTAATCTGCCATGGGCCCCTATATACCGCCTCCTCATGCTGCTGCCAGGTCCAGAGTCTCTCATGGGTCCCTGTACGGCCTCCCATTGCTGCTGTCTCCATCGCCACACTCTGCCATGTGCCACTTTCAGGTCTCCTCACACTGCTGGTGTGTAGAATTTTTTGACATAGGGTGCTGGCAGATTACGGGCCTCCTATAGCTGCTGCCAGGCCCCTAATCTGCCATGGGCCCCTATATACCGCCTCCTCATGCTGCTGCCAAGTCCAGAGTCTCTCATGGGTCCCTATACGGCCTCCCATTGCTGCTGTCTCCATCGCCACACTCTGCCATGTGCCACTTTCAGGTCTCCTCACACACTGCTGGTGTGTAGAATTTTTTGACATAGGGTGCTGTCAGATTACGGGCCTCCCATAGCTGCTGCCAGGCCCCTAATCTGCCATGGGCCCCTATATACCGCCTCCTCATGCTGCTGCCAAGTCCAGAGTTTGTCATGGGTCCCTGTACGGCCTCCCATTGCTGCTGTCTCCATCGCCACACTCTGCCATGTGCCACTTTCAGGTCTCCTCACACTGCTGGTGTGTTGAATTTTTTGACATAGGGTGCTGGCAGATTACGGGCCTCCTATAGCTGCTGCCAGGCCCCTAATCTGCCATGGGCCCCTATACCGCCTCCTCATGCTGCTGCCAAGTCCAGAGTCTCTCATGGGTCCCTGTACGGCCTCCCATTGCTGCTGTCTCCATCGCCACACTCTGCCATGTGCCACTTTCAGGTCTCCTCACACTGCTGGTGTGTAGAATTTTTTGACATAGGGTGCTGGCAGATTACGGGCCTCCTATAGCTGCTGCCAGGCCCCTAATCTGCCATGGGCCCCTATATACTGCCTCCTCATGCTGCTGCCAGGTCCAGAGTCTGTCATGGGTCCCTGTACGGCCTCCCATTGCTGCTGTCTCCATCGCCACACTCTGCCATGTGCCACTTTCAGGTCTCCTCACACTGCTGGTGTGTTGAATTTTTTGACATAGGGTGCTGGCAGATTACGGGCCTCCTATAGCTGCTGCCAGGCCCCTAATCTGCCATGGGCCCCTATATACCGCCTCCTCATGCTGCTGCCAAGTCCAGAGTCTCTCATGGGTCCCTATACGGCCTCCCATTGCTGCTGTCTCCATCGCCACACTCTGCCATGTGCCACTTTCAGGTCTCCTCACACTGCTGGTGTGTAGAATTTTTTGACATAGGGTGCTGTCAGATTACGGGCCTCCCATAGCTGCTGCCAGGCCCCTAATCTGCCATGGGCCCCTATATACCGCCTCCTCATGCTGCTGCCAAGTCCAGAGTTTGTCATGGGTCCCTGAACGGCCTCCCATTGCTGCTGTCTCCATCGCCACACTCTGCCATGTGCCACTTTCAGGTCTCCTCACACTGCTGGTGTGTTGAATTTTTTGTCATAGGGTGCTGGCAGATTACGGGCCTCCTATAGCTGCTGCCAGGCCCCTAATCTGCCATGGGCCCCTATACCGCCTCCTCATGCTGCTGCCAAGTCCAGAGTCTCTCATGGGTCCCTGTACGGCCTCCCATTGCTGCTGTCTCCATCGCCACACTCTGCCATGTGCCACTTTCAGGTCTCCTCACACTGCTGGTGTGTAGAATTTTTTGACATAGGGTGCTGGCAGATTACGGGCCTCCTATAGCTGCTGCCAGGCCCCTAATCTGCCATGGGCCCCTATATACTGCCTCCTCATGCTGCTGCCAGGTCCAGAGTCTGTCATGGGTCCCTGTACGGCCTCCCATTGCTGCTGTCTCCATCGCCATACTCTGCCATGTGCCACTTTCAGGTCTCCTCACACTGCTGGTGTGTTGAATTTTTTGACATAGGGTGCTGGCAGATTACGGGCCTCCTATAGCTGCTGCCAGGCCCCTAATCTGCCATGGGCCCCTATATACCGCCTCCTCATGCTGCTGCCAAGTCCAGAGTCTCTCATGGGTCCCTATACGGCCTCCCATTGCTGCTGTCTCCATCGCCACACTCTGCCATGTGCCACTTTCAGGTCTCCTCACACTGCTGGTGTGTAGAATTTTTTGACATAGGGTGCTGGCAGATTACGGGCCTCCTATAGCTGCTGCCAGGCCCCTAATCTGCCATGGGCCCCTATATACCGCCTCCTCATGCTGCTGCCAAGTCCAGAGTCTCTCATGGGTCCCTGTACGGCCTCCCATTGCTGCTGTCTCCATCGCCACACTCTGCCATGTGCCACTTTCAGGTCTCCTCACACTGCTGGTGTGTAGAATTTTTTGACATAGGGTGCTGTCAGATTACGGGCCTCCCATAGCTGCTGCCAGGCCCCTAATCTGCCATGGGCCCCTATATACCGCCTCCTCATGCTGCTGCCAAGTCCAGAGTCTCTCATGGGTCCCTATACGGCCTCCCATTGCTGCTGTCTCCATCGCCACACTCTGCCATGTGCCACTTTCAGGTCTCCTCACACTGCTGGTGTGTTGAATTTTTTGACATAGGGTGCTGGCAGATTACGGGCCTCCTATAGCTGCTGCCAGGCCCCTAATCTGCCATGGGCCCCTATATACCGCCTCCTCATGCTGCTGCCAGGTCCAGAGTGTGTCATGGGTCCCTGTACGGCCTCCCATTGCTGCTGTCTCCATCGCCACACTCTGCCATGTGCCACTTTCAGGTCTCCTCACACACTGCTGGTGTGTTGAATTTTTTGACATAGGGTGCTGGCAGATTACGGGCCTCCTATAGCTGCTGCCAGGCCCCTAATCTGCCATGGGCCCCTATATACCGCCTCCTCATGCTGCTGCCAAGTCCAGAGTCTCTCATGGGTCCCTATACGGCCTCCCATTGCTGCTGTCTCCATCGCCACACTCTGCCATGTGCCACTTTCAGGTCTCCTCACACTGCTGGTGTGTAGAATTTTTTGACATAGGGTGCTGGCAGATTACGGGCCTCCTATAGCTGCTGCCAGGCCCCTAATCTGCCATGGGCCCCTATATACCGCCTCCTCATGCTGCTGCCAAGTCCAGAGTCTCTCATGGGTCCCTATACGGCCTCCCATTGCTGCTGTCTCCATCGCCACACTCTGCCATGTGCCACTTTCAGGTCTCCTCACACTGCTGGTGTGTAGAATTTTTTGACATAGGGTGCTGTCAGATTACGGGCCTCCTATAGCTGCTGCCAGGCCCCTAATCTGCCATGGGCCCCTATATACCGCCTCCTCATGCTGCTGCCAAGTCCAGAGTCTCTCATGGGTCCCTATACGGCCTCCCATTGCTGCTGTCTCCATCGCCACACTCTGCCATGTGCCACTTTCAGGTCTCCTCACACTGCTGGTGTGTTGAATTTTTTGACATAGGGTGCTGGCAGATTACGGGCCTCCTATAGCTGCTGCCAGGCCCCTAATCTGCCATGGGCCCCTATATACCGCCTCCTCATGCTGCTGCCAGGTCCAGAGTCTCTCATGGGTCCCTGTACGGCCTCCCATTGCTGCTGTCTCCATCGCCACACTCTGACATGTGCCACTTTCAGGTCTCCTCACACACTGCTGGTGTGTTGAATTTTTTGACATAGGGTGCTGGCAGATTACGGGCCTCCTATAGCTGCTGCCAGGCCCCTAATCTGCCATGGGCCCCTATATACCGCCTCCTCATGCTGCTGCCAGGTCCAGAGTCTCTCATGGGTCCCTGTACGGCCTCCCATTGCTGCTGTCTCCATCGCCACACTCTGCCATGTGCCACTTTCAGGTCTCTTCACACTGCTGGTGTGTAGAATTTTTTGACATAGGGTGCTGGCAGATTACGGGCCTCCTATAGCTGCTGCCAGGCCCCTAATCTGCCATGGGCCCCTATATACCGCCTCCTCATGCTGCTGCCAAGTCCAGAGTCTCTCATGGGTCCCTATACGGCCTCCCATTGCTGCTGTCTCCATCGCCACACTCTGCCATGTGCCACTTTCAGGTCTCCTCACACACTGCTGGTGTGTAGAATTTTTTGACATAGGGTGCTGTCAGATTACGGGCCTCCCATAGTTGCTGCCAGGCCCCTAATCTGCCATGGGCCCCTATATACCGCCTCCTCATGCTGCTGCCAGGTCCAGAGTCTCTCATGGGTCCCTGTACGGCCTCCCATTGCTGCTGTCTCCATCGCCACACTCTGCCATGTGCCACTTTCAGGTCTCCTCACACTGCTGGTGTGTTGAATTTTTTGACATAGGGTGCTGGCAGATTACGGGCCTCCTATAGCTGCTGCCAGGCCCCTAATCTGCCATGGGCCCCTATATACCGCCTCCTCATGCTGCTGCCAGGTCCAGAGTCTCTCATGGGTCCCTGTACGGCCTCCCATTGCTGCTGTCTCCATCGCCACACTCTGCCATGTGCCACTTTCAGGTCTCCTCACACACTGCTGGTGTGTTGAATTTTTTGACATAGGGTGCTGGCAGATTACGGGCCTCCTATAGCTGCTGCCAGGCCCCTAATCTGCCATGGGCCCCTATATACCGCCTCCTCATGCTGCTGCCAGGTCCAGAGTCTCTCATGGGTCCCTGTACGGCCTCCCATTGCTGCTGTCTCCATCGCCACACTCTGCCATGTGCCACTTTCAGGTCTCCTCACACTGCTGGTGTGTAGAATTTTTTGACATAGGGTGCTGGCAGATTACGGGCCTCCTATAGCTGCTGCCAGGCCCCTAATCTGCCATGGGCCCCTATATACCGCCTCCTCATGCTGCTGCCAGGTCCAGAGTCTCTCATGGGTCCCTGTACGGCCTCCCATTGCTGCTGTCTCCATCGCCACACTCTGCCATGTGCCACTTTCAGGTCTCCTCACACTGCTGGTGTGTAGAATTTTTTGACATAGGGTGCTGGCAGATTACGGGCCTCCTATAGCTGCTGCCAGGCCCCTAATCTGCCATGGGCCCCTATATACCGCCTCCTCATGCTGCTGCCAAGTCCAGAGTCTCTCATGGGTCCCTGTACGGCCTCCCATTGCTTCTGCCAGGAGGCAGCAGGGTCGCAGCAGTGTCAGTGGAGGCAAACGGCCACGGAGTAGAGCACCAGCTCCACTGCAGCCTACCACCACGGCCAGTAGTGGTGCCGGTGTGCACGGAGGAAGTAGCAGTCAGCCAGTGAGGAGTAGCGGAGGCAAAGTTTCCTACTCTGCGGTGTGGCAATTTTTCGTCAAGCCGCCCGAGGAAGTAAACGTAGCCGTATGTCGACTATGTGGCCAGAAAGTCAAGCGTGGCCAGTAGGCCCATGTTGGGACTACAGCGTTGCGTCAGCATATGCAGCGTCGCCATTCGGTGGCCTGGGAAAACCGTGATAAAGATACGGCGGTTCTGCCTGCCCCAGCCCAGGGTTCCATTTTGTCATAGGGTGCTGGCAGATTACAGGCCTCCCATAGGTGCCGCCAGGCCCCAAATCGGCCATGGGCCCCCGTACCGCCTGGTCACGCTGCTGCTGAGCCCACAGTGTGACCTGGGTCCCTGTACGGCCTCCCATTGCTTCCACTCTGCCATGTGCCACTTTGAAATCTCCTCACACTCCTGCGGTTGTCCATTTTGTCATAGGTTGCTGGCAGATTACAGGCCTTCCATAGGTGCCACCAGGCCCCAAATCGGCCATGGGCCCCCGTACCGCCTGGTCACGCTGCTGCTGAGCCCACAGTGTGACCTGGGTCCCTGTACCGCCTCCCATTGCTCCCACTCTGCCATGTGCCACTTTGAGGTCTCCTCACACTGCTGGTGTGTTCAATTTTTTGACATAGGGTGCTGGCAGATTACGGGCCTCCCATTGCTGCTGCCAGGCACGTAATCTGCCATGGGCCCCCGTACCGACTCCTCATGCTGTGACGTTGCAACAAGGTGGAATTCAACACTACATATGTTAGACCGCCTTTACGAACAGCGAAAGGCCATCACAGATTTCCTGATGTTAAAAGCGGATAAAGGTACTCCCTGTGTAACTTAGATGTCAGCCATTGTCAGCTCATGCGTGACACCTGCGCTTGCTCAGGCCCTTTGAGGAGGCCACGCTATTCGTGAGTCGGCAGGACTATGGGATGAACGAGGTCAAATCGGCCATGGGCCCCCGTACCGCCTGTTCACGCTGATGCTGGTCCCACAGTGTGACCTGGGTCCCTGTACCGCCTCCCATTGCTCCCACTCTGCCATGTGCCACTTTCAGGTCTCCTCACACTCCTGCTGGTTTCCATTTTGTCATAGGTTGCTGTATGGCCTCCCATTGCTGCTGCCTCCACCGCCACACTGTGGCTCCAAACACTGGTTTTGGCCCCGTGACTGGCCAAATGAGTGAAGTGTGCGGTGATTCTAAGATCGACGGCACTCATCTGCATGTCATACTGAGTGACAGTATTATTTCTCTTCCCCAGCAGACTCCAAGGGCATTTAAATTAAAGGTACAGTGTTCTGCACTAATATTAAGTCTCTCTGAAGCCTAGAAACACCCTTTTTTAAGTTAAATTCACAGCGAATTTATTTGACTCGAATCGAATATTGTCCACGAATTCGCCGAATCAGTCGAATCGAATTTTTCATTTCTTCGCTCATCTCTAATGGTAAGCTTAGGGGTGGCAGCCCTGGATGTCACTGTTGTCCCTAAAAGACCATCTGGGAGTGTTGGTGGGGGTAGTGCAATATGGCCTAGACAGTTGGTGGTACTAGGGGATTCTATAAGGACTGATAGAATAATTTGTCGCCACAATTGCCTCAACCAAATGGTTTGCTGTCCACCTGGTGCCAGGGTTCGGCATGTGGTGGACCGGGTTGATAAATTACTGGGAGAGGCTGGGCATGACCCAGTTGTCTTGGTCCATGTTGGAGCCAATGGCAGAAAACATGGAAGGTGGAGGCTCCTTAAGAATCAATTTAAAGAACTGGGCTGCAAGTTGAAGGGAAGGACCTCCAAAGTGATATTCTCTGAAATATTACCTGTGCCATGTACAACTCAGGAAAGACAAGGGGAAATTAGAGAGGTAAATGCATGACTAAAGACCAGGTGTAAGAGGGAAGGATTTGGGTTTCTAGAGCACTGGGCTGACTTTTCATTGGAGTGTAACCTATATGCTAGAGATGGTTTGCACCTAAATGGAAGGGGGTCTGCTGTGCAGGGGGAGAGGTTTATGGGACGGCTGGAGGAGTAATTAGACTGGGATCAAGGGGGAGGGAGAATTAGATTATAATGGGGCAGACAGATCAGACAGGGTTCAGTCCTTCTTGGTGGGTAGAATGAGAAAATATGGGGAGAGGTGCACATGTTACAAACAACCATTGGAATTGGTACCATTTGTACACAAATATAAAATATGCAAAATACATTTGCAAAAGGTGTAATTGAATTAAAGTGTTTGTTCACAAATGGCAGAAGTCTGCCAAGAAAAACAGGTGAGTTGGAAGCTTTGGTGCATGAAGAGAACTATGGTTTAATTGGTATTGCTGAATCTTGGCTTCATTCTTCACATGACTGGGCCATTAATATTCCTGGCTATGTTCTCTTTCAGAGACACAGGGTAAAAAGGAAAGGTGGTGGTGTCTGTCTCTAGTGATCTCAGAGGGAGTGTGAAAGAGGACCTAGTTGATGGAGAGTGTGATGAGGCTAAAGCATTGTGAATGGAACTGCACATGGGGGTGCATACAACAAAGGTAATCGGTGGAGTATGTTATAGGCCACCCAGTGTTAATGAGGAGGTGGAGACTCAGCTCCTTGCACAGATAGAAAAGGCTGCAAGGGCTGGGACAGTGATAATAATGGGAGATTTTAACTAGCTGGAAATTTACTGGAGTAATGGCACTGCAGGAACAGGTAAAGGGCAAACATTTATAAACCTACCACGGGACAAGTTTATGGTACAGTTCATAGAAGTCCCTACTAGGAATGATGCTCTTCTGGACCTGGTAATCTCAAACCATGCAAAGCTTATTACTAATGTCTATATAAAAGAACATCTGAGTAGCAGTGACCATAACATGATTTCATTTATTGTTAGCTGTAAGCAAACAAGCACATATGGGAAAAATAAAAATGCTCAACTTTAAAAGAGCTAATTTTCCAAGGCTGAGAGCTGCTCTTCAAGACTTATACTGGGTGGGAATATTGGCATCGATGAACACAACACAGAAATTGTAGTTGTTCAAAAAAGACTGTATGTGAACACACTGCAAAATATATTCCATTGGGCAACAAGTTTAAAAGGCTAAAAATCAAGCCTAAAGTTAAAAAAAGCTATAAAAAATAAGAAAATAGCTTTTATTAAATATACAAATGAAGGAATGCTATCATTGATTAAACATTACAAAGAATATAACAGAATATGTAAAAAGGAAATCAAGGCCACAAAAATTGAAAACAAACGACAAATTGCAAAAGATAGCAGGACAAACCCCAAGAAATTCTTCAAATATATTAATAGTAAAAAGGTCAGGTCCGAGCATAGAGGCCCTTTACAAAAATAATCTAGAGTGGGTGACTGGGGACAAAGAGAAGACAAATTTATTAAATACCTTCTTCAGTTCTGTGTATACAAAGGAGCATGGGGGAGCTCGTGTCCATAATGGGCATGGTATTGGGAAAATATTTAGACAGAATAAAGGTGAATAAAGCACCTGGACCGGATGGCATACACCCATGAGTCCTTAAAGAATTGAGCTCTGTCATTTCAAAGCCATTGTTTCTAATTTTTAGGGACTCTAATGACTGGCATAGTACAACTGGATTGGTGTAAGGCCAATGTGGTGCCTATATTTACAAAGGGAACAAAATCTTTACCAAGTAATTATAGACCTGTTAGTTTAACATCTATAGTTGGGAAGATACAGGAGAGCTTAATAAAAGACCACATAGATGAGTTCTTGCTGGAAAAAAATATTTTAAGCAACAGACAGCATGGATTCATGAAGGACAGAAGTTGTCAAACAAATCTGATTTCTTTTTATGAGGAGGTAAGAAAAACCTTAGACAGAGGGATGACGGTGGACGTGGTATACTTGGATTTTGCAAAAGCGTTTGACACAGTTTCCCACACACAGCTAATGTGTAGGGTAAAGTCTAGGGGCTTGGAAAAATCTGTATGTAAATGGATTGAAAACTGGCAAAAGATCGTATTCAGAGAGTAGTGGTTAATGATTCATACTCTGAATGGTCTAGGGTTGTTAGTGGTGTACCCCAAGGTTCAGTGTTGGGACCCCTACTTTTTAATATATTTATAAACGATATAGGGTCTGGGATCAAAAATCCCATTTCAGTCTTTGACTGACACCAAGCTGTGCAGTGGAATAACGTCCTTACAGGATGTCTTCAACTTACAAGCCGACCTCAATGCACTGTTTAATTGGGCAACTATGTGGCAAATGAGGTTTCATGTTGATAGATCTAAGGTTATGCACTTGGGGGCTAAGAATATGCATGCATCATACATACTAGGGGGAGTACAACTGGGGGAATCAATGGTGGAGAAGGATCTAGGGGTTCTGGTAGATCACAAGCTTAATAATGACATGCAATGCCAAGCTGCGGTTTCTAAAGCGAGTAAAATCCTCTCTTGTATTAAAAGAGGTATAGACTCCAGAGAGAGAGATATCATTTTACCCCTGTACAAATCATTAGTAATACCTCATCTGCAATATGCAGTTCAATTTTAGGGACCAATTCACAAAAAGAACATTGGGGAACTGGAGAAAGTACAGAGAAGGGCAGCCAAACTCTTGAGAAGAGGAGATTAAGGGGGATATGATCAACATGTATAAATACATTATGGTTCATATAGTGAACTTGGTGTGGAGTTATTCACCTTGAGGACATCACAGAGGACAAGGGGGCACTCTTTATGTCTGGAGGAAAAGACATTTTATCTGCAAATACAGAAAGGTTTCTTCATAGTAAGAGCTGTAAAAATGTGGAATAAACTCCCTCAAGAGTTGGTTCTGGCCATCTCAGTGGATTGCTTTAAAAAAAACTTGGATTCTTTCTTGGATGCACATAATATAACTGGTTACTAATATTTTTAGGTAAAGTTGATCCAGGGAATATCTGATTGCCTCTCAGGGGATTAGGAAGGAATATTTTCCCCTGCAGGGGCAAATTGGATCATGCTTTGCTGGGGTTTTTTTGCCTTCCTCTGGATCAACTTTAGGTATAGGATTATAACTTTTTTTTTCGGTGAACTGGATGGACTTTTGTCTTTTTTCAGCCAGACTAACTATGTAACTATGTAACATATATCAGGTGTAACGATTTAAAAGTCAAGGAGGTCTGTTTGCTAATTTTCTCCCAGCCAAGGTCTGAATAACTCTTTTCAAGTGAAAGAAAATAGAACCACCTTACATAAGGTGTCCCCATCAGAGTACCTCTTAGTTCGGTTGCTCCCACCAGAGTACAACCTTATAGCAACTGTCCCCATCAGAGTACCCCCTCATATCAGGTTTCCTAATCAGTCTCACTATAGATCAGTGGAGTCCATTAGAACCAGGCGGGGACAGGAGCTGGGAGTAGAAGCTTGCTACAGGGGACGAGGCACACACATGATCTCATTGGTTGCTATGATGCTGGCAATCCTAACAACTAATGATTGCAGCTTAGTGAGGAGCCAGCACAGCAGAGGGCTGATGGTTTGGACTATTCTGTCAGTAGGTCTGGATCTGGACCACAGTTTGCCATTTAGTGAAGGTTGATATATGCCATAGTTTGTAGACTCTGTAACATTAACACAGACTAAATAATAAACACTAATGTGGGTTATTTTTACCAAAAAATGCAGCAAAATACATTTTGGCATACATTTATGAAGAAAGACTATTTATTTTCTACATTGTATAACAAAAACTAAGAACATTTCCTGTATTTTTCCCTTTATGCAGCACAGTATCACAGTGGTGATTAAATTCCACCAAAAGAAAGTTCTACCTGTCTCAATAAATGTTACAAAACTCATGTGGGTACAGTGTTGTATTACTGAGTAGTTGTCATTCAAAGTACTACAAACAATGTAGCAGAAACAAATGAAAAAACAAATTAGTACAATCTCCCCCCCCCCCAAAAAAAAAGAAAAAGGTGACAATGAGATTATATTAACTAGAAACAGGGGAAGGAAAAAAACAAGGGAGCAAACATTAGCCACACATAATGGTGACATCAAAGAACTAGTTTCTGGACTCAACAATGTATCAAACTTGTCAGAAGTAGAACTGATGAGCAATGAAATTCTTTGCTATCAAAAGGTTTGTCATTCTTACCTGTATATCATTTTGATGTATTTAGTACTTTACTGGTTGTCAAATGGTATGTGAGGAATTTATTATTTTGTAAGCATTTTGGGAGTGTGGATGAGAATGACAAAACAGTGAATGTCGATTCTGACAGGGAAAATCATTTAACTTTCTTTGAGTTTCAAGAAATGCGAGCAAGATTAATACTGGAACAAATGAAAGATGAACTCTAGGTCCGTTTTCATGGTAACAAAGGTATTGAAAAGCATAGTACTTAAATAAATATTTTTATCCTGTTCAGACAAGAAGTGGAATCAATTAAATATTTTGGTAAAATGTAAAATGGGAATTAACAAGCTTGAAGGAAAAAACTGAGGAATAAAAGTATAAATATTACAGCAGTGGAAGGTTCAGCCATAAAAAAACATTAAAAGAGAAAAGGGATTTCGTTTTTAAGAATGTAAAAAAAGGGGGTGCAATGGTGATCCTCAGTGCTAGGTATTATGATCAAGAAGCCCTTCAGCAGCTCCAAGATCCTGAGGTTTACCAGGACCTACTCTATCCTCCCAGACTATTATCTTTGAATTGATAAATGAGGGGGAATGACTAGGAGTTTTGAGTTAAAAAATGGCTGATTATCTTTGGGTGGAGGCACTCATTACTAGAGATGAGCGAATTATTCAAAAATTCGATTCGGCTGATTCGCCGAATTTCAGGAAGAAATTCGATTCGATGCAAATTTATTCGCTACGAAGTTAACTTATAAAAAGGGTTTCTAGGCTTCAGAGAGCCTTTAAATTAGTGCAGAACACTGTACCTTTAATTTAAATGCCCTTGGAGATGAGGAAGGAGAAGGAGAAGGATGAGAAGAAGGAGAAGGAGAAGGATGAGAAGAAGAAGGAGAAGGATGAGAAGAAGGAGAAGGAGAAGGATGAGAAGAAGGAGAAGGATGAGAAGAAGGAGAAGGATGAGAAGAAGGAGAAGGAGAAGGAGGAGAAGGAGAAGGAGAAGGAGAAGGATTAGAAGAAGGAGAAGGAGAAGGATGAGAAGATGGAGAAGGAGAAGGATGAGAAGAAGGAGAAGGATGAGAAGAAGGAGAAGGAGAAGGATGAGAAGGAGAAGGATGAGAAGAAGGAGAAGGATGAGAAGAAGGAGAAGGATGAGAAGAAGGAGAAGGAGAAGGATGAGAAGAAGGAGAAGGAGAAGGATGAGAAGAAGGAGAAGGATGAGAAGAAGGATGAGAAAAAGGAGAAGGATGAGAAGAAGGATGAGAAGAAGGAGAAGGATGAGAAGAAGGATGAGAAGAAGGAGAAGGATGAGAAGAAGGAGAAGGATGAGAAGAAGGATGAGAAGAAGGAGAAGGATGAGAAGAAGGATGAGAAGAAGGAGAAGGATGAGAAGAAGGAGAAGGATGAGAAGAAGGAGAAGGAGAAGGATGAGAAGAAGGAGAAGGAGAAGGATGAGAAGAAGGAGAAGGAGAAGGATGAGAAGAAGGAGAAGGAGAAGGATGAGAAGATGGAGAAGGAGAAGGATGAGAAGAAGGAGAAGGAGAAGGATGAGAAGAAGGAGAAGGATGAGAAGAAGGAGAAGGAGAAGGATGAGAAGAAGGAGAAGGAGAAGGAGAAGGATGAGAAGAAGGAGAAGGATGAGAAGAAGGATGAGAAGAAGGAGAAGGATGAGAAGAAGGATGAGAAGAAGGAGAAGGATGAGAAGAAGGATGAGAAGAAGGAGAAGGATGAGAAGAAGGAGAAGGATGAGAAGAAGGATGAGAAGAAGGAGAAGGATGAGAAGAAGGATGAGAAGAAGGAGAAGGATGAGAAGAAGGAGAAGGATGAGAAGAAGGAGAAGGAGAAGGATGAGAAGAAGGAGAAGGATGAGAAGAAGGAGAAGGAGAAGGATGAGAAGAAGGAGAAGGAGAAGGATGAGAAGATGGAGAAGGAGAAGGATGAGAAGAAGGAGAAGGAGAAGGATGAGAAGAAGGAGAAGGATGAGAAGAAGGAGAAGGAGAAGGATGAGAAGAAGGAGAAGGATGAGAAGAAAGAGAAGGATGAGAAGAAGGAGAAGGAGAAGGATGAGAAGAAGGAGAAGGATGAGAAGAAGGAGAAGGAGAAGGATGAGAAGAAGGAGAAGGATGAGAAGATGGAGAAGGAGAAGGATGAGAAGAAGGAGAAGGAGAAGGATGAGAAGAAGGAGAAGGAGAAGGATGAGAAGAAGGAGAAGGATGAGAAGAAGGAGAAGGATGAGAAGAAGGATGAGAAGAAGGAGAAGGATGAGAAGAAGGATGAGAAGAAGGAGAAGGATGAGAAGAAGAAGGATGAGAAGAAGGAGAAGGATGAGAAGAAGGATGAGAAGAAGGAGAAGGATGAGAAGAAGGAGAAGGATGAGAAGAAGAAGAAGGATGAGAAGAAGAAGAAGGATGAGAAGAAGAAGAAGGATGAGAAGAAGGAGAATTCCAAACCGGCAAAAAGTGTATCTGCAGAGCTCCGCTATTTCTTAGGCTATTTCTGACAGTTCTGTGACATTCACTCCATACAGCGGTTTCAACCGCTGTATGGAGGGAATGTCCCAGAACTGTCAGAAATAGCCTATTTCTGACAGTTCTGTGACATTCACTCCATACAGCGGTTTCAACCGCTGTATGGAGGGAATGTCCCAGAACTGTCAGAAATAGCCTATTTCTGACAGTTCTGTGACATTCACTCCATACAGCGGTTGAAACATTGTATCTATTTGTTTCCATAAATGGATCCATTTATGGAAACAAATAGATACAATGTTTCAACCGCTGTATGGAGTGAATGTCCCAGAACTGTCAGAAATAGCCTATTTCTGACAGTTCTGTGACATTCACTCCATACAGCGGTTTCAACAGTGAATGTTGATTCTGACAGGGAAAATCATTTAACTTTCTTTGAGTTTCAAGAAATGCGAGCAAGATTAATACTGGAACAAATGAAAGATGAACTCTAGGTCCGTTTTCATGGTAACAAAGGTATTGAAAAGCATAGTACTTAAATAAATATTTTTATCCTGTTCAGACAAGAAGTGGAATCAATTAAATATTTTGGTAAAATGTAAAATGGGAATTAACAAGCTTGAAGGAAAAAACTGAGGAATAAAAGTATAAATATTACAGCAGTGGAAGGTTCAGCCATAAAAAAACATTAAAAGAGAAAAGGGATTTAGTTTTTAAGAATGTAAAAAAAGGGGGTGCAATGGTGATCCTCAGTGCTAGGTATTATGATCAAGAAGCCCTTCAGCAGCTCCAAGATCCTGAGGTTTACCAGGACCTACTCTATCCTCCCAGACTATTATCTTTGAATTGATAAATGAGGGGGAATGACTAGGAGTTTTGAGTTAAAAAATGGCTGATTATCTTTGGGTGGAGGCACTCATTACTAGAGATGAGCGAATTATTCAAAAATTCGATTCGGCTGATTCGCCGAATTTCAGGAAGAAATTCGATTCGATGCAAATTTATTCGCTACGAAGTTAACTTATAAAAAGGGTTTCTAGGCTTCAGAGAGCCTTTAAATTAGTGCAGAACACTGTACCTTTAATTTAAATGCCCTTGGAGATGAGGAAGGAGAAGGAGAAGGATGAGAAGAAGGAGAAGGAGAAGGATGAGAAGAAGAAGGAGAAGGATGAGAAGAAGGAGAAGGAGAAGGATGAGAAGAAGGAGAAGGATGAGAAGAAGGAGAAGGATGAGAAGAAGGAGAAGGAGAAGGAGAAGGAGAAGGATTAGAAGAAGGAGAAGGAGAAGGATGAGAAGATGGAGAAGGAGAAGGATGAGAAGAAGGAGAAGGATGAGAAGAAGGAGAAGGATGAGAAGGAGAAGGATGAGAAGAAGGAGAAGGATGAGAAGAAGGAGAAGGATGAGAAGAAGGAGAAGGAGAAGGATGAGAAGAAGGAGAAGGAGAAGGAGAAGGATGAGAAGAAGGAGAAGGATGAGAAGAAGGATGAGAAGAAGGAGAAGGATGAGAAGAAGGATGAGAAGAAGGAGAAGGATGAGAAGAAGGATGAGAAGAAGGAGAAGGATGAGAAGAAGGAGAAGGATGAGAAGAAGGATGAGAAGAAGGAGAAGGATGAGAAGAAGGATGAGAAGAAGGAGAAGGATGAGAAGAAGGAGAAGGATGAGAAGAAGGAGAAGGAGAAGGATGAGAAGAAGGAGAAGGAGAAGGATGAGAAGAAGGAGAAGGATGAGAAGAAGGAGAAGGAGAAGGATGAGAAGATGGAGAAGGAGAAGGATGAGAAGAAGGAGAAGGAGAAGGATGAGAAGAAGGAGAAGGATGAGAAGAAGGAGAAGGAGAAGGATGAGAAGAAGGAGAAGGAGAAGGAGAAGGATGAGAAGAAGGAGAAGGATGAGAAGAAGGATGAGAAGAAGGAGAAGGATGAGAAGAAGGATGAGAAGAAGGAGAAGGATGAGAAGAAGGATGAGAAGAAGGAGAAGGATGAGAAGAAGGAGAAGGATGAGAAGAAGGATGAGAAGAAGGAGAAGGATGAGAAGAAGGATGAGAAGAAGGAGAAGGATGAGAAGAAGGAGAAGGATGAGAAGAAGGAGAAGGAGAAGGATGAGAAGAAGGAGAAGGAGAAGGATGAGAAGAAGGAGAAGGAGAAGGATGAGAAGAAGGAGAAGGAGAAGGATGAGAAGATGGAGAAGGAGAAGGATGAGAAGAAGGAGAAGGAGAAGGATGAGAAGAAGGAGAAGGATGAGAAGAAGGAGAAGGATGAGAAGAAGGAGAAGGATGAGAAGAAAGAGAAGGATGAGAAGAAGGAGAAGGAGAAGGATGAGAAGAAGGAGAAGGATGAGAAGAAGGAGAAGGAGAAGGATGAGAAGAAGGAGAAGGATGAGAAGATGGAGAAGGAGAAGGATGAGAAGAAGGAGAAGGAGAAGGATGAGAAGAAGGAGAAGGAGAAGGATGAGAAGAAGGAGAAGGATGAGAAGAAGGAGAAGGATGAGAAGAAGGATGAGAAGAAGGAGAAGGATGAGAAGAAGGATGAGAAGAAGGAGAAGGATGAGAAGAAGATGGATGAGAAGAAGGAGAAGGATGAGAAGAAGGATGAGAAGAAGGAGAAGGATGAGAAGAAGGAGAAGGATGAGAAGAAGAAGAAGGATGAGAAGAAGAAGAAGGATGAGAAGAAGAAGAAGGATGAGAAGAAGGAGAATTCCAAACCGGCAAAAAGTGTATCTGCAGAGCTCCGCTATTTCTTAGGCTATTTCTGACAGTTCTGTGACATTCACTCCATACAGCGGTTTCAACCGCTGTATGGAGGGAATGTCCCAGAACTGTCAGAAATAGCCTATTTCTGACAGTTCTGTGACATTCACTCCATACAGCGGTTTCAACCGCTGTATGGAGGGAATGTCCCAGAACTGTCAGAAATAGCCTATTTCTGACAGTTCTGTGACATTCACTCCATACAGCGGTTGAAACATTGTATCTATTTGTTTCCATAAATGGATCCATTTATGGAAACAAATAGATACAATGTTTCAACCGCTGTATGGAGTGAATGTCCCAGAACTGTCAGAAATAGCCTATTTCTGACAGTTCTGTGACATTCACTCCATACAGCGGTTTCAACCGCTGTATGGAGGGAATGTCACAGAACTGTCAGAAATAGGCTATTTCTGACAGTTCTGTGACATTCACTCCATACAGCGGTTTCAACCGCTGTATGGAGGGAATGTCACAGAACTGTCAGAAATAGGCTATTTCTGACAGTTCTGTGACATTCACTCCATACAGCGATTTCAACCGCTGTATGGAGGGAATGTCCCAGAACTGTCAGAAATAGCCTATTTCTGACAGTTCTGTGACATTCACTCCATACAGCGGTTGAAACATTGTATCTATTTGTTTCCATAAATGGATCCATTTATGGAAACAAATAGATACAATGTTTCAACCGCTGTATGGAGGGAATGTCCCAGAACTGTCAGAAATAGGCTATTTCTGACAGTTCTGGGACATTCACTCCATACAGCGGTTGAAACCGCTGTATGGAGTTTACTTTTTGCCGGCTTGGAATTATTCTTATTTTCATCCTACTTCTTCTTCTTCTTCTTCATCCTCATCCTCAGAAGAAGAAGAAGAGGATGAGGATGAGGATGAAGAGGAAGAAGAAGAAGAAGAAGAAGTAGGATGAAAATAAGAATAATTCCAAGCCGGCAAAAAGTGTATCTGCAGAGCTCCTCTATTCTGCAGATACACTTAGAGGAGCTCTGCAGATACACTTTTTGCCGGCTTGGAATTATTCTTATTTTCATCCTACTTCTTCTTCTTCTTCTTCTTCATGCTCATCCTCTTCTTCTTTTTCTGAGGATGAGGATGAAGAAGAAGAAGAAGAAGTAGGATGAAAATAAGAATAATTCCAAGCCGGCAAAAAGTGTATCTGCAGAGCTCCTCTAAGTGTATCTGCAGAATAGAGGAGCTCTGCAGATACACTTTTTGCCATCTTGGAATTATTCTTATTTTCATCCTACTTCTTCTTCTTCTTCTTCTTCCTCATCCACAGAAGAAGAAGAAGAGGATGAGGATGAGGATGAAGAGGAAGAAGAAGAAGAAGAAGAAGAAGTAGGATGAAAATAAGAATAATTCCAAGCCGGCAAAAAGTGTATCTGCAGAGCTCCTCTATTCTTCAGATACACTTAGAGGAGCTCTGCAGATACACTTTTTGCCGGCTTGGAACTATTCTTATTTTCATCCTACTTCTTCTTCTTCTTCATCCTCATCCTCTTCTTCTTCTTCTGAGGATGAGGATGAAGAAGAAGAAGAAGAAGTAGGATGAAAATAAGATTAATTCCAAGCCGGCAAAAAGTGTATCTGCAGAGCTCCTCTATTCTGCAGATACACTTAGAGGAGCTCTGCAGATACACTTTTTGCCGGCTTGGAATTATTCTTATTTTCATCCTACTTCTTCTTCTTCTTCTTCTTCTTCATCCTCATCCTCTTCTTCTTCTTCTGAGGATGAGGATGAAGAAGAAGAAGAAGAAGTAGGATGAAAATAAGATTAATTCCAAGCCGGCAAAAAGTGTATCTGCAGAGCTCCTCTAAGTGTATCTGCAGAATAGAGGAGCTCTGCAGATACACTTTTTGCCGGCTTGGAATTATTCTTATTTTCATCCTACTTCTTCTTCTTCTTCTTCTTCTTCATCCTCATCCTCAGAAGAAGAAGAAGAGGATGAGGATGAGGATGAAGAGGAAGAGGAAGAAGAAGAAGAAGTAGGATGAAAATAAGAATAATTCCAAGCCGGCAAAAAGTGTATCTACAGAGCTCCTCTATTCTGCAGATACACTTAGAGGAGCTCTGCAGATACACTTTTTGCCGGCTTGGAATTATTCTTATTTTCATCCTACTTCTTCTTCTTCTTCTTCTTCATCCTCATCCTCTTCTTCTTCTGAGGATGAGGATGAAGAAGAAGAAGAAGAAGTAGGATGAAAATAAGAATAATTCCAAGCCGGCAAAAAGTGTATCTGCAGAGCTCCTCTTAGTGTATCTGCAGAATAGAGGAGCTCTGCAGATACACTTTTTGCCGGCTTGGAATTATTCTTATTTTCATCCTACTGCTTCTTCTTCTTCTTCTTCATCCTCATCCTCTTCTTCTTCTTCTGAGGATGAGGATGAGGTTGAAGAAGAAGAAGAAGAAGTAGGATGAAAATAAGAATTCCAAACCGGCAAAAAGTGTATCTGCAGAGTTCCTCTATTTCTGACAGTTCTCTGACAGCTCCTTCACATGTACAGCGGTTGAAACATCTGTTTCCGAATAAAAACATCTGTATCCTAAATGGAAACAAATAGATACAATGTTTCAACCGCTGTACATGTGTTCCTTCTGTCAGAGAACTGTCAGAAATAGCGGAGCTCTCTGCAGGGACACTTTTGCCGGCTGATCGGGAAAAATCCGATTCGCGCACCCGAAGTAGGCAAATATTCGGATTCGACGCGAATCGAATTTTTCCTGAAATTCGTATCGAATTCCGGTTCGCCTGGTTCGATTCGCTCATCTCTACTCATTACCCCCATTTTTCATCACCTACCGAAGATGCATACATTGGCTGCTACCTTAGAGGGGAGCCTAGTAGTGGCAGGTATTAGTTCAGTATTTGAAAAATTAGGAGAGTGGATGGATCTCTACCTACATGTTTTAGTACAGAGACTTCCAGTATATATATAAAACACAAAATCATCTCTCTCTCATGTGAATAAATTATGCTGGGAGAGTAACTTTGTATGGATTACATTAGATGTAAAAGCAATTATATTCACCAATTCCTCAAAAATGTAGTTGCCTTGAAATACCACTTGAAGTCTTACAGTAATTGTAGAAACGCCAAGATTTTATTATAACAGCAGTAGATATCTTCCTAAACATAATTATCTCAAATGTAATGGAATATGCTATCTACAGAAAACCTCTATGGATGGAAACTTGTATATGGGATGGTGGGAGGAGTTTTGGATATTTTCAGACAGGAGCCCTTATTTGAGCAATATAAAATTGCAGGGAAATTTTACTGATGACCAGTGGCAGAACTAAAAGGGTCGAAAAGGTCGCACTTGTGACCAGACCCTAGTGGTCCACCACCGAGTGGCCTGATATAGAACATGTGAACTGTGCTGCTGGACGGGTTCTCAGAAAACATGCAACACACTGGGGACACAGATCCCTCCCCCTACCTCCTCCCCCAACAGCTGAGCTGATCAAGCAGCCTAATTCATTATTGGGAACTCCTACTGATGTGGGACTCTCCCTCCCTACTTGAGTCCTGCCCAATCACTGCGAGCCATTCAGAGTGATTGGGCAGGACTCAGGGAGGGGATGTGTTTGGCCAGCTCGCATTCTGGTGTAGTACCTGTGTGAGATGCAGGCTCAGTCAGGCTGCTGCAACTCAAAGAGCGGCAGAGGTAGTGCTACTGATATTGGGGTCAATATGGGGGAAAAATGGCTGGGCCTCTCTGTGTATTTTTGGGGGGAAGTGGGTGTTGCTGTAATGGGGTCTATAACTCATGGGGATGGCATTCATTGAGTCTTTTTGTCTCTGGCTGTAATGGGAGTCTCTGTCTTTCTGGGGGGATGATGACTGTAATGGGGGTCTCTATCTATGAGGGGGGGAGGGTGATGACTGTGATTGAGGTCTCTGCATCTCTGGGGGGAGGAGGGCTGTAATGGGTGTCTCTGCATCTCTGGGAGGATGAAAAAGTAAATGTTAAATACAGTATGTAAAGCACTGCATACGTTGTAGACACTATGTACCATATATACTTACAACAAATAAATTAATATCTTAATGATATGCTTTTTGTAGAACCATGCCCATATTAAATGAATGCCCCACCCCTAATTAAAGTACATGTTCCACCTACAGTGGCTTTCTGGACACATAGGAAAAAGGTGTCCAATTTTTTTGGAATGTTGGCAATTATGGTAACTATGGAAAGGGTCCCACAACAGGAGTAATCAGTGGCAAGGGCCCTGGGCCTGGAGGAAAGGGTCCCGGGACCAGAGCAAAGGGACGTGGGACCGATGAAGAGAGCCCCAGGACTGATGGAAAGGGCCCCACTCTGAAGAAGGGGGGTCAAGGGTTTCACGGTTTCACATACCAGAGCCCTGAAGGTTCTAGTTACCTCTGCTCATGACCATTTGGGGGTGTGGCAGGGTGACATTGGTTTGCTATCAGAATTTGTTGTTACCTAAATTATGAGTTGAACTGCGGGTTACCTGCGCTTTTTCAAAATCATGCGCATTCCTGACATACAGACAAACACGCTGCTCTTTAGCAGACACATTACAGGTGGTTGCGGAAGGGTGATGCTGAATTTCAGAGGTTAAAACAGGTGGCACCTGTCAAATGCCTCTGAAAAGCGATCTGAACATGGATCACTTTTCAGAGGAGTGGCAGTCCTTGCCGCTATTATGAACAAGCCCTAAGAAACAGTTGTAATTGTACAGGATTAGAGGTCAAAATTAAAAGTAACGCACATACATACACACATTTGCATACTTTTAAGCCTACATAGACACACAAACACACTCACAACTTCAGGTGGCATCCCAGGGTGCTGCAGCACCCCAGATGAGAAAAGCTGCTCAAGATCAGCCTTCTATCCTTAATTAAAACTTCCATGCTACTGGCCAATCTTAAACTGCGGTGTCCTCAACAGTATCTTAATTGTAATAAAATCTCAGTCTGTGCTGTTTGTTTCTGGTAAATTTGGGTTAGACTTGCTCATTAAAATGGTCCTGCTCCTGGCCAATTTAAAACTACTGTATTTTCTGTAATCTTTTAATCAATGTAGTAAAACATCTGCCTGTATTCTTTATCTTGAGTACATTTTACTTATTACCCTGATTAAAACCCTCCTGCTACTTTCCAATTTTACAGTGCAGTAAATTATTCTCTGCAGTATCTAAATTCTCATAATGACATCTCAGACAAACACAGGGCTAGATTTGCTATTTGCTAGATTTGCTACTGGTGGCCAATGTTTCACTGCAATGTTGTGTTTGGTCCCATAATTCAGGTTGTAAAACACCCGCTTGTACTCTTTTTCTCTAACACAACCAATTCGACCCTCATTACAAAATACAATTATGTTGGCCAATTTTACCAATATTTTCAGTAAAAAATGTATTCAAATTATTTTGGTGCACAGAAACAAATATAAAACTTGGAGTTTAGTTGAGTAAATGGATACCAAACATGTCAAGCCACATAATTATGTGCGTCCATGAAACTGCAAAAAAAGACCTATGGCAATGCTTTCAAAACCTTTGCAGCTAAGCAGTTTAGACTTATTTATGAATTACGGCCCTAGCAATATTCCCCCTCTCCGGCATATTCAGCAATACATTATGTTTGGCACAATTAATGGGCTTGTGCGTGGCCTTTCAAACTTTTTGTAGCTGTTTTTTATTTTATTTTGGTAAACTTGAATTATTAACTTTTTTGTAAAATAAAGCAGGACTACACTGTATCTGAGCAATACAAACCAAAAACGCTTCTTTATTTGATTAATTTTTAATATTCAAAGCAAACTCCCCCATACATACATGTCTCTATGTTTTATTTTGCTGAGAAATCACTTTGCAAAAGTACCTCCTAGCATTTCTAGCCATGGCCATCTTGAGTGTAAGGGTAAATGATTCAAGTTGCATTTATTTCCTTGGAATACATCTGTCCTTAGCTCAGGCATGCAGGCAGGAAGGTGGGCTCCTTCCCTCTTCAAGACTCCTGGGATGTATGACATCATTTGACTAGGTCTAGAAACCAGGAAGTAACTGAAGAAATGTAAAAAAAAATGTTTAAAACAAGTAAATATAACATACCATCCTATCTATTTACAAATGCTAGCATCATAAGGATTCAAAATTGTCAATGTTGATTGAGGGAGTGAAGTTCCACTTTAACTTTATTGTTATCACGAGGGTGCTGGCAAGCCCCCAGTGTGATGGCATAGTGCAGGTGACAGGTACTGTTTAAAGATCTCCAATGTCTCCTCTGCACTAAATTGAAGCTAATGAAGCTCAGATTGTATACCATTAGCTTCTTCTCAAGCCAGAGCTGCCAAGGAGTGATGAGAGCTCACCACTTCTGGATTTATTTGAGCTGGGGAAGATCAGAGAACCAGTGAACTCTTCTCTCCATGCTGATATCTGCCATGAACATCTTGAGCACCCAGGAGGAGTGGACAAGTCTGGGATATATGGCTTTACAGCTACTTGAATCATTTCCACTTGAAGTGTTTAACTTAACAAATGTACACAAACTTTAGTCTGCCTTACCAGCTGGGAGAGTGTGTACTTGCTCCCCTGCTGCCAATACATGACATACATTGGTGGTAGGGAAAGAATTGAAGGCTTTTTATTTTTTCAATGTTGCCCACATGAAAAGATCCTCTCCCTAATGTATGTTTGTTTTTTTTTAATGCTTTTTTTTACATTGGCATATGTACATTGACAGTGCCCAGTTTCCCATGCATTTTTTTGACAATAGTAGTTTACCTATTAGCCCCAAAAATTTGGCAAAATTGAAAGCAAGATTCATTCCCCTTTAGACTCCAAGGAGAATCAATTCAATGTTCTGTTAGCTAAAGTATGAAAAATATCCATCGAACCCTTGGTGAATCCAACTTGGGCAGATTCATCCATCACTAGTCTGCATTTCTAATTCCACATAAGTGTATTTAAATCATAATTATAAGGCATGCCTATACATTGTGTCCTATGTCATCAATTAAAGTTTCACTTGCCAACTGACCTCCTCAACCGGAGACATTCCAAAAATGTTTGTAGGCAGGAGGGCTACTGAATAATCAACATATCAGAAGTAAACTGGTCCAAAGAACCTAAAAACCTCTGTAGACTATGTAGGTTCCACTTTAGCTTTAACAGACCAGTCTGCCAACAAGCTCCATTTTGATTGGTAATGTTACAGAGCAGCTTTGGAATCAGAAATCCCTTTTGTAATTGCATCAGAGAGGGTTTTAATTCTTGTTATATTATGCTGTTTTTCATGGTTCTTAGAGTAGTAGCAGTGCTTGATCTCTGTGCCCTTGGATCAAGCTTTGGCTGTTCAAGACAATCAAAAGTTAATTCAGATAATTTGTCTGATTGGTTCAAATGAGATTAATGAATACAAATACATTTCGTTGTTTTATTATAATTTATATCAGATTCATTGAAATTTGATACAAATTCGAAAATGTTGTCCAAATTTCGATTTGTAATGAAGCGAACCGTACATGTCTTCTGTATAGTGGCTCAGGCAAAATAATGCTATACAGTGTTATAGCTAGTCTGCCTAGGGGACAGTCTCCACACTGGGGCAGAGAATTTGTCAGTTCTGCAGGGACAGCCCCAATGCCGGTTAATACAATGCCGTCTTGTGCTCGGACCTACTGTCTGTCCTTCAGCAGAAAAAGTTTGCACACTGGCACTGGCCTGGCACATATCTTTAAGCTGGTGGATAGTGCTTCCTGTTTAGGTAACCTGGATTATAGGATTTCTGAGGCAGGCCAGAAGAGCCAGTGTGTGGATGGGTGAAATTCAGTGGTCATCTGTCCGTACACCACATAATATGTGACATGCCCACCCAGTGGAACTTTACCCTGGCCATGCTGGCAGCTGTACATGCATTGGTTGGCAAAAAAATGAGTGAGAGAGTATGGAACGAGGACAGACTTGGGGGAGCTGAGGTTCTTCTCCCCACATCAGTGGCTCCTCATACAGGACACTTGCAACGTATTGTCACCATTTGAGGAGGCAACCAGAATGCGGGCATCTGTGTCAAAATTCCTGCCATCTTCCTGCTGGAATAGACACCGTGTGGCAACAAGGACAGGTGTTGGAGGTACAACAATTTAAGGAAGAGAATGACTTCATGGTGTCTCATGTCCCACTATGGAGCCTGTAAAAAGACCCTATGATTCATGGCATCAAGGAGAGGGACCATTACTGGTTGATAATTCTCCTGAAGATGTGTTACAAGGAGAAAGATTCAGAGGTCAACCTCCCCTTGCAGAAGGAGCAAAAAATGAAAAACCTGCAGCATGTGTTGTGGAGCAAAAGTGTCACCCTCCTTTCCAGAGGCTGAAAGTATATGTCTCATAAACAATGTTGCTTGGTTCCTTCTGTCACTGAAGGAAGAGAAATGGTGGGGAGGCTGCCTAGGTAAGGCATTCAAAACATGTTTCTCTATCCAGCACTTAGGGATGTCTACATCAGTTGCATTGTATATTTGGGGAGTACATGAAGTCAAAGGTGGATGTCTACAGAATTTCAACAGATTACTCCATTGGTTATTGGGCAAGGAGGAGGGACAACAGGACAGAGCTTACTCAGCATGTAAATGAGCTGCTGGGTTGCCCATCAGACTGCATCCTTTCTGAATATACATTTGTTGCTGCAAGGGGCTTTGTGGCAGACAAACGAGTATATCTGTCCCCAGATACAGTTGAGCTGCTGACATTTGTTAAAATGAACCAGTCCTGGATCAGCGACAACTACCAAATCCCTGCTGCAGATGCTGCAGATTAAATGTTGTCTCTATTATCACTTCAGACCTGAAATAAATCCCACCTTCTGCCTTCATTATCTCCTGCCCCATGAGCACCCTCTGCCACAATTAACACCTCCTTGTATTACTGCTGGTCTGGCACAGTTAAAATCTATTGGTCTATCACCATTACAATCTCATACTTGGCCCATTGTTTGTTGATAAATACTTTTAATTTGGTGCATCTGTTATTTTCACAGCTAATTCACAGTTGCAAACAGTGCCGGGACAAGTTCACCCAGTGCCCAGGGCAGAGATGCCAAACTGTGCCACTCCCCAACACCCCCCCCCCCCCAGTTTATTTTGTGAAAGTTTAGGGGATCGCTTGTCAAAATCACTGCAACTGTCACTACTCCTGTCAGCCTTGTAACAGAAGAAAGGCACCCCCATCCCTACAGAAAATCAGTGCACCCAGGGAAGCTGCCCCTCTTGCCCATCCCTTGTCCAGGCCCTGGTTGCAAAGAAATACATTTTTTTTCCCCTGGTAACATCATGTTAAATAAATATTTCCGTACGGATATAGGGATATAGTGTTTTAGTATCAATAACACCCCAAACCCAAATTTTCTGCTGCTGTTTCACAGCTGAAAAGAATTTGCTTTTTTTGACCAGGCAACATCCAGTGCTTTTAATGATTATTTTGTAGGGTAACATTTTTTTAGTACCGCTAACAACCCAAACCCAAATTTTCCTCAGCTGTTTCACTGTTGCAAAGAATAAATATTTTTGGGCAGGTAATACAGTATCGTGTGCTCTCCAATAATTTTTGTGTTGCTTTACAGTATGATGTGCTGGCAACAATAAAACTCAAAGCCTTATTTTTAGACAGCTAATTCCAAAATGTTTTACATATTTTTTTGGCTGGGTAACTATAAGTATATGACAATAATAGCAGTACAGATACTGTATCTGCTGTATCTATACTTTGGGCTGAAATATGACTTCTTGCTAATTCCAAAATGTAATCCTATATAAAAGGGTGATATTCTGTGCATTACATTTTTTCAAATGTTACCCTGTCTCCAAAAATATATTACTTTGTAATTTTATTTTTATGACTCTATTAGGAATACTCACTGCTATTAAAAAAGGAGACATTCAGTGCAGCTCATTGGTTCCATTAGAATATAGGGTTTCCAAAATAACAGTCTAATTATTTTATTTCTAACTGAAATGTGACTACTTCCTGCTTCTTAAGTTCCCCTAGATTACAAGATCCTGTGTATCACATCTTCTATAAAATATTTGAGGTACAAAATTTTAATTTCATATTTCTGCCTTATAAATGCCTACTCTCTGTCAAATTGCATCCTAGTAAACAAGATGAGATTCTGTGCCTGGAAATATAAAGTTTCCCTCAACATTTCTGGGTGAAATATTCCTACTTTTCTGACTCCAAAACTCCATCACATCCTAAAAAAATGAAATTAATTCCAAAAAATAATTCAATTTAATTTATTCATATTTTGCATATACTACAGTTTCATTGTATTTATGGTTAACATATGCAAACTCACTGCCTTCAAAATTGGCTCCCATGGAAAAGGATAAGATTACGAATCTGTAAAAATTACATGTGGTGTACAATTTAAATCCTTTTTAATGCTGAAATAGCTCCCTGATGATTACCTCCCATTATAAAGGATCAGGTTTCTTTTTTGATAATCTATACGATTTTTTATAGTCTCTTTCTAGAAAACACATTTGTTAATCATATTTCTGGCTGAAAAAAATTGAGTTCCTGCTTCCAAATGAACCTCCATTTAAAAAAGATGAGATTCTGTTATGCAAATCTCTGTCATTTTTAAAACCTACTATATGTCTTAAACAATAATCTGCCTCAAAATTAGTATCTCATTAATTAACCACCTCCTGACCGTTCCATAGCCAAAAGATGGCTACAGATGGCTACAGCATTGTCATCTAGATTTGGGAGGGTTGTGAGGAACACGATGCCTGACCCTTGCCCTTCTCACCAACTCATGACAAAGGACCAGCCGGTCTCACACCTCGCTGTCACTTGTGTAACAATGCCACACCCAAGTGCACCCTGCACAAAGATTTTCCAGCTCACAGGACCACAGTTTATGTGACAGCAGCCTGAGAGCGACTGTCACTGGGTTAATTTATTAAGAAAATAACTCTTTAAACTGCCACCACCCTGTTTTTATGGAGCAGGGGGACTCATAAATTTAGCAATAACAACTATGAAAAATACACGTCTGTACACGCACTGTCACCAAAGACAGGTATACTTAGAGATTTGTCATATACAGTAGCACTCATTAAGAGACAGGGATTCTTTAGTTTGCATTGAAAGCCTTGGGGATAGTTTTAACACTTTTCAAAATAGGGTTTATTAATGAAAAGGTCAAATGGTGCAATTAAAATGTTTACAGAAAAGATATTACAAGGTTATAAAGAGAACAATAACATAACAGAGAAAGAAAAAAGGGTTGAAAATGGAAAATATTTTAACAGAAACTAAGAAAAACGTAAAAAAAAACCCAAAAGAAAGTTCTATCTGTCTCAAAACAATTATGAAAATTTCATATAGGTACAGTGTCACATGACCGTGCAATTGTCGTTCAAAATGTGACAGCCCTGAAAGCTGAAAATTGGCCTGGGCAAGAAGGGGGTGAAAGTGTCCAGGATTGAAGTGGTTAAAGGGTGAGATACTCTGCAGAAAATCTGCATAATATTTATATTATGTCTACATTCACGATGTAAAAATTCCATCTAGTTTTATGTTTATTGATGAAATCTGCTTGCTGTCTCCCTATAGACTAGCTGTCTGTTCATTTTTTTCTGTAAACACTATCACCATGATTTATTTATTTTTGTGCCGTTTGTTTCTCCAGTCTTTTTCATGTTACACATATGAAGTAGATTCAACTGTTGATTTATTTTGTAATATGTTCTCTTTGTCCTCCTTAAAATGTGTTTCTACTATACCTTGTGCAATCCACTGTCCTTAAACAGGTACTACTGGTCCTGAGGAATCAGGAGGTCCCTTGAAACGTATAGACCTACAAAAGGACATGTGACAGTAATGGGAATGATTCAATTTTACTGTAACTGACATTTTATGATTATATGTTTGATCTCTTTAAGTGATATTTTGCAGTAAAAGTGTGTTTTACATATGTATATCAAAAAGTATGTTTTCTAATGATTACCGGTTGTATGTTTAAAGTCCCAATTCTGTACTTTGCCTAATTTCTATAGTTATCTGTGGTGATACCCTGGTAAGCCATGTAATTTAACTGTAGACACCTCACTCTTGTATATTATATATGAGTGTCTTGTTTCAGAGACTAACAATAGAAAAAGGTTATAGATTTACATCAAAGATCTTAAGCCTGTATGGGCAGACAGACATTCATTTACTTTTATGTGTAATGTGCCTTCTCTCTCTCAGAAATTGTGGCCTACCCATTAAAGGCTTAAAATTTTTCCTACAAAATTTAAAACTTTTTTTTTATTAATTTGAATCAAATAGACACTATTTTTTTTAATTTCAGATGAAATATGTCTTCTCAATCCCCCCAAAAATTGTTGCCTGTCCATAAAGGCTTAATAGCTGAGGTGCTATACTGCAAAACTTTTTCTCTCCCTTTTAATCAAGACATTACTTTTTCCAGTTACATTAGGTCCCCTCAGTCACTTAGAAAGTGCAACCTGTTCATACAGGAGTAAAATCTGTGGCAGAAGTCTGCAACATAAAGTCTGCAAAATTTCACTCTAATTTAGTTACAGTTGCAAGAAAAAGTATGTGAACCCCTTGGGATTACGTGGAGTTTTGCATGAATTGGGCATAAAATGTGCTCTGAACGTCATCTAAGTCACAACAATAGAAGAACACAGTCTGCTGAACATAATACTACACAAACATTAGATGTTGCCATGGTTTAATTGTACATAACATGTAAACATTCACAGTGCAGGGAGGAAAAAGTATGTGAGGCCCTAGCTTAATGACTTCTCCCAGAGCTAATTGGAGCCAGGAGTGAGCCAACCTTGACTCCAATCAGTGTGATGATATTGGATGTGTTGCTGACAGCTGTCCTGCCCTTAAAAAACACACACCTGTTTTGGGTTTACTGGTTTCAAGAAGCACTGTCTGATGTGAACCATGCTGCAACAGGACAATGACCCAAAGCATACAAGTAATTCAACAAAACAATGGCTGCAACAGCACAGAATATGCCTTCTGGAGTGGCCCAGTCAGAGTCCTGACCTCAACCCGATTGAAATGCTGTGGCATGACCTTAAGAAAGCGATTCACACCAGACATCCCAAGAATATTGCTACACTGAAACAGTTTTGTGAAGAGGAGTGGTCCAAAATGACTCCAGATCGTTGTGCAGGTCTGATCTGCAACTACAGGAAATGTTTGGTTGAGGTTATTGCTGCCAAAGGAGGGTCAACCAGTTATTAAGTCCAAAGGGTCACATACTTTTTCCTCCCTGCACTGTGAATGTTTACATGTTATGTGCAATTAAACCATGGCAACATCTAATGTTTGTGTAGTATTATGTTCAGCAGACTGTGTTCTTCTATTGTTGTGATTTAGATGACGTTCAGAGCACATTTTATTCCCAATTCATGCAAAACTCCACGTAATCCCAAGGGGTCACATACTTTTTCTTGCAACTGTACATATGACACCTGCCAATGCTCTTCATTAGTGATGGGCTGTATGTTCAAGTCGAACATTAGTTGGACTCAAACATCGGCTGTCATGTTTTTGGTGAACACACAAATGGCAAGGGAGTTCGGCAGGCTGTTAGCCCACCGTGCCCCACAATGCACTTCGCCCTACCATTGCATTGTGATTGGCCAAAGCAATCAGGTGCAATGCTTTGGCCAATAACAATGTATGATGACATCACAAGGGGGTGGGGTGATCCTGCCCCCTTTTGATGTCATCACACTATTTAAGAACTGTCATCCCAGCACAGCTGTCAGACAGCGGGAGCCAGCATCGAGAGCTGAGCATTTTGTTTTCTTTTTTGGATCCGCAGTTGTGGTAAGCATCGTGATTGATGTTGGATCTACTTCAGGGGACATTTTTTTCATTTTTGTTTTTAATAAATGACTTGCCAAAGACTATCTCCTGTCATTTTTCCACTACACTTTTTTTTGTGAACAGGTAGCCGTACCATGTACACCAAACTCATTCACATGGGGGGGGTCAGGATCTGGGGGCCCCCTTGTTAAATGGAGCTTCCAGATTCTGATAAGCCCCCCGCCCACATACCCCCACAACCAACGACCATGGCCCTTGTCCCCATTGTCATCCCTCCTGCCCCAAAGCACCCCCCCACATTGAGGGCATGTGGCCTGGCAGGGTTCTGGAGGGTGGGTGCTCGCTCCTTCCCCCCTTTCCTGACCTGCTTGGCTGCATGATAAGGGTCTGGTATGTATTTTGGGGGGATCCCCATGCCATTTTTTTTCAATTTTGGCATTGGCCCCTCGAAAAATCCATACCAGACCCAAATGGCTTGGTATGGATGGGAGGGGGGGGACCCAACGCATTTTTTTTTAATTGCTGGACAATGACAACAATTTTTTTTTACATTCAGCTGTCAGCAGGTAACCCTGTTCACAGCTGAAACAATAAAGAATGTTTTTAGTAGCTGTGCGGTATCTTACCGCATATTCAGATGCGGTAAGATACCGCTTAGTGAATTGTCCCCTCTGTTCGACCACAAACCAAATGGGTGGGTGTTTGGCCCAACACTACTCTCCATCTTCCATTGTGGTCTAGAAAAAGCACTTATATGGTGTGAGCATGTCTATGAGACTTTTAGCTCTTGATCGTGACAGAATACATTTTTTTTTAGAATAACATACAGTTGCAAGAAAAAGTATGTGAACCCCTTGGGATTACGTGGAGTTTTGCATGAATTGGGCATAAAATGTGCTCTGAACGTCATCTAAGTCACAACAATAGAAGAACACAGTCTGCTGAACATAATACTACACAAACATTAGATGTTGCCATGGTTTAATTGCACATAACATGTAAACATTCACAGTGCAGGGAGGAAAAAGTATGTGAGGCCCTAGCTTAATGACTTCTCCCAGAGCTAATTGGAGCCAGGAGTGAGTCAACCTTGACTCCAATCAGTGTGATGATATTGGATGTGTTGCTGACAGCTATTCTGCCCTTAAAAAACACACACCTGTTTTGGGTTTACTGGTTTCAAGAAGCACTGTCTGATGTGAACCATGCCTCGCAGAAAAGAGCTCTCAGAAGACCTACGATCAAGAATTGTTGACTTGCATGAAGCTGGAATGGGTTACAAAAGTATCTCCAAAAGCCTTGATGTTCATGTGTCCACAGTAAGACAGACTGTCTACAAATGGAGAAAGTTTAGCACTGTTGCTACTCTCCCTAGGCGTGGTCGTCCTGTAAAAATGACTGCAAGAGCACAGCGCAGAATGCTGCATGAGGTAAAGAAGAATCCCAGAGTGTCAGCTAAAGACCTACAGAAATCTCTGGCACATGCTAACATTTTTGTTGACACATCTACAATAAGGAAAATATTAAACAAGAATGGAGTACATGGGAGGACACCACGGAGGAAGCCATTGCTGTCCAAAAAGAATATTGCAGCACGTTTGAAATTTGCAAAAGAGCACCTGGATGTTCCACAGCACTACTGGCAAAATATACTGTGGACAGATGAAACCAAGATTGAGTTGTTTGGGAAGAACACACAACACTATGTGTGGAGAAAAAAAGGCACAGCACACCAATATCAAAACCTCATCCCCACTGTAAAACATGGCGGAGGGAGCATCATGGTTTTGGGCTGCTTTGCTGCCTCAGGGCCTGGACAGATTGTTGTCATTGATGGGAAAATTAATAACAGAGTTTATCAAGACATATTGCAGGAAAACGTACGACCATCTGTCCGCCAACTGAAGCTCCGCAGAGGATGGGTGATTCAACAGGACAATGACCCAAAGCATATAAGTAATTCAACAAAACAATGGCTGCAACAGCACAGAATAAGCCTTCTGGAGTGGCCCAGTCAGAGTCCTGACCTCAACCCGATTGAAATGCTGTGGCACGACCTTAAGAGAGCGATTCACACCAGACATCCCAAGAATATTGCTACACTGAAACAGTTTTGTGAAGAGGAGTGGTCCAAAATTACTCCAGATCGTTGTGCAGGTCTGATCTGCAACTACAGGAAACATTTGGTTGAGGTTATTGCTGCCAAAGGACGGTCAACCAGTTATTAAGTCCAAAGGTTCATATACTTTTTCCTCCCTGCACTGTGAATGTTTACATGTTATGTGCAATTAAACCATGGCAACATCTAATGTTTGTGTAGTATTATGTTCAGCAGACTGTGTTCTTCTATTGTTGTGACTTAGATGACGTTCAGAGCACATTTTATGCCCAATTCATGCAAAACTCCACGTAATCCCAAGGGGTTCACATACTTTTTCTTGCAACTGTATACCTCATCTCTTACTCTAACATAGTGGCCAAGTACCAATTCTTGTATAATGTTCAGTGAGTCTAAACTGTACAATATTTATGGCTTTTATCTTTAGAATGTCATACTCTGTTATTTATCTTAATTCTCCAAAAATAGTTTTAGCTGTTAAACTGTTACTAAACCTACAACAATAAAATCAGTCTGTATATGCAGTAACGTATGTTTGTTATACTCATTGTAGAGCCTAAGGGGTTAATCCTCTGCATTGTGTAAAAACACTGTTTGATCCTGACTTTTCTGATCCTCCCCTTCCTCCAGTGTTCCCATCTTATCTCCTAATAAGATATATCGTATCATGTCCAATCAGCACTGACAGAGGTCAGGGGTCCTGCATCCTCCTAGAGCAAAATTAAAACTCCTCCTACAAGCTTTAACATGTGCTCGGCTGGACACTGATAGAAGTCACAAGACTGCACTAACTGCTGATGAGAAAATGTATTTAGCAGTTTATATTTACTAACATAATTGCATTTCCATATTGTGTGTACTGTGGGTGACCGGATATAGTGAATGCAGGGTCCTGGGTTTAGAAACACTTTTACTGTGACATAATAAACTAATTTTTTTCAGAACAACATATACTGTACCTCATCTCTTACACTAAAATAGTGGGCAAGCACCAATGATCTCCAGATGCAATGTGCTTATTGTCTTCCTCACAAATTGTATCCTATCCAAGAAAGGCTCAAATGTGCTGAAAATCTGTGCAAGTTTTTTCTTTTGTATTTGAAACAAATAGACACACATTTATTTTACTTGTACATGCAACGTGCCTTCTCATTCTCTCAGAAATTGTGGCCTATCCAATAAAGGCTTTAAATGTGTTCTGCGAAATTGTACATTTTTTTCTTTTAAATTTGAAACAAATAGGCACTATATTTTCTTTCCAGAAGCAGTATGCCTGTTCAATCCCTAGGAAATTGTGGCCTGACCAAAAAAAAGTCTGCTAGTTGTAGTAACTGTAAGTTTTTCCTCGTCAGTTTCTGAAAAAACACTCTCATTCTTTATTTCTGGTTGTAATAATCCCACTCTAATTCTGAAACTGAAACCTGTGCATACAGGAATAATATCTGTGGTGTGAATCTCTGACATTTTTTCCATATTTCGTTTGCTAAAAATGACATTCATTTTTTATTTCCAGCTGCAATGTTTTTGCTCTCTCCCTCCTCAGCTACAAACATCATGCATATATTTTTTTTTCAGCCAGCGATTCCCTCTTGTGTAAAAACCATCCTAGCTGTTGGATTGTTTTTAAAGGCAGCAAGAGGGGATGTCCCCCCCTTCCACCTACCAATGGCGCCTCTCTGTGCTCTCCTGTGCGATCCAGAGAAGCGATTTGATGGTGGCACTGGCTTGCCAAAGACCAGATCATTCCCAGATATCTCTATGACCATGGAAATCTGGAAGCATCATCATGACCTCACTTCTGGCTCTGGCAGATGTAAACATGGAAACACTGCCATTTGTTTGCTGGAAAGCAGAGATCAATATATTTTTTCTTATCTCATGCTTTCTAGCATAGAGGAGAGATTTGGGGTCCTATAGACCACAGATCTCTCCATAAAGAGGAACTGTCATGCCTTATGCCTATTACAAAGGATGTGTTCATTACTTGTAATAGAAAAAAAAGTGATAAAAAAAAAAAAAGGAAAAGTTTAAAAATAAAAAAAATAAAAATAAAATAGCTTTTTAAAAAATGTAAAGCGCCCCGTCCCCTTGTACTCACAAGCAGAAGCTAATGTGTATGTAGGTATCACTGTGATTGTTATAGCAGGAGCAATAATTCTAGCACTGGACCTCCTCTGTAACTCTAAACTGGTAACCTGTAAAAATGTTTAAAGCATCGCCTATGGAGATTTTTAAGTACCAAAGTTTGGCGCCAAACCATGAGTGTGTGCAATTTTATGACGTGACATGTTTGGTATCTATTTACTCGGTGTAACACCATATTTTATACAGTCATTTATCAAAACATTAGGCTATATATTGTTTTTTTGCAATAACTTCTTGCCGACTAGCCACTGTAGAAATACGGTGGCAGGTCGGCACGGCTGGGCAAAACCACGTTTTAAAATGTGTGTTTGCAAAACAGGTAGGGGGCGCGCGCGAGGCGCATGCTCACCCTACCCGTCCCGCCGATCGCAGCCGTGGGTATCAGTTGCCGGGTCACGGCTGGTCATTACCTACCGTGTCCCGGCGATTAGTGGCAATCACTGACAGAG
Source organism: Staurois parvus (assembly GCF_062004578.1). Classification (NCBI taxonomy): domain Eukaryota; kingdom Metazoa; phylum Chordata; class Amphibia; order Anura; family Ranidae; genus Staurois; species Staurois parvus. The sequence goes on from NW_028317943.1 coordinate 9,836,548, forward strand.
AGGACGGCTGTCGTGTTTACAATGTAGCTGTGCTTTCTGTCAGTCCCCTGTCAGCTCCTGACATGCTGATCTGGAGAGAAGAGTTTATCTCTCCGGATCAGCGTATTCCCGTGCAGTACACACCTCTGCCCCCTAGTAAAACACTCCCCTCACACAGTTAACCCTTTCAGTAAATAAAAAGTTAACCCCTTCCTCCCCAGTGCCATTAGTACCGTGTCAGTGTTTTTTTTTTTTGCACTGATCACTGTATTGGTGTCACTGGGGATGTCAGTGACCCCAAGTCAGTTCCCCCCCAGTGTCAGAATGTCCGCCACAGTCCCGCAGTCCTGCCATAAGTCACTGATCGCTGCCATAAGTCACTGATCACCGCCATAAGTCGCTGATTGCCGCCATTATTAGTATAAAAAAATGTTTTAAATACCAGTATCTTTCCCGCCATTTGTAAACGCTATAACTTTCACGGAAACCAATTAATTTACACGTATTGGGGTTTTTTTTTAGCAAAGACATATTGCAGAATACATTTTGGCAGAAATTTATGACTAAATTTGATTTTTAAATTTTTTTTTACTGGACATGTTTTATAGCAAAAAGTCCAAAATATTGTTTTTTTTCCTCAAAATTGTCAGCCTTTTTTTTTTATAGCGCAAAAAATAAAAAATGCACAGGCAAAAAAGTACCACCAAAAGAAAGCTCAATTTGTGGGAAAAAAGAATGTAAATTTCATTTATGTACCATACTGCATGACCGCACAATTGTCCAATAAACTAGCGCAGTGCTGTACAGCAAAAAAATGGTGTAAATTGCAGTATCTATACCATAGTTTGTAGACGCTATAACTTTCACACAAAGCAATCAATATACACTTATTGGGATTTTTTTTACCAAAAACATGTAGCAGAATACATTTTGGCCTAAATTTATAACCAACTTTGAGTTTACTATATATTTTTTATAGCTGAAAGTAAAAAATATTGTTTTTCTTCAAAAATTTGGGTCTTTTTTTGTTTATTGTGTGAAAAATAAAAAGCGCACAGGTGATCAAATACCACTGAAAGAAAGCTCTATTTGTGTGAAAAAAAGGACGTAAATTTCATTTGGGTGCAGCATTGCATGACCGCGCAATTATCAGTTGAAATAGTGCAGCGCCGCGTAGCAAAAAGAGGCCTGGTCATTATGGGGGTAAATCCTCAGGAGGGCAAGTGGTTAAAACTCTTTAAAATTAAATTTTTCCCCCAAAAATTGCGTTTGAAAAATTACTGCGCAAATACCATGTGACATAAAAAAATTGCAACAACTGCCACTTTATTCTCTAGGATCTCTGTTAAAAAAAATTTAATATAATGTTTGGGAGTTTTGAGTAATTTTCTAGTGAAAAAATTGATGACTTTTACACGTAGGCGAGAAATGCCAGAATTGGCCCTGTATAGAAGTGGCCAAGAAAATGGCCATTACTGATTTATAAGATTCGGCTCCCATTGACTTCAGTCGTGTTCAGATTCAGCATCTGAACTTTGGTTATGTTTGCCAAAACAACGTCAAATGGAACCTGGTAACATTCCTTACTTATAAGGAACTCCTATACCAAACTATGCCTACAATTTTGCTTCAAGATCCATGCAAACATATGGGAAAAGCAAGGAGCTAATTACATAAAATTTCTGGGTGAGTTTAATACTGTAAATTATTTGCAAGGAAGTGGCATTTTTATTTTTTGCCAATTTATAAAATCAGAATGCTTCAGATTAAAATAGAAAGCTACAATTTAATAACATAAAGTATAACAACACAAGGCTGTGTGCATTGCAGGGGTCTGTCTTGTGCAAACAGCTGCTGACATGAAAGTATTTCATTTATATGAAAACTGTTTTGTGATTCTATAGCAGGATGGTTACAGCACAAAAGATGCTAGAAAAGCTGCAATGTACAGTACTTCAAAAGAGACTTACATATGTCACAGGCTCTTTAAACAAAAGATACTATATGGACCATTGAATATTCGCCTTGTGTGAGTTAAATCTGTTTTGGTATATTGTAACTTGAAAGAGCGACTTGTTGATCGCTAACTTAAAATAAATAAATAAATAAATAAATAAATAAAAATTTATATTTAATACAACTTTTATGTTGCCAAAAAAGATGACATTTTAAAGATTTAAAGAATGAAATGTTCAAAACTTCTGAGATAGATGGAAAAGCTGGGATATACCTTATGCTAAACTTGTTTTCCATGGCTATTTTTCATATCATGTTGCATTTGTAAAGGTCAGAGTTCCAGATCATAATGAACAATACCGGATTTTCAGCAAAGCATTTCTGCTACTTATCATAGCAGACAAACACTGTGAAACTGGAAGCTGCTGCTGCTGTGTTGCCATGGCAGTAATCAGTAGACCAATGCTCCTTGTATGAACGCTCTTTTAACTCTTCCTTTTATGCTAGAGAAGACACTATTTTATTTTTAGCTACTGCACATTTATTGAAAAAAGCAAAGTAATAAACTGTATTTAACCATGTCATTTTCTTTACTTAATTTGCATAGATTTTTCAGCAAAAATTACATGTTTAGTAATTAACTTTATTTTTACATTTTAAATTCATAAATAATAACATTGTAGAGCATCATTTCTATACATCCAATTTATTTAGTATTTATGAAATTATTTTAAAATAATTAAAAAAAAGCTTAAAATATAAAGATTGTTAACGTTGCTAAACCTTTTTTTGTTTTTAATAAGATTTACATTTTCTCTTTGGTCACTAGTTTATATAGTGTGTTGACTTCTTGGTTCCTGTTTAATAGTAAAGATGAGATAAAACCATACTGTGTACTTTGTTCTAGAAGTGCAGCCCAAGAAATACAATTTAGATATACTGTAAATTAAAGAAAAATCTAATATATTTAAATCATTGAATATTAGTAAATAACAGTATATTACATTGCATTGTAACATGAACAATCATATCTATCATTTGCATTCCCCGAACCCTAGCTGCCCTTTTTCCTCTATTGCAGAAAGTATTTGTATGCCATTTTTCTGTAGTTTCTGCCTTGACCTTTACCACCTCTCCAGGGCTGTGTGTGCATGCACTCTGTATCTGCCTTCTGGCATGCAGTGTGCATAGACCCAGCACACATTAACTTGCACCTATGCTGTTGTTAATTTGCCATGTTCTATTAAAGGGCCACCAGATGAGAGAGTCTGGTTGTCGGCTATATCCTGAAATTCCTATCTCAATGGCATGCTTGGTTTTTATTAATCCCCTGCCTAGTTCCTCTGCATCCTATTGCTTTCCCAGTTTAAGTTCTTTGTCACCTATCGTTTGCCTCATGCACTAGAATTCATTTGTTTCTGTTTCATGTGTGGTGTCCACTACTCCTATATTTGCTTGGATTATGACATCCAACTGAGCCTTATTCAGGTGTCATCTGTCCATACACAAGAAGAAACAGGGTCCAGTTCATCAGCACTCCACAAAATGAAGACTACCCTAAGGAAAAAGGGAAAAGACCCAGAGTTGAGAATTAACACACATACATTCCAATGAGAGCACCAAACATCCAAGAGCCCAAGATAATTTAAAGGATAAGTTCACCTTTTTATAAAAAATAATAAATGCACATTTTTTTGCAGGTACAAAAGTGCATTTATTATTTTTTGTTTCTGGGGCCTCTAAAGCATTTCACCAGTGATCAGCAGATCATTGGTGTCATGCAGGTCTCCTGCAGACCCGTCATTATATCTGTTTGCCGTATGGGATGTACAGGCAAGCAGATATGCTCAAAGGAAGAATCAATTAACTACCATGGCGCTCCACAGTGTCGTGGCAGTTCATTAAGAACTACAAGCCAGCAGCCGCAAAGGCTGTTGGAACTTGTAGTTCATCAATTCACAGAACACAGTGAATGAACGATGCGGCTGGAAGGGCCAAGCTTGCGTTTTTTAAAAAATTGTCACAGCTAGCGGGGAGGAGAAGATCTCCTGCTAGCTACCACTGGGGGATCGAGGGGGTGCAGGGGCTGATCCGCTCGTAACATGTTACATGGTACACCCTGAATATTTTCTGAAAGGTGAAGTTATCCTTTAATGATAAAATGCATTCAAAGCAGAATAGAGCTAACACTTTTCAGGGATCGAAAAAACTTTCCCTTTTTCAGGGATGTGTTTAAAAACCATCATGATCATCTAATGACTGCAGGAAAACGTCTCTCAAGGGCTAGTGCAGTACAAAGTCTCACCACTCACAGAGACACACTGTGCAATCCCCTCTAGGCAGTCCTAGGCAGTACCTTCCATATGCACGATTGCCTTGCTCTGCCCAGTTAGTTACATCAACTTTGTCCAACCTTGTCTTCTGTGTTAACAAAAAGCTCTGACTTCTGAAAACTGCTATAGGGGAAGATACAGGGCCAATCACTCTAACAGAGTTGATGTAACTAACTGGGCAGAGCAATGGAAAGACAGAGAGATGGAAAGACTGAACTTCATTACAGGAAACACCTGTACAGAGGCAAATAAATACACAAAAGACATGAGGATACAAGAATATGCATGCATTTTGTATTTACACAATATTTAGTTAACCTGCAGTCAGGGGCGGACTGACAACTCATGGGGCCCCCAGGCAATAAGAGATAATGGGGCCCCCTGTGTCTCCGCCTACACTCAAGCCACACCCACACAACACCCCACCTACATATTGCAGCTCAGCTGCATAGAAAGGGCATTAAAAATAATTTAAAAAATAATAAAACAACATCATGGGGTCCCCCCTCCATTCATACCAAGCCCTTTGGGTCTGGTAGGGGTTTTGAGTGGAACCCCCACGCCAATTTTTTTTTTTTATGGCATGGGGGTCCCCCCTAAGATCCCTACCAGACTCTTATCCGAGCATGCAGCCAGGCAGGTCAGGAAAGAGGGGGACAAGTGAGGCCCCCCTCCTGAACCGTACCAGGCCACATGCTGTCAACATGGGGGGTGCTTTGGGGGGTTACCCCCCAAAGCACCTTGTCCCCATGTTGATGGGGAAAAGGACATCTTTCCCACAACCCTGGCTTGTGGTTGTGGGGGTCTGCGGGCAGGGGGCTTATTGGAATCTGGAAGCCCCCTTTAGCAAGGGGGCCCACAGATCTCAGCCCCTCATGTGAATGAGTATAGGGCACATGGTACTGCTACCCATTCACAAAAAAAAGTGTAGTGTGAAAAAAGCCAGGAGACAGTCTTTGACAAGTCCTTTATTAAAAGAAGAAAAATAAAAGAGTGTCCTCCAAAGTCCTCCTGACAATGGCTCCCAGCAGTCTGACTGTTCTACTGGCTTGACAGTTCCTAAATATGTAAGGGGCGAGGCCACCAGGGGACATCACACGTGTGACCCTGCCCCTTGTGGCATCATCAACCGGGACATGCTGGGTCAATGATGTCACAAAGAGGCAGGGCCACACACATGATGTGATGAGGTGGCCCCGCCCCTTACATATTTAAGAACTGTCAAGCCATCAGAGCAGTCAGACGGCCGGGGGCCAGCATCGGGTAGCTGAGCCTTTTTGTTTTTCTTTTTTTGGGTAGCGGCAGCAGCGGCATCGTGATTGATGTTGGATCTATTTGGGGGGACATTCTTTTATTTTTCTTCTTTTAATAAAGGACTTGTCAAAGACTGTCTCCTGTTTTTTTTCACGCTACACTTTTTTTTTGTGAATGGGTAGCGGTACCATGTACCTCATACTCATTCACATGGGGGGGATCTGGGGGACCCTTTGCTAAAGGGGTCTTCCATATTTTAATAAGCCCCCCACCCACAGACCCCCACACCCGCAGACCTAGGGTTGTGGGGAAGAGGCCCTTTACCCATCAACATGGGGACAAAGTACTTTGGGGGGGAGCCCCCCACCCCAAAGCAACCCTGCCATGTTGAGGGCATGTGGCCTGGTATGGTTAATGGGGGGGGCTTGCTTGTCCCTCCCCTTTTCTGACCTGCTGGGCTACATCTTGCTTGTCCCTCCCCTTTTCTGACCTGCTGGGCTACATGATCTAATAAGTGTTTGGTATGGATATTTTGGGGGGGACCCCATGCCATTTTTTGTTAAATTTTGGTGTGGGGGTTCCCCTCAAAATCCATATCAGACCCGAAGGGTTTGGTATGGATGGAGGGGGGACCCCACGCCATTTTTTAAATTGCCGGCAATTCTTTCTTTTACATTTAGCTGTCAGTGGGGAACCTCGCTGACAGCTGAAACATTAACGCATGCTTTTCGCTACTAAAATATAGAAGGACTTAATAAAATAACTCATGCGGTATTTTAATAGCATTTTTTGGTGAATTCAAACTTTCTTTTAAAAAATGCTATGCGGTATCCTACCGCATATGAAATTGTGCCCAGTGAGCTTCTCACCTGGTCCCCTACTGAGCCCGGGCCCTTGGGTAATGACTGAATTCCCGAATGGTCAGTCCTCCCCTGCCTGCAGTTCAGCTTTAAAGGAAAACTGTAGGTTTATAGTGTAGTCCAATTTTCACAGTCAAATTTGAAAAAAAAAAAGTGCTATCCCTGGAGTTCATTAAGACTAGAGATGAGCGAATTTCTCAAAAATTCGATTCGGCTGATTCGGCGAATTCCAGTGTGAAATTCGATTCGATGCGAATTTCTTCGCTACGAAGATGACTTATAAAAAGGGTTTCTAGGCTTCAGAGAGCCTTTAAATTAGTGCAGAACACTGTACCTTTAATTTAAATGCCCTTGGAGATGAGGAAAGAGAAGGAGAAGGAGAAGGAGAAGGATGAGAAGAAGGAGAAGGATGAGAAGAAGGAGAAGGAGAAGGATGAGAAGAAGGAGAAGGAGAAGGATGAGAAGAAGGAGAAGGAGAAGGATGAGAAGAAGGAGAAGGAGAAGGATGAGGAGAAGGAGAAGGATGAGAAGAAGGAGAAGGATGAGAAGAAGGAGAAGGAGAAGGATGAGAAGAAGGAGAAGGATGAGAAGAAGGAGAAGGATGAGAAGATGGAGAAGGAGAAGGATGAGAAGAAGGAGAAGGAGAAGGATGAGAAGAAGGAGAAGGAGAAGGATGAGAAGAAGGAGAAGGATGAGGAGAAGGAGAAGGATGAGAAGAAGGAGAAGGATGAGAAGAAGGAGAAGGATGAGAAGAAGGAGAAGGATGAGAAGAAGGAGAAGGAGAAGGATGAGAAGAAGGAGAAGGATGAGAAGAAGGAGAAGGATGAGAAGAAGGAGAAGGAGAAGGAGAAGCAGAAGGAGAAGGATGAGAAGAAGGAAAAGGAGAAGGATGAGAAGATGGAGAAGGAGAAGGATGAGAAGAAGGAGAAGGAGAAGGATGAGAAGAAGGAGAAGGATGAGAAGATGGAGAAGGAGAAGGATGAGAAGAAGGAGAAGGAGAAGGATGAGAAGAAGGAGAAGGATGAGAAGAAGGAGAAGGAGAAGGATAAGAAGAAGGAGAAGGAGAAGGATGAGAAGAAGGAGAAGGAGAAGGATGAGAAGAAGGAGAAGGATGAGAAGAAGGAGAAGGATGAGAAGAAGGAGAAGGAGAAGGATGAGAAGAAGGAGAAGGAGAAGGATGAGAAGAAGGAGAAGGATGAGAAGAAGGAGAAGGATGAGAAGAAGGATGAGAAGAAGGATGAGAAGAAGAAGGATGAGAAGAAGGACAGTTCTGTGACAGTTTCTGTCTATTTCTGACAGTTCTGGGACATTCACTCCATACAGCTGTTTCAACCGCTGTATGGAGGGAATGTCATGGAACTGTCAGAAATAGACTATTAATGACAGTTCTGGGACTGTCCTTCCATGCAGCGGTTGAAACATTGTATGTATTTGTTTCCATAAATGGATCCATTTATGGAAACAAATAGATACAATGTTTCAACCGCTGTATGGAAGGACAGTCCCAGAACTGTCATTAATAGTCTATTTCTGACAGTTCTATGACATTCCCTCCATACAGCGGTTGAAACAGCTGTATGGAGTGAATGTCCCAGAACTGTCAGAAATAGACTATTTATGACAGTTCTGGGACTGTCCTTCCATACAGCGGTTGAAACATTGTATCTATTTTTTTCCATAAATGACATTCTGCAAATACACTTAGAGGAGCGCTGCAGATACACTTTTTGCCGGCTTGGAATTAATCTTATTTTCATCCTACTTCTTCTTCTTCATCCTCATCCTCATAAGAAGAAAAAGAAGAAGTAGGATGAAAATAAGAATAATTCCAAGCCGGCAAAAAGTGTATCTGCAGCGCTCCTCTAAGTGTATCTGCAGAATGTCATTTATGGAAAAAAATAGATACAATGTTTCAACCGCTGTATGGAGTGAATGTCCCAGAACTGTCATAAATAGTCTATTTCTGACAGTTCTGGGACATTCACTCCATACAGCTGTTTCAACCGCTGTATGGAGGGAATGTCATAGAACTGTCAGAAATAGACTATTAATGACAGTTCTGGGACTGTCCTTCCATACAGCGGTTGAAACATTGTATGTATTTGTTTCCATAAATGGATCCATTTATGGAAACAAATACATACAATGTTTCAACCGCTGTATGGAAGGACAGTCCCAGAACTGTCATTAATAGTCTATTTCTGACAGTTCCATGACATTCCCTCCATACAGCGGTTGAAACAGCTGTATGGAGTGAATGTCCCAGAACTGTCAGAAATAGACTATTTCTGACAGTTCTGGGACAATCACTCCATACAGCTGTTTCAACCGCTGTATGGAGGGAATGTCATGGAACTGTCAGAAATAGACTATTAATGACAGTTCTGGGACTGTCCTTCCATACAGCGGTTGAAACATTGTATGTATTTGTTTCCATAAATGGATCCATTTATGGAAACAAATACATACAATGTTTCAACCGCTGTATGGAAGGACAGTCCCAGAACTGTCAGAAATAGTCTATTTCTGACAGTTCTGGGACATTCACTCCATACAGCTGTTTCAACCGCTGTATGGAGGGAATGTCATAGAACTGTCAGAAATAGACTATTTATGACAGTTCTGGGACTGTCCTTCCATACAGCGGTTGAAACATTGTATGTATTTGTTTCCATAAATGGATCCATTTATGGAAACAAATACATACAATGTTTCAACCGCTGTATGGAAGGACAGTCCCAGAACTGTCATTAATAGTCTATTTCTGACAGTTCTATGACATTCCCTCCATACAGCGGTTGAAACAGCTGTATGGAGTGAATGTCCCAGAACTGTCAGAAATAGACTATTTATGACAGTTCTGGGACATTCACTCCATACAGCGGTTGAAACATTGTATCTATTTTTTTCCATAAATGACATTCTGCAGATACACTTAGAGGAGCGCTGCAGATACACTTTTTGCCGGCTTGGAATTATTCTTATTTTCATCCTACTTCTTCTTTTTCTTCTTATGAGGATGAGGATGAAGAAGAAGAAGTAGGATGAAAATAAGATTAATTCCAAGCCGGCAAAAAGTGTATCTGCAGCGCTCCTCTAAGTGTATTTGCAGAATGTCATTTATGGAAAAAAATAGATACAATGTTTCAACCGCTGTATGGAAGGACAGTCCCAGAACTGTCATAAATAGTCTATTTCCGACAGTTCTGGGACATTCACTCCATACAGCTGTTTCAACCGCTGTATGGAGGGAATGTCATAGAACTGTCAGAAATAGACTATTAATGACAGTTCTGGGACTGTCCTTCCATACAGCGGTTGAAACATTGTATGTATTTGTTTCCATAAATGGATCCATTTATGGAAACAAATACATACAATGTTTCAACCGCTGTATGGAAGGACAGTCCCAGAACTGTCATTAATAGTCTATTTCTGACAGTTCCATGACATTCCCTCCATACAGCGGTTGAAACAGCTGTATGGAGTGAATGTCCCAGAACTGTCAGAAATAGACTATTTCTGACAGTTCTGGGACAATCACTCCATACAGCTGTTTCAACCGCTGTATGGAGGGAATGTCATGGAACTGTCAGAAATAGACTATTAATGACAGTTCTGGGACTGTCCTTCCATGCAGCGGTTGAAACATTGTATGTATTTGTTTCCATAAATGGATCCATTTATGGAAACAAATAGATACAATGTTTCAACCGCTGTATGGAAGGACAGTCCCAGAACTGTCATTAATAGTCTATTTCTGACAGTTCTATGACATTCCCTCCATACAGCGGTTGAAACAGCTGTATGGAGTGAATGTCCCAGAACTGTCAGAAATAGACTATTTATGACAGTTCTGGGACTGTCCTTCCATACAGCGGTTGAAACATTGTATGTATTTGTTTCCATAAATGGATCCATTTATGGAAACAAATACATACAATGTTTCAACCGCTGTATGGAAGGACAGTCCCAGAACTGTCATTAATAGTCTATTTCTGACAGTTCCATGACATTCCCTCCATACAGCGGTTGAAACAGCTGTATGGAGTGATTGTCCCAGAACTGTCAGAAATAGTCTATTTCTGACAGTTCTGGGACATTCACTCCATACAGCTGTTTCAACCGCTGTATGGAGGGAATGTCATGGAACTGTCAGAAATAGACTATTAATGACAGTTCTGGGACTGTCCTTCCATACAGCGGTTGAAACATTGTATGTATTTGTTTCCATAAATGGATCCATTTATGGAAACAAATACATACAATGTTTCAACCGCTGTATGGAAGGACAGTCCCAGAACTGTCATTAATAGTCTATTTCTGACAGTTCCATGACATTCCCTCCATACAGCGGTTTCCGGCAAAAAGTGTATGTGCAGAGTTCCTCTATTCTGCAGATACACTTAGAGGAGCTCTGCAGATACACTTAGAGGAGCTCTGCACATACACTTTTTGCCGGCTTGGAATTATTCTTATTTTCATCCTACTTCTTCTTCTTCTTCTTCTTCTTCTTCTTCATCCTCATCCTCATCCTCTTCTTCTTCTTCTGAGGATGAGGATGAGGATGAAGAAGAAGAAGAAGAAGAAGAAGTAGGATGAAAATAAGATTAATTCCAAGCCGGCAAAAAGTGTATGTGCAGAGCTCCTCTAAGTGTATCTGCAGAATAGAGGAACTCTGCACATACACTTTTTGCCGGCTTGCAATTATTCTTATTTTCATCCTACTTCTTCTTCTTCTTCTTCATCCTCTTCTTCTTCTTCTGAGGATGAGGATAAAGAAGAAGAAGAAGAAGAAGAAGTAGGATGAAAATAAGATTAATTCCAAACAGGCAAAAAGTGTATGTGCAGAGCTCCTCTAAGTGTATCTGCAGAATAGAGGAACTCTGCACATACACTTTTTGCCGGCTTGGAATTATTCTTATTTTCATCCTACTGCTTCTTCTTCTTCTTCATCCTCATCCTCAGAAGAAGAGGATGAGGATGAGGATGAAGAAGAAGAAGAAGAAGAAGAAGTAGGATGAAAAGAAGAATAATTCCAAGCCGGCAAAAAGTGTATGTGCAGAGTTCCTCTATTTCTGACAGTTCTCTCACAGCTTCTTCACATGTACAGCGGTTGAAACATCTGTATCCTAAATGGAAACTAATAGATACAAATTGTATCTATTAGTTTCCATTTAGGATACAGATGTTTCAACCGCTGTACATGTGAAGAAGCTGTGAGAGAACTGTCAGAAATAGAGGAACTCTGCACATACACTTTTTGCCGGCTTGGAATTATTCTTCTTTTCATCCTACTTCTTCTTCTTCTTCTTCATCCTCATCCTCATCCTCTTCTTCTGAGGATGAAGATGAAGAAGAAGAAGAAGTAGGATGAAAAGAAGAATAATTCCAAGCCGGCAAAAAGTGTATGTGCAGAGTTCCTCTATTTCTGACAGTTCTCTCACAGCTTCTTCACATGAACAGTGGTTGAAACATCTGTATCCTAAATGTAAACTAATAGATACAATGTTTCAACCGCTAAACATGTGTTCCTTCTGTCAGAGAACTGTCAGAAATAGCGGAGCTCACTGCAGGGACACTTTTGCCGGCTGATCGGGAAATGTTCGATTCGCGCACCCGAAGTAGGCAAAATTTCGGTTTCGCCGCGAATCGAATATTTCCTGAAATTCGACTCGAATTCCGGTTCGCCTGGTTCGATTCGCTCATCTCTAATTAAGACAGGTGCAGACAGATTTTGAAACTGTGTCTCATGCATTCTAAAGGTGTTGAAGAATGCACCAAATTAATGTACCTATCTAGTACGTGTACTTGAATTTGGCTCATGCTGCTGCACTTTTAGAATTCATGAGAAACACTTTCGCAAAAGAATTGGTCTTAATTAGCTCCACTTTTGAATTTGGTGCATTCAGTACAACACAATGTAGAACTGACACATTCAATGTGACATAATGTAAATGTGGCACATTTTAGAACTACCTGAATTTGGAGCACAAGTTACTGTCAGAACCAAAAGTGGTGCATGCTTTGGGAAATTGGCACAAAACAGTAACAAGAGGTATTAACAGCAGATAAGTGGTGCAGCAGCCTTATTGAATTATCCCCTATATGTCTAATATGTAATCCTATTCACACAGCATATCTAAAAATAATTTAAAAATATTTCTCACCTTTCTAGTTATTTCTTTGGAATAGGACTTTCGGCAGACAGCAAGCTTTTCTGAGCAATTTCAGGGTTTAATTGGAGGGACAAAGTGGGACTAGGACAGTTTTCAAACCTTGTTTATTACTGATAATGGAATCTTTAATACTGAAAATAGAATATGCCAGCACAGAATCGATAGGGTAATTATGGTATAAACCTCCTCAGCCCCCTCCCTAATATTATATAGCAGGGAAAAACTTTGTTGTTGGAGTTTTCAGTAAAAGGTAAGCAGCAATATTTTTTTGTGAATGGGAACATGTTGCAAATATAAAGTAGGTGTTATTTGAATTTAGTTGCAGAGTAGAAATACAACCTATGTTATTAACCGGTTCCCCACTGCCCTATAACAGAACTACTGTTACAGGGTGGCAGGGCTACACAAAATCACATATATATACGTGATTTTGCATTTCCGGGTAGGGGGTGCGCACGTGCAGTTACAGATGTCGATCACTGGGTCCCAGACGGAGATTCCCCACCGGCACCCAGCGATCACCGAGGACTAGTGCATACCAGAGCAATACAAAGCAATAAGTTTCTCTAGTAAAGCACACATAGTAAAATCCAGACAGCAAGAAATGTTGCTGCTACTGTGTTTTGTGTTAAGCAAATATATAAAGTAGCCTCTTGTATTTACTGGTGTTTCAGTAATAAATGTACCTATACTGACAAATATACCTAAAAATTATTTCTGTAACATGTCTACTGATGATGGCACAGGAGCAGTAAAGATTGAATCACCTAACAGCAATAAAAAAAACTCACCCTGCAACAATATATCATCTAGAAAAAATATTTTATCTAACACCAATAGATTATTGCATCACTCAGTGAAATTTGCTTCAGTAGTACTGTATATCAAAACGAAGCAGAGCGAGAGGACAGCTGCGACTCACATGTTGTAAATTAAACCATGGCCACATGGCAAAGGCATGTATTGGGTGGTCCGATGGACCCCTCAGATACTTGAACCACAGGCAGCCTTTTAGGACTGAGATGTTTACTACTGTTTGGAAACCAGTATTATACAGAACTTACAAATACACAATAGTATATAATTGGTGCAGCGCTAAAACCTGAATGTCATAAAATTAATAAAGTGCAAGTAAATCAAAGTGCCAATGCAATCATGAGGGTACGAACCAAAAACATAAAGGTATATGATGATACGCAAAAATGATAAACAAGGTGACTGTTAGTGTACATAAAGTGCATTGATATGTCCATAAAGTGACAAAGTGAACGTGATCACACTGTATGATGTCACTGTAAAGTGACTATTGGTGCTATTAAGGTGACAAATGCAATAAATAATTGTCCATGAAGTGACAAGCTGGAGATCCAAACTTATGATCTCAGAATTGGTGATCCACACGCTATATTCAATTGTATGGTGATGTGCCAGGTAAGTAGTAGAATTACGCACTCACCAGATGCGCAATTATGATAAGAATTTATGGATATATACTCTGTGGTCAGTCAGAGGTCCCTTTAAGAATAATTACAGCCTTGTCTGGAGTCCCCCTCTCTGGGTAGTACCTCTGCTGTCCTCCGTGTGAAGCTCTGTGGGTTGGTAAGCTCATACAGAGCTTTTTGGAGCAGGACAAAGAGACAAGAGATGCCGAGACAGCCCCGGACAGAAGTCTTTCACCACCACAGCCACTTTCCTTAGGAACGTAATCAGCTGGGTATTTTAGCGCTCACTTTCTTGTTCATGTTTACAAATACACAAACGCTGGAGTATATATATTACCCTGAGCGGAGGTGGAGTGGACAAGGTGCGGCTTATAGAGGAGGAATTGTGTATTATATCCTATGGTCCCTGTGATGAGAAGTGGAATCCAGAGGACCTGATATTGTCAATTTAGCCCTTTTGCCCTCTGTGGGTCAGGGTGTTGAGGTGAGCAGGCATTGCTGCCATTTGAGGATTGGTGTTTGTTACTCCACTAGAGTGAAGATGGTGGGCACCATCACGTTTTTTGCATGGACTTTATAGCTTGATATTTCACTAATGAATTTTGTTTATTTATATTTTATGGATTACAATTAATATTATTGAGCATAATCACCATTCACTAACGTTTTTTGTTTGTATGGATTATTATTTATAATATTGAGTAAAACCACCATCACATTTGAGTGTTCACTTTATTTTAGAAATTGGTTCACTATATATTATCAATTTATATTTCACACTGAACACTAATATGTTGTTTATATTTCTTCAATATGTATTAGGAGTATATTATTGATATAGCGCTTCACTATTTTTAATAATTTGAAAATATGCATTGTTTATTATTCCTTTAACATAATAGATTTCACAGTTTTGTAGAAGTTTAGACATGTTATTAAGTTTATTCATGCTACAATATGAAGGAATATCAGTTCCAGTATTAATAGTACATCTGATATAATATACTAATGATCTATTCTAATATAAATCATCTTATCACTTCATATTTAAGTGTTCTTGCATGGCAAGACCACTTACTGTTATCCCACATATATATTCTTATTATTATAGCCAAATTTACCACCCTAACTCCTCCCACAGTTTTTACACTACATAGACAGTAATATACCGAAACGTGCGGATTTTTCCCGATTGGTGTGCTATTACTTTGTGGAACATTTTGTGGAACAAATGGTTCACGAAATATCGGCGTTTTTGTGGTGAAATTGGTCCCATAGGAATGAATGGCGGAATGTTCAAAACTAGAGTGGGAGCTGACAAAAGCTAGAGTGTGAGCTGAAAAATCAGGACATGATTTCTAAACTGCCATCACTCCCTCATTTTCAAGCTCACCTACACAAATCTTATATCAAAACGTTCAGCTATCCCTGCTGCCACTAAAAATGTCCACCGCTAAGCCATAGTCCTGATAGTTTTCACAATATGACCATTTGTTTGCAACTCATGCCACCCATATGTTATTGAAGGAAAATAATAAAATATAGGGAACCCAGCCTTTATATAAATTGAAACTTGAAAAAAAAATCATAGCATCTAATGCAAATGATTACTTTGCAATAAGCATAGGTCAATAAGTCATTTCAAATGTGTGAGTAAAATCATAACGGTATTGTCATAAATTATTATGTTTTTACATTATGAAGGAGTATCAGGTAACACTTTCCTAGGTATGATAATGAAAGTCATATAACAAGAGAAGACATGCTGTGTGCATATTTTATCAAATGTATCTAAAATACAATTTACTGCTTTACTTAAAAGAGAACAAAAAATCATTCACCCTAGTTATGGACTAATCTTCTAGCTGAAAGGAATTAGTCTAATGACTCATGCATAAAGAGGAACTGCAGTTTTATATATATATATATATATATATATATATATATTAGTTTTTTAAATGATTATATTAGTTTTAAACAAAAGGTGAAATATAAATACTACCAATGTACTGTCCAATGTAATTATTTTTTTCCAAAGCTAGGGATCTCCTTAATAGCTAGGAAGTAAAATACAAAGATGAGAAGCAGGAAGCATTGCGTGTCATGCTATTCAAAAGCAAGGTGCCAAAGGCCATTCTTGAAGATGAGGCACTCGATTAGGAAACATTAATTGCAAGTTATATAAAAGCATACAAGGAAATTATGTTTTTCTGTATATACATTTTTAATATATTCAGCTTTCCTTCCTCAGGATATGATAAAATCCTCTGACCTTCTCATTGCTGGGGATTATCATTATAGCAACCAATTGATCTGTTAGTGAATGCTCCATTGTTTCCTGTGTAAAAGATTTGACTTAATAATTTGTTATTTTTCTATAAACAGTACACATTGTAGCAGGAGCATGTACATGGAGTAATACATAGCAGCCAATCAGATTTCAGCTTACTGGAAACAATATAATTTTTGGTTGGTATGGACTATATGTACCCATATCATTATTGCTCTGAACTGCCTCATTGTTTCCCTTTCTATCAGTCCTGTGCTCCATTAACCACAGCAGCTCCAGAAGGTTTTACCCCCATGACCAGACCATTTATTTTGCTTTTCTGCGCTGCGCTACTTTACCTGGCAATTGTGCAGTCATGCAACACTGTTCCCAAACAAAATGTATATAATATTTTTACACAAATAGATATTTTGTTTTGGTAGTATTTCATCACCACTGTTTTTTTTTGTTATATAAGACTGAAATTTTTTTCTGTTATAAAACATATCCAATAAAAAAAAATAAAAAAATATAATGTCTTCATAAATTTAGGTCAAAATGTATTCTGCTACATGTCTTTGGTAAGAGATGTAATATATATATACATTATATAATTGAATTTTTTTTAAACTACGAATGGCAGTGATCAGTGACTTATAGTGGGACTGTGGCAAATCTGACATGAACTGACACTGGATGGCAACTGACTAACTGACTAACTGACACTCGGATCAACAATGACTAATACAGTTACTAGTGATAATACTGTACACTGTCACTGTACTAATGACACTGGCTGGGAAAGGGTTAACATCTCGTAGGTAATCAAGGGGATAAGTGTGCGCCTAACAAGCATTAATGTGTGTATTATGTGCTATTTTTTACTTGATGACAGTGCCTTAAAAAAGTATTCATACCCCTTGAAATTTTCCACATTTTGTCATGTTACAACCAAAAGCATAAATGTATTCTATTGGGATTTTATCTGATAGACCAACACAAAGTGGCACATAATTGTGAAGTGGAAGAACATTGATAAATGATTTTCATGATTTCTTACAAATAAATATCTGAAAAGCGCTGCAATTCCAGCTGTAAGTCTTTTTTGGTATGTCTTTACCAGCTTTGCACATCTAGAGAGTGAAAGTTTTGCCTGTTCTTCTTTGCAAAATAGCTCAATCTCTGTCAGATTGGATGCAGAGCATCTGTGAACAGCAATTTTCAAGTCTTATCACAGATTCTCAATTGGATTTAGGTCTGGACTTTGACTGGGTCATTCTAACACATTAAAATGCTTTGATCTAAACCATTCTATTGTAGCTCTGGCTGTATGTTTAGGGTCATTGCCCTGCTGGAAGGTGAACCTCTGCCCCAGTCTCAGGTTTTTTGCAGACTCTAACAGGTTTTCTTTTAAGAGTGCCCTGTATTTTACTCCCTCCATCTTTCCATCAACTCTGACCAGCTTCCCTGTCCCTGCTGAAGAAAAGCATCCACACAACACGATGCTGCCACCACCGTGTTTCACAGTGGGGATTGTAACAAGCTTATACCCAGAGACTGACGCAATCCTCCATTTTGTTAAGAATCTCCATGTTGTCCCTCATTTTTTCCCTTCCTCTTTGTTAATCCACAGGGACATATGTGTGTTGGAAAGGTCACAGGCAGGCTGGGGCACAGCAGGGAACCCCAGAGCTATAAAACATTTTTGAGCTAGTTGCCTGGCTGTTTGGGCGAGCTGTACCATATAACACCTCGTATAAGATAAGGCAAGCTTTCCCAGGAGTTCAAGGCATTCCAGCGAAGCACAAACCAGATAACTACTTTTAAAAATCCATTTTTCCCCTATGTCTCATATCTTGGAATATGAGAGACTTACATAAAAACCAGGCATACCGTCAGATTGGCCAAGAGAAGGCGAACAGTTTGATAGGTCACTCGCCTTGTCTCGAATACATAGGGAAGCAGATAAATAGATCTTGTGTACCATTCAGTGTAGAATTTCATAATTCATATCTAATCAAGCCTCAGACGTGTCTGCATAATAATCTACCCATGGGTGGAATGTCACTTATGCATATGGAAGTTATGAGCCAAAATATGAGTATGAGAGATTTTGGCTCTAGTTGAGGTATCCGCCCAGACCACCCCTCCCTAAATGAGGCATTGGTCCTTGGATTTAGAAACACCCCCTGCTGGGGGACTATATAATGGTTACATCTTTGTTCTGTAAATATTTTTATTGCACCTTTTTTGACTTTTCAATAATAAATCTTTCCTTCTGAAAGTGTTGGACTGTTTCTACAGCTCTTAATTGCAATTTACGAATTCCTGCCTCTAAAAAGAACGTTACTGTGTTTGTTTAACCCTTTGTATAACCAGCCTGTGGTGACCGTGTTATACAGACGATTACTTCAACCATTGTAGAGTTATTGCGGATATCACCGAGTTTCCTCTTTCTCTGTACAAAAAGGAGGTGGTGGCAGTGTGAAGGGTTAATTGTGTAGTTAACCTGACCCAGTAACAATCGCTCAGGCTGCCGGTACTTCGATTGTGGTCCATTAGCTGGAAAATAGTTGTGCTGGGTGTGGCATTGTTACACACGTGACATCGCGGCTTCAGATTGGCCAGTCCTTCGGTCACGAGTTTGGTGAGAAGGTCAGGGGTCTGACGCCGTGTCCGTCAAATATTGGTGACAGCGATCGTGGGATCGTCACATATTGGTGGCAGCGATCCCGTGTCCGTCACAGGGATGGCGTGTTCAGGGTCATGTACTGTATTAGTTTTCCACCACACATAGTTATTTTGCTTGCATGCCAAAAACTTCAATTTTGGTCTCAACTGACCAGAGCACCTTCTTCCACATGTTTGCTGTGTCCCCCACATGGCTTCTCGCAAACTGCAAATGGGACTTCTTATGGCTTTCTTTCAACAATGGCTCTCTTCTTGCCACGCTTCCATAAAGGCCAGATTTGTGGAGTGCACAATTAATAGTTGTTTTGTGGACAGATTCTCCCAGCTGAGCTGTGGATCTCTGCAGCTCCTCCAGAGTTACCACGAGCCTCCTGGCTGCTTCTCTGATTAATGCTCTCATTGCCCAACCTGTCGGTTTAGGGGGGCTATATCTTTGTAGGTTTGCAGTTGAGCCATACTCTTTCCATATTTGGATGATGAATTAAACAGTGCTGCGTGAGATGTTCAAAGCTTGGGATATATTTTTATAACCTAACCCTGCTTTAAACTTTTCCACAACTTTAGCCCTGACCTGTCTGGTGTGTTCATTGGCCTTTATGAGTCTGTTTGTTCACTAATGTTCCCTAACAAACCTCTGAGGGCTTCACAGAATAGCTGCATTTATACTGAGATTAAGTTACACACAAGTGGACTCTATTTACTAATTAGGTGGCTTCTGAAGGCAATTGGTTCTACTAGACATTAATTAGGGGTATCAGAGTTCAGAGTAAAGGGGGCTGAATACAGATGCATGCCACACTTTTCAGATATTTATATGTAAAAAAGTTTAAAAACCATGTATTATTTCCTTCCACTTCACAATTATGTGCCACTTTGTGCTAGTCTACAATTTAAAATCCCAATAAAATACATTTTCTGGCTGTAACATGACAAAGTGCTTTGCAGAGAGAAGAAACCAAGAGATCATTTCATCTGTACAGAGCCCTGTGTTGATTGTCAACACAGGGCTCTGGGCTGTGATTGGACACAGCAGGTCCTGACCTTGATTCATTGGGCCTGCTGTGTACAATCACAGTGGGAGCTGGTGGGGCAGGGGCACGCACATGCCCTGTGGGAAGAGGCCAACGATGTACATGTATGTCCCTCTGCCTGTAAGGGCCGCCCAGCCACAGTAAATTACTGGCGGACGATCCTTAAGTGGTTGAAAAAAAATGTTATGCTTGAATGAGTAAAGCAAATTGTCAATAATAAAAGTGGTTTCCTCCCCACTAGACAACTTGTCTCCCAAATAGATCCTATCTCTGGTTATGTGACCTAAAGTCCTGAACTATATGTGAGGACATCATTGACCTTTTAGTCATTGCTTCACTGTAGATCAACTGCATTTGTTAAAAGAACTATTTCAATTAACTTTGTTAAACAATTATTTTTACTTTTCAGGTATGTCCCTCTGCCTGTAAGGGCCACCCAGCCACAGTAAATTACTGGCAGACAATCCTTAAGTGGTTAAAAAAAAAATGTTATGCTTGAATGAGTAAAGCAAATTGTCAATAATAAAAGTGGTTTCCTCCCCACCAGACAACTTGTCTCCCAAATAGATCCTATCTCTGGTTATGTGACCTGAAGTCCTGAACTATATGTGAGGACATCATTGACCTGTTAGTCATTGCTTCACTGTAGATCAACTGCATTTTTTAAAAGAACTATTTCAATTAACTTTGTTAAACAATTATTTTTACTTTTCAGGATACCTTTTATTTGCAATGCTGAGGGGGGGGGGGGGGGGGGGGGTTGGGCGATGAGATCCAATGTCCCTCTGTGCTTTGGGCATTTAAGAAAAATTTTGAGACCAAGTTAATTTATTGCAATGTGGTGTTTACCGAACACTTTATTGTATGGAGGTGCTACATTGACAATGTCTTTGATCCCTCTCCCCTTTTTAGGAACAGCATTTTTCATGATCAGTTCTTTCATTTTAATATAAAAGTGGAGTTAGAGAAAATGCTATTTTTTTAACCTTGGTGTATAAAAAGGGAAATGTGTTACACACAGAAGTGTAAATGGAACCTACAGACATGAGTCACTTGCTAGTATACAGCAGTTTTCACCTGCCAGACACATTTCAATCTATTATAAGAAACTAACAGATGAGAATGCATCATAATGACTGAGGCAGAATGTAGGACAGACTGCCTGCAAAGTATGGTAGACAGTTTTTAAGCCAGAGTTTATCCAGAGGACTTGTCATATACAGAAGTGGCCAAATTAGGGACTCAAGTGGAAAAGAAAAATTAGGGTGTTCACAAAAAAATAGAGCTAAGCACATTCTCCTCACCACCCAGTATAAACTGTATAGCAAACATATATCTGTGATACTAAAAAACACTGGAAATTGCTATCTGAGGCATATCCCAACAAACCTGAGTTCCAGCAGATGCCAATGCAAGCCCCTAGATTTATCCATTGCTTACAAGTCTGGTTGGTTTGGTTGGAATTCTGTACATAAATGATGGCACAAAAACACACTTTTTTGGTGCAAAAAGAAGAGGCACCTGTGGTATAGTCAGTATCCCCTGATATTAAAAGGAAATGCATTTAAACATCTATCCAAAGCAGTAAATTATTCATAAAATGTATTACATGTCAATCCTCTTTTGTTTTTATGCACTGTTATGCCTAAGCAGTATATTTTGGGGGAGACCACCCTGAAAATCAAAGACATGACTATTTCACAACATAGTTTTTTTACACAAATACAACCAAACTTACCTGTTTCTTCTTGTTCTGGGGAAAGTGGTTATTCTGACAGTCATTTGAGATATATGGTCAATAATGAAATGCCACATCTTAGAAGAAAGGGTGATCAGGATTTTAAGTTGAAAAAGAAGGTGTGGTGGATTTACAGATGATGATATCCTCTGATTAGGAGCAGGCAGCCATCAAAAGGTCTGGCAAGGTGAATACACAGGAGGAGAGCATGCCTGTGTTTTTAAATAGAATGTAAGCATGCAGTTTGGACAATTGCTATTTTAACTTTTAATAAAGCAATATTACACTATTGGTGGATCTTGTGATTGTCTCTTTTATGGTGGTATGGAAAGCTGCATAACCGGAGAAGGGGGGGGAGGGAAAGAGAGCTGACACTTTTGTAAACAAAGTGCATTGAGACCCTCTTATTAATTTAAGGGGTCACATACATCTGGTGAGCGTTTTTTCACAAGGTGGGGAGTGAAGTGGCACTGAAAATTACAAGTTTACACTATATTGAAATTGGAGACACTGGAGTTTTGTCAGTGAGGGATTGCACTGAAAAGTCGGATATTATGGCTTATTGTTCAAGCACATATTTATCAGTTTGAGTTCTGAGACCATTTTACTGATGAATTCATGTTGCACAAATAACTGTTGTCACTTTATATTTTTACAAAATATATGATGGAAGTTTAAGGTCATGAGCACTGCACTTTTAAATTTGGACAGGTCCCTCTGTTAACTATGTTGTAATCTACTGCTCAAGCCCTAAAGAAGGGGGGAGGCCTTTTTCCTCCAAAAGTTGTTGGATGTATCTAAACTTTTTAACCATTAAATGTTTTAAAAAGTCCTTTTGAACTTTAGGACCAGGCACTCCTTTATACACACTGAAGAATCTACTATCTGGCGAGTGCTTCTTTGTGTTGCTCTCAGCGAGATCGCAGTCTAGTACCAGAATGGGGTCCACCTACTCCACCTACACTAGACTTCACAAATGGATTTTCTTCTTTTTAAGGAGGAATTATCCATGCTATTTGTCCAGTGCTATCACTCACACACACATCAGTCATCAGGAGTGATCAGGAGTTAATGTCTCTGTGGGTCGGTGTGGTTTTCATCATGATTGATACGGATCTAAAGCACTGAATGACATGATTGATGATGTGACTTATTTATTTATTTTTAATTAATAAAGAACATTTCAAAAAGGTGTGTGGTGTGTTTAATGCCTCATTACTAAAAAATTTTTAAGAAATTGTCACTTTCAGAGATTCGGATGTTTACGAATCTCCAAATGGACATAGTAATAAATGTCAACAAATTTGAAAAAAGTTATAACAAAAGCATTTGTTTCATTCGGATGACGTCACATGATGCTATAGTAGTTCGGGCCCATGGGGAAATTAATTAAATTTTTTAATTCAGTCCACAATTCATATTTGGTGAATGAATGGATACGAATTTTGTTCCATTCGTTAATTCAGATGCACATGATGCCATTTTGTCCAATCAGCTCATGCCATTTCTCTTGGTGGGTTGGACTAGCATCTGAAAATATCAAATCCTTCTGATACACATCTGATTAATTTGATAATATATTGAATATATATCAATCTTCTGGAAAAACTACAAAATTTTTTCAATCCACCTGGAATATATGAAACAAATTCCAAAAATATGAAACAAATTCTGAAAAAAACTGAAAGGAAAATGTTCAGTATGCACATGTTTAACCAGGGGTATTAGATACCCCTCACATGGAGTTTGCAGTATCTGGGTGCCTCTTAAATTTATAAGTCTTCCTACAGACCCCTACAACCACCAGCCCAGGGCTAACCACCTAATGAAGTACTTTCCATGTTCATGGTATAGGGCCTTGTATCATTCAGTAGGGTAGGTGCACACGTACTGCCCCCTTTCCTGGCCAGCAAGCTTGCCATTTAAGATAGGAGGTGTAACAGAGGCGTAGGCAGGACAGAGCACACGGAGAAGATCGGGGGGACACAAAGCTTTATTGAAGCAACAAAATGACAGACGCTCAATGGGGAAATGGCAGGGAGGGTGATGTGTGCGCAAACCAGGGACGATTCCAGGCATGGGGGGTCTTCAGCGACAGGCAGGCAATCTCCCCCCTAGGCTTGGGGCCTCAGCCGAGCTCCCTCCGTGACTGGACAGCAGATTGGAGACTCGGGCAACAGGCGGCAACCTACCACTAGACAGGGACCTCGGGCAACAGGCGGCAACCTACCACTGGGCAGGGGCCTCGGGCAACAGGTGTCGACCTACCACTGGGCAGGGGCCTCGGGCAACAGGCGGCAACCTAACACTGGGCAGGTGCCTCGGGCAACAGGCGGCAATCTACCCCTGGGCAGAAGCTCAGGCAACAGGCGGCAACCTACCACTGGGCAGGGGCCTTGGGCAACAGGTGGCAACCTACCCCTGGGCAGGGGTCTCGGGGACTCAACGGGACTCTAGCTGTGGAGTCTGGCCTCAGCACAGCTCCCACCCAGCTTTCTAGGGATATTGGGTTCACAGGGACTCAACGGGTAGCGATGGCTCAAGTACTCAGGGGCACCACAGGTAGCTATTCTCCGGGCACGCCATGGGGCGGTTCAAGTAAGGGTAGTCTAGGTGTGTAGTAGGGCAGTGCCTAACCCCGGTGGTCTGTGCGCACAACGGGGACAGTTCAGGACCCGGGGGGTCAGTGCGCACAACAGGGACAGTACAGGACATGGGTGGTCGGTGCACACAGCGGGGACAGTTCAGAAAACAGGTGGTGGGTGCACACAGCGGGGGGGCTTTGCAGAGTTCTAGAATTTTATACTTTTTTTTTTGGACCTCTTAGCTAATGAAAAAAAAGCTAGAGTCATTGCTAATAGCCACAAAGGATAATTTACCCTTTATATTACGGTATAGCATTTTAGGTAATGTTTTATTATAAGAATACAATACAATGTAGAATTAAGAAGTAGAAGAAAATATTAAATTTGTGCATTTATACAGAGGATGGTTAATGCTTAACTGGAATGTGTCATTTCCAGTGTCCTTCATCTGTGTTATGTAAGAAAAGAAGTTGGTTTCCTTGGCTACTTAAGATGGTTGCCATGTCACTTGTTGCTTGCAAAATCTTAACTACAAAAACTTGAGCCTGGACAATAAATATTAATAATGGGAAAACTAGAAGTGAAAATATATTTGGCTACAAAATAATAAGTTATTGTCGTTTTAGTCATTTAATGGAAATTATGATGAGTACAGTAGTAATCTATTTCCTTGCGGATGCGCTCTCTAATTGAACTTCTCCATTTACATACGGAGAGCAGTGAAAAGAGTAAGGAGAGTGTTTTCAGCAAAGTAGTTAAAGTGGCGCTCCAGGCAGAAATATTTTTGTCATTTCTGTTGTGTGAGAAAAAGTTTCTTATAATGACATTTAAAACTGTATCACTGCTCTGTAGTGCAAAATGCATACTTTCATTCAGACTAGATAGTGTTAATGATAATGTTTATCCATGCCCCCTCTACTCATCCATTCACAAAAGCCTTGTATTCTATGAATGGTTAGATAGTAACTTGATGATACCATCTAAGTCCCCTACATTTAAACAATCTGTGTGGGCAGCACTCTTCTGCCTCACAGTACTAGGGTCACCACTTTGAATCCCAGGCACAGCGCTATCTAAATGAAGTTTGCATGTTCTCCTTGTGCCTGCATGTGTTTCCTTCCCACACTCCAAAGAATTCTAAATTGACCTTCATATTTGAATTTGAGTTAGGGACCTTCCTCCTCTTCAGGAGAGACTTTTAAGGACTCATTTTGCTTACCATTATTCTATTTGTGTTATATAGTCTTTTTATGAGTTCAAGTACTTTAAGATCATAGGTTCATTGGGTGGGTATTTTGCTATGCACAGCTGCTATAGGCGAGGTGTATGCTTGGGATGTGGAGTGTGTTGCATATTTAGGAGCACAAATGGGAATCAGGGACTGAGCATGCGTAAGGAGTAAGTAAATCACACACAGCACACATTCCACCCTCCCTCTGTAAACTTCACTTACCAGTCCTTGTATACAGTGGCACCAAGGTCTGGTAGAGTGAGAGAATACCCCCAGGTCCCTCTCAGTTGTGTCATATGACAGAAGAGGAACCTAGGACTTTCCTTGGCTCTTCAATGCTATCACTGCTCTAATCTAATCCTATGGCAGCAAAGTTATTAGCACTTCCACCTAGCAGCACTAGGGTTGTCTGTTTGAATCCCACCCATGGCACTACCTGCCTGGAGTTTACATGATCTCCCTGTGCCTGCATGGGTATTATCTGGGTACCTCTCAAACTCAAAAGACATGCTGATAGGTTAATTGGCTCCTGTCTAAATTGACCCTTCTACTATAGATTGCTTCTATAGATGTTAGTTAGGGATCTTAGATTGTAAGCTCCTTGAGGTCAGGGACTGATGTGAATGTATACTATATATGTATAGCACTGCATAAATTGTTGGTGCTTTATAAGTACTTGTAATAATAATAATTAGAGATGAGCGAATCGAAGTATCCGAAGTGGAATTCGAGTCGAATATCGGAAAAATTTCGATTCGTGCCGAATCCGAAAAACAGCCTAATTCGGACGCGCGAATCGAAATTTTTCCGAAAATGGCGGCTGACATGTGCGGCGACGGAGCGGGGATGTCGGGGAAGGCGCGCAGACAAGGCGCGCTGCCCCATAATGCATTCCTCAACGACATGTGATCGCATCAGCCAATCAGCAGCCAGCCAGCCAGCACTGTGTAATGGTCGAGGTATATATAGCGGCCATTTTGGAAATCTTCATTTGCCTGCAGTCATTGAACAGAGGCAGACCGCTCTGTACTAGGGACAGGGACAGAGTTAGGGCCACAGAAACGAGAATTGGGGACAGAGAGAAGTTACTTAGGGACAGAGAACCATTACTCAGGGACACAGACTTGTTAATGAGGGCCACAGAATCGTTATTTAGGGACAAAGAAACGCTAGTTAGGGCCACAGAATTCATACTCAGGGACAGACAGAATTGTTACTCAGTGCCAGAGAATTGTTACTTAGGGCCACAGAAACGTTATTAGGGCCACAGAATTTTTACTCAGGGACAGACAGAATTGTTACTGAGTGCCAGAGAATTGTTACTCAGGGACAGACAGAATTGTTACTGAGTGCCAGAGAATTCTTACTCAGGGCCACAGAATTCATTCTCAGGGACAGACAGAATTGTTACTCAGGGACAGACAGAATTGTTACTGAGTGCCAGAGAATTGTTACTCAGGGACAGACAGAATTGTTACTGAGTGCCAGAGAATTGTTACTCAGGGACAGACAGAATTGTTACTGAGTGCCAGAGAATTGTTACTCAGGGACAGACAGAATTGTTACTGAGTGCCAGAGAATTGTTACTCAGGGACAGACAGAATTGTTACTGAGTGCCAGAGAATTGTTACTCAGGGACAGACAGAATTGTTACTGAGTGCCAGAGAATTGTTACTCAGGGACAGACAGAATTGTTACTGAGTGCCAGAGAATTGTTACTCGCACAGACACAAAATTGTTACTTGCACAGACACAGAATTGTTACTCGCGCAGACACAGAATTGTTACTCAGGGCCACAGAATTCATACTCAGGGACAGACAGAATTGTTACTGAGTGCCAGAGAATTGTTACTCAGGGACAGACAGAATTGTTACTGAGTGCCAGAGAATTGTTACTCAGGGACAGACAGAATTGTTACTGAGTGCCAGAGAATTGTTACTCGCACAGACACAAAATTGTTACTTGCACAGACACAGAATTGTTACTCGCACAGACACAGAATTGTTACTCAGGGCCACAGAATTCATACTCAGGGACAGACAGAATTGTTACTGAGCGCCAGAGAATTGTTACTCAGGGACAGACAGAATTGTTACTGAGTGCCAGAGAATTGTTACTCAGGGACAGACAGAATTGTTACTGAGTGCCAGAGAATTGTTACTCAGGGACAGACAGAATTGTTACTGAGTGCCAGAGAATTGTTACTCAGGGACAGACAGAATTGTTACTGAGTGCCAGAGAATTGTTACTCGCACAGACACAAAATTGTTACTTGCACAGACACAGAATTGTTACTCGCACAGACACAGAATTGTTACTCAGGGCCACAGAATTCATACTCAGGGACAGACAGAATTGTTACTGAGTGCCAGAGAATTGTTACTCAGGGACAGACAGAATTGTTACTGAGTGCCAGAGAATTGTTACTCGCACAGACACAAAATTGTTACTTGCACAGACACAGAATTGTTACTCGCACAGACACAGAATTGTTACTCAGGGCCACAGAATTCATACTCAGGGACAGACAGAATTGTTACTGAGTGCCAGAGAATTGTTACTCAGGGACAGACAGAATTGTTACTGAGTGCCAGAGAATTCTTACTCAGGGACAGACAGAATTGTTACTGAGTGCCAGAGAATTGTTACTCTCACAGACACAAAATTGTTACTTGCACAGACACAGAATTGTTACTCGCACAGAGACAGAATTGTTACTCAGGGCCACAGAATTCATACTCAGGGACAGACAGAATTGTTACTGAGTGCCAGAGAATTGTTACTCAGGGACAGACAGAATTGTTACTGAGTGCCAGAGAATTGTTACTCTCACAGACACAAAATTGTTACTTGCACAGACACAGAATTGTTACTTGCACAGACACACAATTGTTACTCAGGGCCACAGAATTCATACTCAGGGACAGACAGAATTGTTACTGAGTGCCAGAGAATTCTTACTCAGGGCCACAGAATTCATACTCAGGGACAGACAGAATTGTTACTCAGGGACAGACAGAATTGTTACTGAGTGCCAGAGAATTGTTACTCAGGGACAGACAGAATTGTTACTGAGTGCCAGAGAATTCTTACTCAGGGACAGACAGAATTGTTACTGAGTGCCAGAGAATTGTTACTCTCACAGACACAAAATTGTTACTTGCACAGACACAGAATTGTTACTCGCACAGAGACAGAATTGTTACTCAGGGCCACAGAATTCATACTCAGGGACAGACAGAATTGTTACTGAGTGCCAGAGAATTGTTACTCAGGGACAGACAGAATTGTTACTGAGTGCCAGAGAATTGTTACTCAGGGACAGACAGAATTGTTACTGAGTGCCAGAGAATTGTTACTCGCACAGACACAAAATTGTTACTTGCACAGACACAGAATTGTTACTCGCACAGACACAGAATTGTTACTCGCACAGACACAGAATTGTTACTCAGGGCCACAGAATTCATACTCAGGGACAGACAGAATTGTTACTGAGTGCCAGAGAATTGTTACTCGCACAGACACAAAATTGTTACTTGCACAGACACAGAATTGTTACTCGCGCAGACACAGAATTGTTACTCAGGGCCACAGAATTCATACTCAGGGACAGACAGAATTGTTACTGAGTGCCAGAGAATTGTTACTCAGGGACAGACAGAATTGTTACTGAGTGCCAGAGAATTGTTACTCAGGGACAGACAGAATTGTTACTGAGTGCCAGAGAATTGTTACTCAGGGACAGACAGAATTGTTACTGAGTGCCAGAGAATTGTTACTCGCACAGACACAAAATTGTTACTTGCACAGACACAGAATTGTTACTCGCACAGACACAGAATTGTTACTCGCACAGACACAGAATTGTTACTCAGGGCCACAGAATTCATACTCAGGGACAGACAGAATTGTTACTGAGTGCCAGAGAATTGTTACTCAGGGACACCTAATCGTTGAATTAAATAGTATGTCAGACAACATGCAGAGGAGTGGCAGAGGAGGCAATGTTTTAGGAGCGAGCAGACGTGGCAGCAGAGGAAGGGGTCGAGGCAGCAGTATTCGCAGCCAGAGGCCAGTGCTCCCGGTGTCATCCAGCGGTCGTGTCTCCACCGACAACCCTGCCGTCATTGATTGGTTGGCTCGGTCGTCTTCCTCTTCCCAGGTCACCTCTGACACCTACAGCCAACGGTCGGTGGGTACGTCAGACACAACCGTTAGTTGGCATGGCCCGGGACCAAGCCCACTGAAATCACGTGTCCTCTACCTGCCCCTGTCCTTTGCTGTTCCCTCACCAAGCGAAGTATCGCATGCTGTGGGCTCAGCCCCACTGTACAGTGAGGAAGAGCTAACAGAGGGCGGTCAGGAACGGGGGGAGACATCGGCCTTTTCAGCAGCCAAGCGAACAAGTACTGGCGAGGAGAGTGGCTCGGTAGCCGGTCTAGAGACAGGTCTGTCTCCTGACCCAGACGCAGCCGAGGGGGCTAGTAGTGAGGCGGAGACCCTACTTGATGATGAGGAGGTTGATCGCACTTGGCAGCCTCGTCGTCATCAGGCAATTTCTTCCGCATCATCAGGAGAAGAGGGTGGCAGCTTGGCAGCGAGCAAAACAGTCGGTGGGTTGCCCAGGAGACAGCAGCAGGGTCGCATCAGTGTCAGTGGAGCCAAACGTCCACGGAGTAGAGCACCAGCTCCACTGCAGCCTACCACCACGGCCAGTAGTGGTGCCGGTGCGCACGGAGGAAGTAGCAGTCAGCCAGTGAAGAGTAGCGGGGGCAAAGTTTCCTACTCGGTGGTGTGGCAATTTTTCCTCAAGCCGCCCGAGGAAGTAAACGTAGCCGTATGTCGACTATGTGGCCAGAAATGCAAGCGTGGCCAGGGGGCCCATGTTGGGACTACAGCGTTGCGTCAGCATATGCAGCGTCACCATTCGGTGGCCTGGGAAAACCGTGATAAACATACGGCGGTTCTGCCTGCCCCAGCCCCCGCTCCATCACCCGCTCCGTTACTTGCTCCGTCACCCGACGTCGTCAATCGCCCTCTATCAGCCAGTCAAGGCTCCAACACCTCTGCTGAGGGGAGTTGTCGCTCATTGGCATCTTCCGCTCGTTCAGATGCTCCTTCTCCTGCTACTCCTCTTCTCGGATTCCGTCAACAGTCTTTCTTGGAATCCGTATCCAAGAGACAACAGTTTGCGAGCACGCACCCGACGGTGCAAAAGCTGAACGTCCTCCTGTCCAAGTTGCTGGTGCTGCAGTCCCTCCCTTTCCAACTGGTGGACTCAGCACCTTTCCGAGAAATGATGGCTTGTGCCGCGCCGCGGTGGAGAGTGCCAAGCCGTCATTTCTTTGCCCAAAAGGCAGTGCCAGCCCTGCATTCACATGTAGAAGAGATGGTGGGCCAGTCTTTGAGCATGTCGGTCTCTGCCAAAGTGCACGGCAGCGCCGACGTGTGGAGCTGTAACTACGGTCAGGGACAGTACATGTCATTTACGGCCCACTGGGTGAACGTGGTGCCGGCACAGCCGCACCAGCAACTTGGACAGGTCACGACGCTTTTGCCTCCACGTTTGCACGTCCTTGGTCCAGCAAGCATGTCCGCCTCTACCACCTCTTTTTCCGCCGTGTCCTCAGCCGCCACCCCCGTGCCAAGTCCCATTACCCGACCGGCATATCACATGTGCAGGGCGCAACGGTGTCACGCTGTGCTGCACCTGGTATGCCTTGGCGAACGTAGTCACACAGGGGAGGAACTGCTGAGTGTAATGAACAGAGAAATCGACAGATGGCTGTCTCCGCGCAAACTAAAAATCGGAACCATGTTGACTGACAACGGAAAGAACATGGTGTCTGCTCTGCGTCAAGGAAGGTTGTGCCATGCGCCATGCATGGCTCACGTGTTCAATCTGGTTGTCAAGCGGTTCCTAAAATCCACCATCCCACTGCAAGACATCCTTAAAATGTCACGTAAACTGTGCATGCATTTCAGCCATTCCTACACCGCAAAGAACACCCTCATTGAGCTGCAGCGGCAGAACGGAATTCCACAGCATCGCCTGATCTGCGACGTTGCAACAAGGTGGAATTCAACCCTACACATGTTAGACCGCCTTTACGAGCAGCGAAAGGCCATCACCGATTTCCTGATGTTACAAGCGGATAAAGGTACTCCCCTGTGTAACTTAGATGTCAGCCATTGGCAGCTCATGCGTGACACCTGCCGCTTGCTCAGGCCCTTTGAGGAGGCCACGCTATTCGTGAGTCGGCAGGACTATGGGATGAACGACGTCATTCCTCTGTTGCACGTCCTGGAACAAATGCTGTTAACAATGGCTGGTCAGGGTGCGGTAGACGTGGCGCACAGATCTCAACGCCACATGACCCCTGTGGGGGCAGGACAGGAAGAAGAGGAGGAGGTAGAGGAGGACATTTGTGCTCAGGAATTATTGAGTGAAATGGGTGGTTTTTCCACTCAGCGGACAGGAGTGGAGGAGCAGGAGCATCTGGTAGAGGAGGAGGAGGAGGAGACAGAGGACCCAGACGCACCGTGGCAGTATGCTGTGGAGATGGAGGCAGGGAGTCCCTCGCATTCCTTGGCACAAATGGCCCATAGCATGCTCGGTTGCTTGCGTAGCGACAGCCGAATAATAACCATCAGACAGAGGGATGACTTTTGGCTGTCCACCTTGTTGGACCCTCGCTACCGGTCCAAAATGGTGGCCTTTTTCACACCTGCTGAGAGGGAGGCCAAAATTACGTACTATAAAAACCACCTATGTAGTCAGTTGGTCTCTGCCTTTGTGCGCCATCGTCCATCCTCAGACACTGTGGGCCCTGTGCGCTCGCGTTCCGCTGGCATGGCAGCAGGGGAGGGGTGGGGTGGTAGGAGCAGTGGCAGCTCCACCAGCAGCGGCTGCCTCAGTCTGCAGTCGATGATGAGTAGCTTTCTTCACCAGCGCAGTGAGGAAACTACTAACCAGCCGCAGCAGCAGCAGCAGCATCAGGTGGACCTGGAGCAGGAGCTCAAACAACAGGCTTGGGCCTACTTGGACAGCACCCTGCCAACCGAGGTAGACAATCCCCTTGACTACTGGGCAACGAAACTTGACCTTTGGCCCCAACTAGCTGAATTTGCCCTTGAAAGGCTGTCATGCCCGGCCAGTAGCGTGGCATCGGAGCGCGTGTTTAGTGCGGCAGGAGGTATTGTAACTCCGCGGAGGACACGACTGTCCACCCAAAGTGTGGAGAGACTCACGTTTGTGAAAATGAATCAGGCGTGGATTAGTCTGGATTTCAAACCACCAGTTCCTGACACAACTGACTAAATCCGCCATGAATCATGCCTCAAACATGTGCCACTTTCAGGTCTCCTCACACTGCTGGTGTGTTGAATTTTTTGACATAGGGTGCTGGCAGATTACGGGCCTCCTATAGCTGCTGCCAGGCCCCTAATCTGCCATAGGCCCCTATATACCACCTCCTCCTGCTGCTGCCAGGTCCAGAGTCTCTCATGGGTCCCTGTACGGCCTCCCATTGCTGCTGTCTCCATCGCCACACTCTGCTGCCATGTGCCACTTTCAGGTCTCTTCACACTGCTGGTGTGTTAAATTTTTTGACATAGGGTGCAGGCAGATTACGGGCCTCACATAGCTGCTGCCAGGCCCCTAATCTGCCATGGGCCCCTATATACCACCTCCTCCTGCTGCTGCCAGGTCCAGAGTCTCTCATGGGTCCCTGTACGGCCTCCCATTGCTGCTGTCTCCATCGCCACACTCTGCTGCCATGTGCCACTTTCAGGTCTCTTCACACTGCTGGTGTGTTAAATTTTTTGACATAGGGTGCTGCAAGATAACGGGCCTCACATAGCTGCTGCCAGGCCCCTAATCAGCCATGGGCCCCTATACCGCCTCCTCCTGCTGCTGCCAGGTCCAGAGTCTCTCATGCCATGTGCCACTTTCAGGTCTCTTCACACTGCTGGTGTGTTAAATTTTTTGACATAGGGTGCTGGCAGATTACGGGCCTCCCATAGCTGCTGCCAGGCCCCTAATCTGCCATGGGCCCCTATATACCGCCTCCTCATGCTGCTGCCAAGTCCAGAGTCTGTCATGGTCCCTGTACGGCCTCCCATTGCTGCTGTCTCCATCGCCACACTCTGCTGCCATGTGCCACTTTCAGGTCTCTTCACACTGCTGGTGTGTTAAATTTTTTGACATAGGGTGCAGGCAGATTACGGGCCTCACATAGCTGCTGCCAGGCCCCTAATCTGCCATGGGCCCCTATATACCGCCTCCTCATGCTGCTGCCAAGTCTAGAGTCTCTCATGGGTCCCTGTACGGCCTCCCATTGCTGCTGTCTCCATCGCCACACTCTGCTGCCATGTGCCACTTTCAGGTCTCTTCACACTGCTGGTGTGTTAAATTTTTGGACATAGGGTGCAGGCAGATTACGGGCCTCACATAGCTGCTGCCAGGCCCCTAATCTGCCATGGGCCCCTATATACCGCCTCCTCATGCTGCTGCCAAGTCCAGAGTCTGTCATGGTCCCTGTACGGCCTCCCATTGCTGCTGTCTCCATCGCCACACTCTGCCATGTGCCACTTTCAGGTCTCTTCACACTGCTGGTGTGTTTAATTTTTTGACATAGGGTGCAGGCAGATTACGGGCCTCACATAGCTGCTGCCAGGCCCCTAATCTGCCATGGGCCCCTATATACCGCCTCCTCATGCTGCTGCCAAGTCCAGAGTCTGTCATGGTCCCTGTACGGCCTCCCATTGCTGCTGTCTCCATCGCCACACTCTGCCATGTGCCACTTTCAGGTCTCTTCACACTGCTGGTGTGTTTAATTTTTTGACATAGGGTGCAGGCAGATTACGGGCCTCACATAGCTGCTGCCAGGCCCCTAATCTGCCATAGGCCCCTATATACCGCCTCCTCATGCTGCTGCCAGGTCCAGAGTCTCTCATGGGTCCCTGTACGGCCTCCCATTGCTGCTTTCTCCATCGCCACACTCTGCTGCCATGTGCCACTTTCAGGTCTCTTCACACTGCTGGTGTGTTAAATTTTTTGACATAGGGTGCAGGCAGATTACGGGCCTCACATAGCTGCTGCCAGGCCCCTAATCTGCCATGGGCCCCTATATACCGCCTCCTCATGCTGCTGCCAAGTCCAGAGTCTGTCATGGTCCCTGTACGGCCTCCCATTGCTGCTGTCTCCATCGCCACACTCTGCTGCCATGTGCCACTTTCAGGTCTCTTCACACTGCTGGTGTGTTAAATTTTTTGACATAGGGTGCAGGCAGATTACGGGCCTCACATAGCTGCTGCCAGGCCCCTAATCTGCCATGGGCCCCTATATACCGCCTCCTCATGCTGCTGCCAAGTCCAGAGTCTGTCATGGTCCCTGTACGGCCTCCCATTGCTGCTGTCTCCATCGCCACACTCTGCTGCCATGTGCCACTTTCAGGTCTCTTCACACTGCTGGTGTGTTAAATTTTTTGACATAGGGTGCAGGCAGATTACGGGCCTCACATAGCTGCTGCCAGGCCCCTAATCTGCCATGGGCCCCTATATACCGCCTCCTCATGCTGCTGCCAAGTCCAGAGTCTGTCATGGTCCCTGTACGGCCTCCCATTGCTGCTGTCTCCATCGCCACACTCTGCTGCCATGTGCCACTTTCAGGTCTCTTCACACTGCTGGTGTGTTAAATTTTTTGACATAGGGTGCAGGCAGATTACGGGCCTCACATAGCTGCTGCCAGGCCCCTAATCTGCCATGGGCCCCTATATACCGCCTCCTCATGCTGCTGCCAAGTCCAGAGTCTGTCATGGTCCCTGTACGGCCTCCCATTGCTGCTGTCTCCATCGCCACACTCTGCTGCCATGTGCCACTTTCAGGTCTCTTCACACTGCTGGTGTGTTAAATTTTTTGACATAGGGTGCAGGCAGATTACGGGCCTCACATAGCTGCTGCCAGGCCCCTAATCTGCCATGGGCCCCTATATACCGCCTCCTCATGCTGCTGCCAAGTCCAGAGTCTGTCATGGTCCCTGTACGGCCTCCCATTGCTGCTGTCTCCATCGCCACACTCTGCTGCCATGTGCCACTTTCAGGTCTCTTCACACTGCTGGTGTGTTAAATTTTTTGACATAGGGTGCAGGCAGATTACGGGCCTCACATAGCTGCTGCCAGGCCCCTAATCTGCCATGGGCCCCTATATACCGCCTCCTCATGCTGCTGCCAAGTCCAGAGTCTGTCATGGTCCCTGTACGGCCTCCCATTGCTGCTGTCTCCATCGCCACACTCTGCCATGTGCCACTTTCAGGTCTCTTCACACTGCTGGTGTGTTAAATTTTTTGACATAGGGTGCAGGCAGATTACGGGCCTCACATAGCTGCTGCCAGGCCCCTAATCTGCCATGGGCCCCTATATACCGCCTCCTCATGCTGCTGCCAAGTCCAGAGTCTGTCATGGTCCCTGTACGGCCTCCCATTGCTGCTGTCTCCATCGCCACACTCTGCTGCCATGTGCCACTTTCAGGTCTCTTCACACTGCTGGTGTGTTAAATTTTTTGACATAGGGTGCAGGCAGATTACGGGCCTCACATAGCTGCTGCCAGGCCCCTAATCTGCCATGGGCCCCTATATACCACCTCCTCCTGCTGCTGCCAGGTCCAGAGTCTCTCATGGGTCCCTGTACGGCCTCCCATTGCTGCTGTCTCCATCGCCACACTCTGCTGCCATGTGCCACTTTCAGGTCTCTTCACACTGCTGGTGTGTTAAATTTTTTGACATAGGGTGCTGCAAGATAACGGGCCTCACATAGCTGCTGCCAGGCCCCTAATCAGCCATGGGCCCCTATACCGCCTCCTCCTGCTGCTGCCAGGTCCAGAGTCTCTCATGCCATGTGCCACTTTCAGGTCTCTTCACACTGCTGGTGTGTTAAATTTTTTGACATAGGGTGCTGGCAGATTACGGGCCTCCCATAGCTGCTGCCAGGCCCCTAATCTGCCATGGGCCCCTATATACCGCCTCCTCATGCTGCTGCCAAGTCCAGAGTCTGTCATGGTCCCTGTACGGCCTCCCATTGCTGCTGTCTCCATCGCCACACTCTGCTGCCATGTGCCACTTTCAGGTCTCTTCACACTGCTGGTGTGTTAAATTTTTTGACATAGGGTGCAGGCAGATTACGGGCCTCACATAGCTGCTGCCAGGCCCCTAATCTGCCATGGGCCCCTATATACCGCCTCCTCATGCTGCTGCCAAGTCCAGAGTCTGTCATGGTCCCTGTACGGCCTCCCATTGCTGCTGTCTCCATCGCCACACTCTGCCATGTGCCACTTTCAGGTCTCTTCACACTGCTGGTGTGTTTAATTTTTTGACATAGGGTGCAGGCAGATTACGGGCCTCACATAGCTGCTGCCAGGCCCCTAATCTGCCATAGGCCCCTATATACCGCCTCCTCATGCTGCTGCCAGGTCCAGAGTCTCTCATGGGTCCCTGTACGGCCTCCCATTGCTGCTTTCTCCATCGCCACACTCTGCTGCCATGTGCCACTTTCAGGTCTCTTCACACTGCTGGTGTGTTAAATTTTTTGACATAGGGTGCAGGCAGATTACGGGCCTCACATAGCTGCTGCCAGGCCCCTAATCTGCCATGGGCCCCTATATACCGCCTCCTCATGCTGCTGCCAAGTCCAGAGTCTGTCATGGTCCCTGTACGGCCTCCCATTGCTGCTGTCTCCATCGCCACACTCTGCCATGTGCCACTTTCAGGTCTCTTCACACTGCTGGTGTGTTTAATTTTTTGACATAGGGTGCAGGCAGATTACGGGCCTCACATAGCTGCTGCCAGGCCCCTAATCTGCCATAGGCCCCTATATACCGCCTCCTCATGCTGCTGCCAGGTCCAGAGTCTCTCATGGGTCCCTGTACGGCCTCCCATTGCTGCTTTCTCCATCGCCACACTCTGCTGCCATGTGCCACTTTCAGGTCTCTTCACACTGCTGGTGTGTTAAATTTTTTGACATAGGGTGCAGGCAGATTACGGGCCTCACATAGCTGCTGCCAGGCCCCTAATCTGCCATGGGCCCCTATATACCGCCTCCTCATGCTGCTGCCAAGTCCAGAGTCTGTCATGGTCCCTGTACGGCCTCCCATTGCTGCTGTCTCCATCGCCACACTCTGCCATGTGCCACTTTCAGGTCTCTTCACACTGCTGGTGTGTTTAATTTTTTGACATAGGGTGCAGGCAGATTACGGGCCTCACATAGCTGCTGCCAGGCCCCTAATCTGCCATGGGCCCCTATATACCGCCTCCTCATGCTGCTGCCAAGTCCAGAGTCTGTCATGGTCCCTGTACGGCCTCCCATTGCTGCTGTCTCCATCGCCACACTCTGCCATGTGCCACTTTCAGGTCTCTTCACACTGCTGGTGTGTTTAATTTTTTGACATAGGGTGCAGGCAGATTACGGGCCTCACATAGCTGCTGCCAGGCCCCTAATCTGCCATGGGCCCCTATATACCGCCTCCTCATGCTGCTGCCAAGTCTAGAGTCTCTCATGGGTCCCTGTACGGCCTCCCATTGCTGCTGTCTCCATCGCCACACTCTGCTGCCATGTGCCACTTTCAGGTCTCTTCACACTGCTGGTGTGTTAAATTTTTTGACATAGGGTGCAGGCAGATTACGGGCCTCACATAGCTGCTGCCAGGCCCCTAATCTGCCATGGGCCCCTATATACCGCCTCCTCATGCTGCTGCCAAGTCCAGAGTCTGTCATGGTCCCTGTACGGCCTCCCATTGCTGCTGTCTCCATCGCCACACTCTGCCATGTGCCACTTTCAGGTCTCTTCACACTGCTGGTGTGTTTAATTTTTTGACATAGGGTGCAGGCAGATTACGGGCCTCACATAGCTGCTGCCAGGCCCCTAATCTGCCATGGGCCCCTATATACCGCCTCCTCATGCTGCTGCCAAGTCCAGAGTCTGTCATGGTCCCTGTACGGCCTCCCATTGCTGCTGTCTCCATCGCCACACTCTGCTGCCATGTGCCACTTTCAGGTCTCTTCACACTGCTGGTGTGTTTAATTTTTTGACATAGGGTGCAGGCAGATTACGGGCCTCACATAGCTGCTGCCAGGCCCCTAATCTGCCATGGGCCCCTATATACCGCCTCCTCATGCTGCTGCCAAGTCTAGAGTCTCTCATGGGTCCCTGTACGGCCTCCCATTGCTGCTGTCTCCATCGCCACACTCTGCTGCCATGTGCCACTTTCAGGTCTCTTCACACTGCTGGTGTGTTTAATTTTTTGACATAGGGTGCAGGCAGATTACGGGCCTCACATAGCTGCTGCCAGGCCCCTAATCTGCCATGGGCCCCTATATACCGCCTCCTCATGCTGCTGCCAAGTCCAGAGTCTGTCATGGTCCCTGTACGGCCTCCCATTGCTGCTGTCTCCATCGCCACACTCTGCTGCCATGTGCCACTTTCAGGTCTCTTCACACTGCTGGTGTGTTTAATTTTTTGACATAGGGTGCAGGCAGATTACGGGCCTCACATAGCTGCTGCCAGGCCCCTAATCTGCCATGGGCCCCTATATACCGCCTCCTCATGCTGCTGCCAAGTCTAGAGTCTCTCATGGGTCCCTGTACGGCCTCCCATTGCTGCTGTCTCCATCGCCACACTCTGCTGCCATGTGCCACTTTCAGGTCTCTTCACACTGCTGGTGTGTTTAATTTTTGGACATAGGGTGCAGGCAGATTACGGGCCTCACATAGCTGCTGCCAGGCCCCTAATCTGCCATGGGCCCCTATATACCGCCTCCTCATGCTGCTGCCAAGTCTAGAGTCTCTCATGGGTCCCTGTACGGCCTCCCATTGCTGCTGTCTCCATCGCCACACTCTGCTGCCATGTGCCACTTTCAGGTCTCTTCACACTGCTGGTGTGTTAAATTTTTTGACATAGGGTGCAGGCAGATTACGGGCCTCACATAGCTGCTGCCAGGCCCCTAATCTGCCATGGGCCCCTATATACCGCCTCCTCATGCTGCTGCCAAGTCCAGAGTCTGTCATGGTCCCTGTACGGCCTCCCATTGCTGCTGTCTCCATCGCCACACTCTGCCATGTGCCACTTTCAGGTCTCTTCACACTGCTGGTGTGTTTAATTTTTTGACATAGGGTGCAGGCAGATTACGGGCCTCACATAGCTGCTGCCAGGCCCCTAATCTGCCATAGGCCCCTATATACCGCCTCCTCATGCTGCTGCCAGGTCCAGAGTCTCTCATGGGTCCCTGTACGGCCTCCCATTGCTGCTTTCTCCATCGCCACACTCTGCCATGTGCCACTTTCAGGTCTCCTCACACACTGCTGGTGTGTTGAATTTTTTGACATAGGGTGCTGGCAGATTACGGGCCTCCCATAGCTGCTGCCAGGCCCCTAATCTGCCATGGGCCCCTATATACCGCCTCCTCATGCTGCTGCCAAGTCCAGAGTCTGTCATGGGTCCCTGTACGGCCTCCCATTGCTGCTGTCTCCATCGCCACACTCTGCCATGTGCCACTTTCAGGTCTCCTCACACACTGCTGGTGTGTAGAATTTTTTGACATAGGGTGCTGGCAGATTACGGGCCTCCCATAGCTGCTGCCAGGCCCCTAATCTGCCATGGGCCCCTATATACCGCCTCCTCATGCTGCTGCCAAGTCCAGAGTCTGTCATGGGTCCCTGTACGGCCTCCCATTGCTGCTGTCTCCATCGCCACACTCTGCCATGTGCCACTTTCAGGTCTCCTCACACTGCTGGTGTGTTGAATTTTTTGACATAGGGTGCTGGCAGATTACGGGCCTCCTATAGCTGCTGCCAGGCCCCTAATCTGCCATGGGCCCCTATATACCGCCTCCTCATGCTGCTGCCAAGTTCAGAGTCTGTCATGGGTCCCTGTACGGCCTCCCATTGCTGCTGTCTCCATCGCCACACTCTGCCATGTGCCACTTTCAGGTCTCCTCACACTGCTGGTGTGTTGAATTTTTTGACATAGGGTGCTGGCAGATTACGGGCCTCCTATAGCTGCTGCCAGGCCCCTAATCTGCCATAAGCCCCTATATACCGCCTCCTCATGCTGCTGCCAAGTCCAGAGTCTGTCATGGGTCCCTGTACGGCCTCCCATTGCTGCTGTCTCCATCGCCACACTCTGCCATGTGCCACTTTCAGGTCTCCTCACACACTGCTGG
The DNA here is from genome assembly GCF_062004578.1 of Staurois parvus. Classification (NCBI taxonomy): domain Eukaryota; kingdom Metazoa; phylum Chordata; class Amphibia; order Anura; family Ranidae; genus Staurois; species Staurois parvus. Next base: position 9,877,311 of record NW_028317943.1, read on the forward strand.
TGTGTTGAATTTTTTGACATAGGGTGCTGGCAGATTACGGGCCTCCTATAGCTGCTGCCAGGCCCCTAATCTGCCGTAGGCCCCTATATACCGCCTCCTCATGCTGCTGCCAGGTCCAGAGTCTCTCATGGGTCCCTGTACGGCCTCCCATTGCTGCTGTCTCCATCGCCACACTCTGCCATGTGCCACTTTCAGGTCTCCTCACACTGCTGGTGTGTTCCATTTTTTGTCATAGGGTGCTGGCAGATTATGGGCCTCCCATAACTGCTGCCAGGCCCCTAATCTGCCATGGGCCCCTATACCGACTCCTCATGCTGTGACGTTGCAACAAGGTGGAATTCAACCCTACATATGTTAGACCGCCTTTACGAACAGCAAAAGGCCATCACAGATTTCCTGATGTTAAAAGCAGATAAAGGTACTCCCTGTGTAACTTAGATGTCAGCCATTGGCAGCTCATGCGTGACACCTGCGCTTGCTCAGGCCCTTTGAGGAGGCCACGCTATTCGTGAGTCGGCAGGACTATGGGATGAACGACGTCATTCCTCTGTTGCACGTCCTGGAACAAATGCTGTTAACAATGGCTGGTCAGGGTGCGGTAGACGTGGCGCACAGATCTCAACGCCACATGGCCCCTGTGGGGGCAGGACTGGAAGAAGAGGAGGAGGTAGAGGAGGACATTGGTGCTCAGGAATTATTGAGTGAAATGGGTGGTTTTTCCACTCAGCGGACAGGAGTGGAGGAGCAGGAGCATCTGGTAGAGGAGGAGGAAGAGGAGACAGAGGACCTAGACGCACCGTGGCAGTATGCTGTGGAGATGGAGGCAGGGAGTCCCTCGCATTCCTTGGCACAAATGGCCCATAGCATGCTCGGTTGCTTGCGTAGCGACAGCCGAATAATAACCATCAGACAGAGGGATGACTTTTGGCTGTCCACCTTGTTGGACCCTCGCTACCGTTCAAAAATGGTGGCCTTTTTCACACCTGCTGAGAGGGAGGCCAAAATAACGTACTATAAAAAACACCTATGTAGTCAGCTGGTCTCTGCCTGTCTGCGCCAACGTCCATCCTCAGACACTGTGGGCCCTGTGCGCTCGTGTTCCGCTGCCATGGCAGCAGGGGAGGGGTGGGGTGGTAGGAGCAGTGGCAGCTCCACCAGCAGCGGCTGCCTCAGTCTGCAGTCGATGATGAGTAGCTTTCTTCACCAGCGCAGTGAGGAAACTACTAACCAGCCGCAGCAGCAGCAGCAGCATCAGGTGGACCTGGAGCAGGAGCTCAAACAACAGGCTTAGGCCTACTTGGACAGCACCCTGCCAACCGAGGTAGACAATCCCCTTGACTACTGGGCAACGAAACTTGACCTTTGGCCCCAACTAGCTGAATTTGCCCTTGAAAGGCTGTCATGCCCGGCCAGTAGCGTGGCATCGGAGCGCGTGTTTAGTGCGGCAGGAGGTATTGCAACTCCGCGGAGGACACGACTGTCCACCCAAAGTGTGGAGAGACTCACGTTTGTGAAAATGAATCAGGCGTGGATTAGTCTGGATTTCAAACCACCAGTTCCTGACACAACTGACTAAATCCGCCATGAATCATGCCCCAAACATGTGCCACTTTCAGGTCTCCTCACACTGCTGGTGTGTTCCATTTTTTGTCATAGGGTGCTGGCAGATTACGGGCCTCCCATAGCTGCTGCCAGGCCCCTAATCTGCCATGGGCCCCTATACCGCCTCCTCATGCTGCTGCCAAGTCCAGAGTCTCTCATGGGTCCCTGTACGGCCTCCCATTGCTGCTGCCTCCATCGCCACACTCTGCCATGTGCCACTTTCAGGTCTCCTCACACTGCTGGTGTGTTCCATTTTTTGTCATAGGGTGCTGGCAGATTACGGGCCTCCCATAGCTGCTGCCAGGCCCCTAATCTGCCATGGGCCCCTATACCGCCTCCTCATGCTGCTGCCAGGTCCAGAGTCTCTCATGGGTCCCTGTACGGCCTCCCATTGCTGCTGTCTCCATCGCCACACTCTGCCATGTGCCACTTTCAGGTCTCCTCACACTGCTGGTGGGTTCCATTTTTTGTCATAGGGTGCTGGCAGATTACGGGCCTCCCATAGCTGCTGCCAGGCCCGTAATCTGCCATGGGCCCCCGTACCGACTCCTCATGCTGCTGCCAGGCCCGTAATCTGTCATGGGCCACTGTTGTCGCTTGTTGGCATATTCCGCTCGTTCAGATGCTCCTTCTCCTGCTACTCCTCTTCACGGATTCCGTCAGCAGTCTTTCTTGGAATCCGTTTCCAAGAGACAACAGTTTGCGAGCACGCACCCGACGGTGCAGAAGCTGAACGTCCTCCTGTCCAAGTTGCTGCTGCCAGGCTCGTAATCTGTCATGCGCCCCTGTACCGCCTCCTCATGCTGCTGCCAGGTCCAGAGTGTGTCATGGGCCCCCGTACCGACTCCTCATGCTGCTGCCAGGCCCGTAATCTGTCATGGGCCCCTGTACCGCCTCCCCATGCTGCTGCCAGGTCCAGAGTGTGTCATGGGTCCCTGTACGGCCTCCCATTGCTGCTGCCAGGCCCGTAATCTGCCATGGGCCCCTGTACCGACTCCTCATGCTGCTGCCAGGCCCGTAATCTGTCATGGGCCCCTGTACCGCCTCCTCATGCTGCTGCCAGGTCCAGAGTGTGTCATGGGTCCCTGTACGGCCTCCCATTGCTGCTGTCTCTATCGCCACACTCTGCCATGTGCCACTTTCAGGTCTCCTCACACTGCTGGTGGTTTCCATTTTTGTCATAGGGTGCTGTATGGCCTCCCATTGCTGCTGCCTCCACCGCCACACTGTGGCTCCACACTCTGGTTTTGGCCCCGTGACTGCCCAAATGAGTGAAGTGTGCGGTGATTCTAAGATCGACGGCACTCATCTGCATGTCATACTGACTGACAGTATTATTTCTCTTCCCCAGCAGACTCCAAGGGCATTTAAATTAAAGGTACAGTGTTCTGCACTAATATTAAGTCTCTCTGAAGCCTAGAAACACCCTTTTTTAAGTTAAATTCACAGCGAATTTATTCGACTCGAATCGAATATTGTCCACGAATTCGCCGAATCAGTCGAATCGAATTTTTCATTTCTTCGCTCATCTCTAATAATAATAATAATAATATAAACCAACACTGTTGGATAAAAACGTTATGTTTTTCATACAATGATGGTCAAACGGATGTAGCCTTGTAAATATAAATGCGAATGTGCATACTGTCTTATTGGTTTTGAATACCACACAAAAGAGAAAGTGTTTTCTTAAAAGCTCCAATTCCAATGATATTGCCAGAAATGATCCCTTGGTTATGTTTGTGTCCAGCTATCAAATGGCTTCATTTATAATCGATGCAATTTGTCAGTTTTTTGTTGTCAGCTTTTGATGGACCTGGTTGCATAAATCATGATACCGGTAAGTCTTTGCAGGGCTTAAAGCAAGTTCTAGTAACCTTAATTACATGTACTCTTTCAGTTCAACTGGGAAGGATGGAATCCCCCCTTTTCTCCCTCCTCCCCCCTCACACCTTTTTTTTCTTTTTTCTCTACCCAGTCCCTATTTATCCTTTTTTTTTCCCCACACAATATCCCTTTATAGTCATAGATACCTTTATATGCCATTCCCAAACTGAAAAACAAAATTGGGTTATAATTGTTATGGTGTTCCTTGTGCACAAATATCAACTAAATAACCATGTTTATTTTCTACTCTTGCATAATTTTTTATCTGTAATCTTTTTGTTATAATTTGTTATAATTTGTTATAATAATGTAACATGTTGTCTATTGTACAATAATTAATAACTACTCAGTCCCAACTTTGTTATTTTCCCTACCAATTATATTTGTATCTTTACTATTTCATTATTTACTGAGTGTAATCTTAAAAGTAAAAGTACAGGCATACCTCGATTTACGAATTTAATTCGTTCTGCAGAACTTTTTGTATAGCGAAAAATTCGTAAACCGAAACGCCGTTTCCCATAGGAATGCATTGAAAATCAATTAATCCATACCCGAGGTCAGAAAAAAGTAAACGGTACTAAAATACCGCATGAATTATTTTATCAAGTCATGCGGTATTTTAGTAGTGACAACCATGTGTTAATGTTTCAGCTGTCAGCAGGGTTCCCCACTGACAGCTGAATGTAAAAGAATTGCTGGCAATTAAAAAAAATAAATAAATAAACGGCATGGGCCCCCCCCTCCCATCCATACCAAGCCCTTTGGGTATGGTATTAATTTTGAAAGGAACTCCCATGCCAAAATTAAAAAAAAAAAAATTGCGCTCACCCCCCCCCCAGGAAAGGCGGGGTGAGCGAGTGGCCCCCATTTCCTGAACCATACCAGGCCACATGCACTCAACATGGGGGGTACTTTGGGGCAGGGGGGCTCACCCCCAAAGCACCTTGTCCCCATGTTGCATGATGGGTCTCTGATTGGGATCCCCCAACCTATCGCATGCCAACTAGGCAGCACCAGCAGAGGAATAATAATAAAACAACTCCCAGGAACAGGTTCACTGGCACATCACTCTCCAACGTTAGGCGGGCAGAGAGGAAGGAAGGGGGACAAAATCTTGTTCAGAGGAGGGTCCTGAAATATACTCAGACAATAAAAAAAATGATGCCCATAGGAGTATTTGTATTTTTTTTTTTGCAGGCTAGCTGGTAAGTGTGCTGTGAATGTGTTTGCTTGTTGTAGTCACCACCTCAGAATCCATGATCACAGAGTCAACTGCTGCAGTTAAGAATCCAGGAGCGCTGGATGACGGTCCAAAAGATTGCTTAAAAAAATTAAAGGTGAAGTACAAGAATCTGCCTTTACCTCCCAGCATTAAGACCCTCCTAAAGGGCTTTTGTGTGGTTAACAAAAAATATGTAGTAGCTAAAGTGTATGTCCAGCCAAGGTATGTCCAGACAGGGAATGAGCAAATTCTCCAAATAAAGAAATAAAAATACTTTTCTTCAGTAGAGTAGTGGTAAGTTGGAACCCCTGTGAGATATTTATTTCTGTCTGTGTTGCTGTTGGAGAATTCCCCTCACTTCCTGTGTAGTAAATTGTTGTCAGCAGGAGAGAAAGTGAGGATAAATCTTTCTAACAGAGCGCTGAATAACAGTGAAAACATGATAGGGAATCTAAATCTTCCCTATTCCATCCATAACTAACAAAAAATTTTTGGCTTGACATATACTTTAGCTAAAATGTTAATTAGCCAAGCAGTCCTGCACACACTCAGTATTACCACTGTCAGAAGTTGCTTAGTCTCCAGAAAACACCCAGCAACAAAGTAGAAAGCTGGGTAAATAAGTTTCCATGCTCTGTAAGTTCAGTCACAAACAAAACTCATTTAAATAAAGATAGGTACATTTTTGCATATGTTATGGCCTGGTCTACCATATTATGCCTTATTCTAAGCTGGCCCATTTTCTTTAAGTTTTGTTTGAGCTTTGGCAATAGGCTGCTTTGTATGAGAGTTAAATGTGCTGTGGGAAGATTTAATCCATGTTAATTGAAATTATATTAATACCCTCAATTCAGTTTGCAAACACACATACGAAACCTAATGTGTCTTTTACAATGTTTTGGCTATATAACAGAGCTTCTGTATAAAATTTCTATACATTTCTCTATAAAACTTTAAAATGAATTGGATTTAAGCCTACGTCCATACTGATGTAAAGAGAATAAACTGCCCACCTCAGGAAAGATAAAGAAAATAGTGCTCACTTTGCCAAGGGCAAGATGTATTACAGAATATCACTTATGTTGGTGCCATGGTCTTCCTTCCCTGTTGTGACAACCAGTCCATTGAAACCGTTCTTCTCTGACCGGTCTTATTGCTGGTCCCTTACTAACATCATCGCTTTCAATGCTGAAGCAGTGGCCTGCATAATAATCTCTATTAGCTCATTCCCTAGAAAAAGAGCAGTATATTACTTATATGTAGCACCCTCCTATTTCAGCTAGGGGGAGCTAGATCCTAATGGTTAGACAGGAGCTGTTAGCAGCTTAGGTGTAATACCCAGAGGGGTCAAATTGTGGTCAGGGTTGAGAGGCTTTGCAGGTCAGCCCCTCTGAAATTTCCCCCTGCTCTGAGGATTTTGGACGAGGGCCTTGGATGCAGAGGGTGGATCTGAGGTGTGGCTGGATGCACTCTTGAGGGGTACCACAGAATAGCTGGATTCACTGACAGGACCAACAGAACCTTCTTATACACAAGACTGTGCTGGACGATCCAATACTGTAGGTTGGAGCCTGTCAAGATTCCTTCTCAAGCCCCACCTTCCAAACCCTTTTGCTCACCCTGGCCTAAGGCCAGGGCGAGGGATACTGAAGTGCAGGAATGGGTTATTCATTCTCCGCAATCCTGTGTTCTACCTGGGTTGGGGGACAAGAGAAACCTGCCCCGCTTCTTCCATCTACTACAGAGGAGAGTGGCTGTAGAGTGGGGGCTGAATTACCCCTATGTCCCTCAAGACATCATGAACCTGGTCGAGGAATCTTGAGTGCAATGGGAGGAGGACTTGATCTGGGACCATATGCATGTTCCCAGACACCTGAGAGGGCCCCACTTGGAAGGATCCTGGGCCTGCCTTCAGGACATATAAAGGGAATGGAGTAACATTTACAGGGACCGCGTGGTAGTTATGAAGGATAGACAGCCAAGCCGCAGCTATTCAGTGGCCACCGGAAGACCTGGTGGCTCTCTGATAAGACAGTCTAGCCCCTGAAAGTATTATTAGGATCTCAGTCCAGTAGGCTGTATGTTTTTTCTCCTTACGGACTTTTACGGACTCTATTTTGATCCCAGATATGCTGGTCTGGGTTCATTTTTGCTAGGAGACCGTTTAGGTTCTTTCATTTTTTTATTAAGGAGGGGCTCCTCCTTACCTAAGGACTCTAGAACAAGGACCAATGTTGTTCTCAATATTCATATGTTGCTGTGCCTTATAACCTAGACAGTCAGTCAGGGCTAGGACTGTATTGTTCGTATATGGTTGTGTTTTATTGTCTGTTCCTACTGTTCTGCAGGTCCCAGGATGGCTGTCTTCCTTGCATTAAAGAACAAAGAATCCATGTTGTTAATGAAGGGCCTCCTTCTAGGGGGAGGTGCTTCATCATTAAACTAATGTTGGTTTATTCATAAAATAAAGGTACTATATTCATGGTTCCTGCTGCTAGTTTAGTTAGCATCAGTCATTGTTATTGTACCCTTTTCTCCTCCCATGTTTTTCATATAGGATGACCTGCCAGCCAATTCTTTTTGCCCCCCAGCCAATGAGGACATGGCTGTTTTTTTGTGGGAGGTGAATGTAGCACCCTCCTAGTTCAGCTAGGGGTAGATCCTAATGGTTAGCCAGGAGATGTTAGCACCTCAGGTGTAATAGCCAGAGTGGTCAAATTGTGGTCAGGGCTGAGAGGCTCTGCATGTCAACCCCTCAGGAATTTCCCCCTGCTTTGATGCTTTTGGAGGAGGGCCTTGGAGGCAGAGAGTGGATCTGAGGAGTGGGTGCTGGCTGAACTCTTGAGGGGTCCTAGCCAAAACCCAACAAAAGGCTTGGCAAGGGGCTGGACATCCTTAAAAATGTTGGGGTCTGCTCAGTAGCAGGGAGTGTGGTGCAAGAGATGTATAGAGTTGAAGGGAGATGTATAGAGTTGAAGGAAGATGTGAGGCTGGAGGAAGAAGGCTGCCAGGAGGCCTAGTGGGATGAAGCCTGCCTGCAAGCCTGGAGCTGGAAAGGAGGAAAACTTGGAGCTCCCTGGCCCCCTGAGCGAGGACCACCTGTATGGCAGGGAAGGAGCAACCCAGCTGATAGGCCTGGTAGCAGCAGCTAACCTGCAAGTGGTACAGGAGAGAATCTGAGTGAGTACACCTGCACCCCCTGGGTTGATAGCGGAAGGAACACTCTGGTGGGAAACCAGATTATCTCCCTACTAGTGACTGTTTACCCATTTAAAGGAACAGGAGCCAGATCCCCTGCTCAGGAAAACCTCCAGATTGCTGGGTGAAGAGGAGAATTTCACTTATGAACCCATACTGTATATTCAGAAATATTTTACATTGATGCACACAATAGATAAACTCTGTATTTCTAGACATATTTATTTTTGTTTCTAGCTTATATAACCATCTTTTTTCTGTTATAAAGGAATGCTACCACAAGGAATTGATTCTTATATATTTCAGAGGTCCTTAGTACTAATATGAATATATGCTACACAGCTAACATCTTACAAGGACACCTGTGTATACATGCATTATGTTTGCATTACATACAGTATATAAGCTGAACATTAAAAACATAATGATATAACTTGTCTGCAGAACATGAAAACAATTAGGAATAGCCACTTATAAACATAGAGGCTGTTAAGAATAAAAGTCTTCATTTATAAGCTTACCACATTACTATTTCTTGTATCATTCTTTTGTTTTTTCTCATTGGAATCTTTAATAGACTATCTTCTGTGTTTTTATTATGTTTTCCTTTTTCTAAATCCTATACTAAGCTCTCACGCCACAATAAAGTACTGTCCTGTAGAGTCCCCATAATTCCATAGAAAATACAAGCAAATAGAGCAGAACACTATAAACATAAAAATTCATGATATAAAACAGATGAAGGCTCACTTGTATGTAGAAAATATGTGGAAAGGCAAACAATGCTACGGAGAAGTGGAAAGGACTTATGTATTTATCATATCTGAAAGAAGCGAGATAGGAATATGATTATGAATGTAAGAACATTTAAATGGAATATTGCTGTAGTACCTGATAAAACATTTTCTTACTTTTAGAATTTTGAAGCAGCTTTCAGGCCTACCAATTCACCACTTTATTTGGTCTCTGTTATCCACACAAGCAAGTTAATATAGTATATACTTAATAAATATAATTAAAAGTAAAAGATTCTGCTCTCAGGGACATTGTATTATATGCACCTGGAATTATTCCCATGGACCCTAACTTTGCCTGGGCTGCACAGAAATCAGGAACAAAATGGATAGTCTATGAACAGAAATGTAGTCACCAGGGGCAGACTGACAACTCATGGGGCCCCCGGGCAATAGGGAATCATGGGGCCCCTGTGTCCTTGCCCACACTTAAAACACACCCAAAAAAGCCTATAAAAGGTACCAGGGGCATTTCATGGGGCCCCCTACTGACCCCAGGCCCTCGGTCAGTGCCCGAGTGCTCAAATGGTCAGTCCGCCCCTGGTAGTGACCAGAGAAGTTTATTGAGTTGGGCACAAATGCAGCGGGTAACATAGAATACCTTGACATGTGTAGCCGAGTAGCCGAGCTGCAAGGAGTATGGATTCTGAAGCTGGTTGGAAAGGCTGATGGCAGTTGAAGTCCAGACAGGGAGGATTATTGTGGACTTCCAATACTCTGTGGACTGCAGCATACAGAGAAGGCTGGGACATGGGAAGTGTGGTGGTTTATGTAAGAATTTATTCTAAATATGTAGGGCGGTGTCCTTTCCCTTAAACAAAATATCGCAGTGCCTCCAGCCGTTAAAATACGGCAAATATTTAATGAACCAATAATTTGGACACCTTAATAATTTGATCACCACTTAATAATATACCTTGAGTTCTTTTGGCCAGTATGATTTCGTACCATATACACAAAAATTGCCTTTTTAATAAATAAATAAATTTATTTATGTACAAAATTTATATATATATTAATACAAACGCAAAAGACTGGTGATAAATGTATACTTGTACATATAATCAAAAATACAACAGGTTAATTTCTATGATCCAACAATAGATATGATAATAGTAAAGAGATTAAAAAATCAAATTTAGTTATAAATTGTAACCTTATAGTGCTTCAAAAATTATTTCTCACATTCCGTGGTCATAGAAATGTAAGAAAGTATTCTCTGATAAATTGCACTATAACAAAACTACAATCAGTTAATATGTGATATCTAATTTCAATATAAAAATCAAACTTAATAATTATATATAGATCTTAATATTTCTACACACACAATACAAACGCTATAAGTCTATGGAAAATTTGAAATATCAAATAAATTACGGTATCTCAGCACTCTCACCACTCCCAGAATCTTGAGTTTGAGGCTTCTCCCAGTGGGATGTAGTTGGGCCTTCAAATGGTCCTCAAGACAAAATGGCAGCTGGACTCCTTCAGCAAAATGGCCACAGGTAGCAAGTGAGAGATAGTGCAGTCTGGATTGTAGTGTTTAGAGTAGAGTGTAGTTATTATGAGCAAAATAGATCAGAAGTATCATAGAAGTGTAGAAGTTCAGAGGTTCAGAAGTTTAGAGGTTCAGAAGTTTAGATTGTAGATTTTCAGATTGTAGATTTTTCAGCTTGATCTTTTAGCTTGATTTTTTCCAGCTTGATTTTTTTTAGATGTGAGGTGCATGGCTTTTTATACCATCCAAAGCTTTGTTTAAAAGACCCTCCCAACAGGCTTGTTGATTGGCCAGTCGAGAAGTGTGTTTACATAAGATATCTCTCACCTGTCCACTGGGGGGCAGCTAGGGATTACAAAACAATTTGTGTAGTAATGATGACTCATACTTTGATTGAAATAACATGTCTTTAGGTATCAAATATATATGTATCCTCCAAGTATAATTGATATTACTCTTGAATGAGAACCATAGAAATATATACTTATATTTGGTTCCTCATTTCCTGGATATTTAACTGTTTTGAAACATATGATTTCTTTTGGAAATGTATAATTGACACCAATTCACGAATCATCTTATTCTTCATCATTTCACACTTAATTGAGTGGTATGCAATACCTAACCTTCTCAAAGATATTTTCCCTTGATAAAAACTGTTAATAATATGTCTTTTTATAATGTCTCTGTAGGTATATATCAAGTTCTTAGCTTTAGATGACCTAAGATTCACCTCTTTGGTTTCAGAAATGAAGTTCCCATGAATAGGAAAGGCCCTCTGTTTACCTGTTGATTGTGTGAGAGCTAGTGTAAACAGCCAGTTATATTTTTAACTTCAGTGGATAATAGTGTATTGTCACACTTCAAGAAGTCTCCTCTGGGAATCCACACTTCCAAGGTTTTGTGTGAACCTTCAGACAGTTAGGTTTCCATCTCATCATTGTTCTTTTGGTTAGGTGTGATGACTCACCTGTGGAAGTCCAAATAGTAGTGTTTGACTACTAATTAAGTTTCCTGCCATTGAAATATCTCCTAGCTTCCCATAGACCATGGCATTTGTTTTAGGAAACATATATCTGCCAGGTCTTTGACTAATCAACATCAGATCCCCCATTGTCTTTTCTGGGACTTTGTTTGATCACCTGTAGGAATTTCAATAGTAGTGTGTGTCTTATTGTCTTTCAAACAAGTTTCTTCCACTCACTGGTTTTTGTAACCTACTAGAAGGTCACTTGAAATTCACTCTAGAATGTTAACCCCTAACAGTCAGTTGGGATTTCCAATTTTGGAATCAAATATTTTTTTTAATAAATAGTCCCCCAAAAGTCAGTACAGAAGGGAGAGTAGCGATATCTTCCCAGGCTATTGTTTGAATTGTGTGGTCTTTCTACTGCAGGAAGCTGAAGCAAGAACATACCCCACCCTGCTGTAGCTAGAGGTGAGGATATAGGTGTACAACTGGGAGATCAGAAAGAGAGAAAGCAAGAGGATTGGAGAGCTCTAGGACTGTGTCACCACTAGATGAAGCCTTGCACTACAACCATGCAGAAGCAGTACCTCCAGGTGAACCAAAGTCACACTGAGCTGAGACAGAATATCTCCATACATGCAGTGGGATTTCCATGCTGAGTCACTGGGTCTGGTAAGAGGGCCTTGCAGCTATAACATATTGCCTTTAGAGAGACTGAGCCCATAGGAACTGATTACACATCTGCCCTATAGCCTTAACACCACCTTCAAGCCTTTTTAGACTGTTCTCATGTGCACCAATGATACCAATGGGCCCCAACACTAGCCGGATGAAGATTAAGGACTAAACACTGTACATTTACCACCCAGAGACCTTTGCTAGTTGCCTAGTTCAGGAATACCTCCCAGGGGATACTACACAGGACTTAATCACTCTTTTTGGGTGCACCATAAGCCAATTACAATATCCTTATCTTCATTACGGTCAATGTTTATATTTATTGTTTACTACTAATCTTGCTGATGTCAACATTAACTCCAGTCGAGTACTACAGAACTCTATTCTAGGTTACCTTAGCAGGGTGATTCTACTGCTTAACAGACTGTGTCAAAAACTGCCTCCTGTATGTTCATTTATGCCTAAACCATCATTTACTATAACCTATGCCAATACATTGAGTTCATGTACCATTAAACGATCTCATGTTTGTTTCCTGGTATTAGCTCACCACCAAGTTAAAGGTATTTAAAACCCAAGTTACCAAGCGACTTCTTCAGGGTGGCATTACACAAGTTTTGCACCTAACAGTGATTAAGCACTATCAGATGTGAAACATTTGAAGAAATAAAGAAACTGCGGAAAGTGAAGATACACAAAAGAAGATATCCTTTCCAATGTCAAAATATAAATGATTGCATTGGTATAAAACAAATACACAAAAAAAAAACAATCAGTCATTACATTAAATACAGGTGAAACTCGAAAAATTAGAATATCGTGCAAAAGTTCATTTATTTCAGTAATGCAACTTAAAAGGTGAAACTAATATATGAGATAGACTCATTACATGCAAAGCAAGATAGTTCAAGCCATGATTTGTCATAATTGTGATGATTATGGCTTACAGCTCATGAAAACCCCAAATCCACAATCTCAGAAAATTAGAATATTACATGCAATCAATAAAACAAGGATTGTACGTAGAACAATATCGGACCTCTGAAAAGTATAAGCATGCATATGTACTCAGTACTTGGTTTGGGCAACTTTTGCAGCAATTACTGCATCAATGTAGCCTGGCATGGAAGCTATCAGCCTGTGGCACTGCTGAGGTGTTATGGAAGACCAGGATGCTTTAATAGCGGCCTTCAGCTCTTCTGCATTGTTCGGTCTCATGTCTCTCATCTTTCTCTTAGCAATGCTCCATAGATTCTCTATGGGGTTTAGGTCAGGCGAGTTTGCTGGCCAATCAAGCACAGTAATCCTACGGTCATTGAAGCAGGTTTTGGTGCTTTTGGCAGTGTAAGCAGTTGCTAAGTCCTGCTGGAAAATGAAGTCAGCATCCCCATAAAGCTTGTCTTCGGAAGGAAGCATGAAGTGCTCCAAAATCTCCTGGTAGACGGCTGCGTTGACCCTGGACTTAATGAAGCACAGTGGACCAACACCAGCAGATGACATGGCTCCCCAAATCAACACAGGCTGGAAACTTCACACTAGACTTCAAGCATCTTGCAGTGTGTGCCTCTCCATTCTTCCTCCATACTCTGGGTCCTTGGTTTCCAAATGAGATGCAAAAGTTGCTCTCATCAGAAAAGAGGACTTTGGACCACTAAGCAACAGACCTGGTCTGTTTTTCTTTAGCCCAGGTAAGACGCTTCTGACATTGTTTGTTGTTCAGGAGCAGCTTGATAAGAGGAATACGACATTTGAAGCCCAGGTCCAGGATCCGTCTGTGTGTGGTGGCTCTTGATGCACTGACTCCAACCTTTTCCTGACAATCCTCTCCAGGTTGCGGTCATCCCTGCTGCTTGTGCACCTTTTTCTTCCACACTTTTCCCTTCCACATAACTTTCTATTAATGTGCTTTGATACAGCACTTTGGGAACATCCAACTTCTTTTGCAATTACCTTTTGAGGCTTTCCCTCCTTATGGAGGGTGTCAATGATGGTTTTCTGCACAACTGTCAGGTCAGCAGTCTTTCCCATGATTGTGATTCCTACTGAACCAGACTGAGAGACCATTTAAAGGCTCAGGAACCCTTTGCAGGTGTTATGGCTTAATTAGCTGATTAGAGTGGAACACTTTGAGCCTAGAATATTGCACCTTTTCACAATATTCTAATTTTCTGAGATTGTGGATTTGGGGTTTTCATGAGCTGTAAGCCATAATCATCACAATTATGACAAATCACGGCTTGAACTATCTTCCTATAGGAGGAGCCTGGACGTCGAGACGCTACGCCGCCGGAGCCACGTGGAGGCCCGGCGGCCATCATTCATAGTGTCAGGGTTAGTTGTCTTGCTGACACATCTTGATGATACCTGCCAATTTTGAAATAGATGCTTTTTGTTTCCTCTAATAAAGCTGTTTTTACATAACTTACTACACTATGGGCGTCCTTCCCTAACTCCCTTTGAGGAGCACTTTGTTTGCAGAACCCTGACTTTGGAATCCAATACCAAACTGGGAGGAGGAAGATCTGATGCTGCATCCATAAAGGAGGGACCCACTTTCTGTGACCAGACCAACTTTGTTCCTTCTGGATTGAGGATCCATGGGTTTTTGATATATACTGCTTATATATATCTTCTTTCTGGTGAGGGCGTTTTTCAGCCACTTCCTCACGGATCACCAACATTGAATTTCTACTTGTCACCTGAAATGTTTCTATGAACTGGACTTGTAGTGGACTTATTTCTGTTTTATCATTACTACCTTCAGCGCTGCACTATTTTTTATGTTATTCTGTATAAGAATATATCGGTTGCTTAGAGTGCTTAGCTGCTGTTTAGGACCAGTGCTCACTGTTCTTTTCCTTTTAGATTATCTCATATATTAGTTTCACCTTTTAAGTTGCATTACTGAAATAAATGAACTTTTGAACAATATTCTAATTTTTCGAGTTTCTCCTGTTGTCTCTTTTAAAATTTAGTGTTTTGTTGCAAGGACTTTCAGGCACTCCCTAAGATGCCCATATTATGCCACCAGCAGCTGAAGCAGAGTTGCTTGAATGTTTGGTAATACTTCAATGCTTGCCAGACAACAGCATTTCATGGCTCACTAATATTAGTCAATGCAAATTTGCTATCGTTCTCTGTATCACATCTTCTAAAATAAGGCCACATTACTTTGAGTGAGTTATGTGCACATGTTAAAATTCTCAAGCTTGCTATTCCACTTTTTCCAGCTATAAACAATGTAACATCTTTGATCAGATTTGTAATAATGTGTTCACTCAAATAGAGTGTGGAACACATACAACCAGCTCTATCTTATTACTACTCTCTGTGGATTCCTAAGATATTTAACATGACTTCCTGGCTTTTTACCAAAGCCATAATTAAACAGTTAGGGTTGTTTTTCTAAGGACCACAATCCCAAACAGGATTTATTGCTTCCTGTGTTAAGTTTTTTTTGCCACCTCTCCTTCTGGTGACCTTTCACCAAGAGTGACTTTGCCAGAAAATGGCCAATTAAGTGATGAAGGTGTTGTCAAATGCAGTTACTAGGCCAACTTTAGCAAAGGAAAAATATCAAGTGCACAGTAACCTTGTCCTAAATTGTTGTCATGGCATCTCAATGTTTTTATTCAACACTGGCTTGTACAATACAATCCTTACAATACAATGTGTATACACTTAAGAGGTATACAAACACATATATTGTACTTGTTGACAATCATTGGGCCGGAATGAGAAAAGCTATATATTCTGACCCTAGTGAGCATTTTGTGGAAATGTATCTAGGAAAAACAGTAAAACATGTAGACTTTGGTATCTCTAAAATTAAATTACAACCTATGGCATCCTACTGAAAATTATCAGAAAGGGTGGAGGATTGAAACCAAATGTCATAGTTTTCTTGGTTGGTTACATTAGCATAGCATTGTGCAGATTTTCTTTACCTTCAGGTTGCAGAAGGCTGCCAGAAGGTCCTTTTTAAAGAAAAAAGATACAAGTGTAAACATTTGCCACACCCTATTAGATTGTAAATTTTCATGAGCAGGGCCATCCTAACCCTCTTGTATTGTATTACAGATTTTCAGTCCAACAAATACAGCTTTCAGCAGACAGCTCCTCTGTTCTCCTCCATGTCATTTGGGGCCATACTGTTGCTATGATTGGTGGGGGCAGTGATGACACCAAGGGAATAAGCTCCTGTGCTAACTGCTGCCATGATTCAATGCTAGAGTGTTGTGAAGTGGGTGACATTCATCCTAAAGGCTGCCTGGTGGTCCTAAGGCACAATTTTACACACAAGCATTATTGACCTCAGCATCATTGTCAAATGATCCAGTAAGGAGGTGGTATGTTGAATTTCACATGATACACAGACAATGTTTTCGTATATTGACTGTTATTGCACTTTTTGTTGACTTTTAAATAATGTTTTACTTATTGTCACAAGGTTGTTAATATTATTGAAAGGAATAGCGCAACCACTTTTGTATTTTGCTTTTTTTGCTTTAATTGGTGCTTAGTATTCTGATACTGTTTAGGCTACTTTCACACTGAGGAGTTTTTGAAGCATTTTTGCATTACCAAAAGCATCTGAAAAGCTCAAGAAAAATGCTTCCCTATGTATGTGAATGTATATCTATGTATGTTTTCACACTGAGGCGTTGCGGTTGCGGTGCAGTGTAAAAACTTCTGCTTTCAGCATCTTTGGGGCATGATTGGTGAGCTAAAAATAAATGCTCCAAAAACGCCTCTTCCCATTGAAATCAATGGAAAATGCCTGAAAAAGCACCTCAAAAATGCCTCTGAGAAGCGTTTTTGGTGCAGTTTTTAAGTCACGTGCCCTTTAAAAAGCGTTCAGAAAGTGTGGCAAAAGTGCGGTAAAAATGTCTATATGTTTTTGCTGTGCTTTTGTGGCGGATCAGTGTGAAAGTAGCCTTGGTGTCCCTTTATGTAGACTGATAGCCTCATATTATTTACTTATTATACTCTGAGTGCAGAGTTGTTTATATATTTACAATTGTATTGTATAAGTCTACTTTTTACCTTTATCTCATAATATCATATAATATCTGATGGGCCAATCACAATTGTTCATACCTTCATCCTGTGACAGCGGATAAGCCTTTTCCTCTTCAAGCTTCTCATTAGCTTCCTCCTCCTCCTCATCCACCTCTGACTCCTATTCTTGAGATTTCTCATCAGACTCCTACCCAGACTCCTCGGCTACCTCAGTGGCTCCTCCTCTCTCTCTGAGGCTGATGCTAAAGGTGTTTTCTCTTCCTCAGAAGAAGAGGAGGACTCAAGGGGGGGAAACCTCTTCCACACCTCCTCAAAGAGGGCAATCCTCTTCCATCAACACCTTAACAGCCAGATCTAAGGACCTTAGACCACCTGTAGCTGGAAAGGGGAAAAAAAGACAAACAAGAAAAAAAATAAATTAACTTATACCTATAAATACAATTCAAAATTTAATTCACAGCCCTACAAAAACTCTAAACATGATTGTTACAACTCACAACAAAATGTTAAGCAGATTTATTTTACACGCAATGTGGTTCTCATCGATGGAGTGGAGGAACTTAAGGTTCATCCTCTTCAGGTCACTTTGGCATTGCAGCATTGTTGGGCAATTGTCACATTGCATCCACTCACAGAGGCTCTCTAGCACAATGTCTAGAGACTGTGCAGGCAATTTTATGATTTGAATCCTATTGTCTTGTGCTTTCCTTCTAAGGTAGTGCTTACACAGCCTGAAGGTATGTTGTGGGTCATTATCTTGCTGTATGATGACCCCTGACTGTTAGGAATACCACAAGCATCCAGCAAGGATGACCAGATCAGTGGGCTGTACCTTAGGGAATTGGGAAGCAGGCTGAGTAAGGTTAAATTAAATTTATTAACATAAATATTACTCTTACAACACCAACAATACTAACAACACCAACACCAATAAACCATAACAATGTAAAGTGACAAAATAAACATGAAAGTGAAGCAAACCAAATGATAACCTAACTAACTATATACAAATGGAGGGAGCATACACAAGCAGGGCAAGGTCAGGACTAAGACAGGAAACAAGAGGAACAGGGAGCAAGATACTGGGAGAACTGGATGCAGGGTACAAGGAGCAGGTCAATGTGTCAGGTGCAGGTACATGAACAAAGATCAAGCTCAGACAGGGACACGGCTTGCAGGAGGAATACTGAAGCACTCAGTTGTGGGTGGGATTATATATCTCACAGAAGCGTTAATAGTTTATTTTTATCAATTAACAAAATGGAAAATACTGTAAAAGAAAGGAAGAGAAATCCAAATCAAATCAATATTTGGTATGACCACCCTTTGCCTTCAAAACAGCATCAATTCTTCTAGGTACACTTGCACACAGTTTTTGAAGGAACTCAGCAGGTAGGTTGCTCGAAACATCTTGAATAACTAACCACAGATCTTATCTGGATGTAGACTGCCTCAGATCCTTCTTTCTCTTCATGTAATCCCAGACAGACTTGATGATGTTTAGATCAGGGCTCTGTGGGGGCCAAACCATTACTTCCAGGACTCCTTGTTCTTCTTTACGCTAAAGATAGTTCTTGATGACATTGTCTGTATGTTTGAGGTCATTGTCCTGCTGCAGAATTAATCTGAGGCCAATCACACACTGTTCCTCACGCAATTTTATGCCTCCTACACAGCTGTTTCTTTTTCAGTAAATGACTGTGCTTCAACCTACACATGAAATTGATGATCATTAGCACCTGCTTGGTATATTTGATTAATAATACACCTGACTCTAATCCTACAAAATCCCTGACTTTGTGCAAGTGGAAGAATTGATGCTGGTTTGGAGCCAAAGGGTAGTCACGCCCAATACTGATTTGATTTTTTTTTTGTTGAATTTTGTATATTGCTAAAAAAATAAAAAAAATAAAATATATATTTTTAAAACACTTTTACACACCTGCTTAAATATATATATATATATATATATACATATACATATATATATATATTTATAATATTTCTTTTCTTATTCAAGTGGTAGCACGACTGGTTTTAAGAAAAGGGATTATATTACTACATTTCCTAATCTTTGAAATCTGGAATTGTCACATACAATCTATATTATTGCTATCTCTGTATAAACCTGATTGGTATATATGTCAACAATGTTATTTTGGTTACTTTCCCAATAAAGCATTTGTATAAGAAATTGCAATTCGCATGACAGAAGACACAAGTGGTATATTTATAAAGCAGAGAATCAGACATTACCAAATGTACACAAAGTCATTGCTTTATAACTATACCCATATGTACTATTTATATAGTGTATGCATGTTGCAATTTTTGAAATGACAGTTGGATTTGTTAATCAGTTTAGATGTTAAGTTTATTTTATTGCTGGAGAATTGTCAATTTCTTATGATACATTCCCCTTAGAAAATATATTTCTATAACCATTGTAACAGCCAGATGCTAAATTATTTTCACTTCTAGGGGTTTAGTGGGTTGATGATGGCTGAAAGGTTAGATTACAGACATTGACAGTATTTACTTGTCAAGTGACCTGTTGTCATATTTTTCTAATGCATTTTGTTCATCTGAATCATTCCAATTTTTAGTAATGTTTCTATAACTTACAACAATAAAAAATAAACCTTTAATGCATTAAACATTGCAAATAAAATATAGTATACTGTCTTTGCTCTTTAGGCTCTCAGTAATGCTCTTTTAATTGTTTATGATAAACTGGTATGTTGAAAATTATTAAAACTGTTTTTCAAAACTATTTTGGATGTGTGAATGATTTCCTCCTAGGCATCCAAATATTTGGAAAAATAAATAAATTATGAAATGATATTTTACATTTGTAATTTTTCTAAATGAAAGTCTGGCATTAAGAACGTGGGAAATCATTTTGCTCAATTTTTAAAATGTGTTTCTCTTATGTTGTTTGGAATTTTTCCATAAATTATTATAAATGTATAAACCTGGCTCAAAGTGATGAAGTTATTTTAACTTTATACAAAGTCAAACTTGTTAGAACCAATAATGAAAGTAGATTCAATGTTTGTAAAAAGAATTAAGAATTTCATAAGTACGTCCACATTTTAGAACTTAAAACAAATGCCAATTTTTATTTGACTAAAAATAGTTGAATTTACGCATCTTTTGTGACACACTCACCTTCACTTTTTCAGATTTATTTCTGAGATTTTTTTTCTGTCCTGTCACACCCATACCGTTTTATTTGTTGTTTTGCTGTCATTGGGACAGAAAGTTAGGGTAAATCTTTCCAACTGGGAAACAGACATCAATAAAAATTTGACAGGGGTTTTGCCTCTATGTTAGTATAGTTGAGATGTTATAGTTAAATGCACATTGCAAGAAACAGTAGCTCATGACTAAAATTTCCAGCTAAAGTTCCTGGATAGAAAGGTTTTTGAATGATCTTTGTCAAACAACACAGTTAACACAGCTGGCTTTTCTCCTTGAATGAAACTGACTGGAAATAAATTATGGTAATTATTATGGAAATTACACAAACTTGCACCCTAATTAAAATGGAAATGTAATTTAAAACATAAATATGCAGTAAAAAATCTATTCTGGGTAGAGAGTAGAAAAGATGAATTATAGCAAATCATGTTCTTATCAACGCATTGTTTCTCTTATTAGGTGTTTTGATTAAAATACCAATTTTACTGTTACCCAGAGGTAATTAATTTAATCATTTATGTTTGTAGAATATTGTTTCTAGCTCTTTAGTGCACCCATTAAAAACAATGCAGTTAGAAATATATCTCCATTGTTTTTGTAGGCTTTAAAGGACAAACCTGACATAGAAGTTAATTTTTCCATATAAAACTGACTAATGGTATTCACAACTGTTTACATACAAGTTCTCAAACAGTAAGTCTGATATTGCATAAATGTGTGTTATTTAAAGTATATCTAAACCCAAATGTTGAATTTCGTATATGTTTTTGGCTGTGTTCACACCATGTGCGATGATCGGCGTTTTACTGCATTCTAAAATGCTGGTTACCGCAAGGACACTCAATTATATTTTGTGTGTCCCATTTACACTACAACACGGCCCAAAGCTGCGTTGTAGCAAGCTACAATAAAATGCAGAGATTTTATTGCATTGCACTGTACAGGATTGCATGTAACTATACAGCATCATAGCTCTTTGCACTGCTGTACAGTGACATGAAATGTACTTTTATACTTTAAAATAAAGTTGAGTGAAGGAAAAAAACTTTGTGTGTGAACCAGCCTTTAATATGTGAAAGTAGTTTCAAAAACTGTGGTCAATCTTTTTAAATCTATAGCTTTCATTAGCCAGTTGTAAACAATGGGCATGCGACACACAAAAAACTTAATCAAAGTACACAAGGCATGTGTAGCATGCCTATTTCATCTGTCCCCCTGGTGTCCACTCCCTCTCCCTGCCTCAGAGCTGGTCAATAATTTCCAGCTGTCAAAATGACAGCTGGAGTTGCTTGCTGAATATAGCAGCTAATACAGTAGATGCTGTAAAAAAATTTTACCAATTTACACAGTGTCTCTAAACTCTGTTTAGGCATGCAATAGAAAGATATAAAGTAGCATTGTTATGTTGGATTTACTCTGTTCCATTCATCTGCAGATCAAAGGGATAGGCTTCAGTTTGCATATTATATCAGTTAATGCAACCTGACAAGTAAAAAAAGAAAATATTTTCTTTAGATGAAATTGTGTTTTTAATTAACCCATTACTACCCATTATTTTACCCCAATCAAGGGACATTCTAAACTGCATATTGGGATGATGAGATTATTGGCTGCAATGCTCAACACTCTCACTGGGTATTAATATACTTTTTTTTACTTTTTACACGCATATAAGTTAATGACTCAAAATATGTTATTCTTTTCTGCAGTACCTGATACTATATTGCACAAAGTAGTTGCTAATGTACAGTGGGGCAAAAAAGTATTTAGTCAGCCACCAATTGTGCAAGTTCTCCCACTTAAAAAGATGAGAGAGGCCTGTAATTGGCATCATAGGAAGACCTAAACTATGAGAGACAAAATGAGAAAAAATCCAGACAATCACATTGGCTGATTTGGAAATAATTTATTTGCAAATTATAGTGGAAAATAAGTATTTGGTCAATATCAAAAGTTCATCTCAATGCTTTTGCTTTTTAAGTGGGAGAACTTGCACAATTGGTGGCTGACTAAATACTTTTTTGCCCCACTGTATATACAGTATTTCTAGGACTAGATTACAGATTTCATACAGTACACGTATGTAAAAAACTACATTTTAAGAATTTTATTAGGAACCTGGAAAAATATGTTTTAAAACTGAAGATTATAGGTTATACATGCCAAGGAAAAAAATGAATGCATTTTTGCTAAGAATGTGGTTATTTTTTATTTGCATGGGGATTATGGATGGAATATCATAGTTTCACATGCAAAGGAAAATTATTGAACTTTTCCTAATGTAAACACGGGCGGAATATCATGGCTAAACATCCTATGTAACGAATTTGACCTGTTTCTGATAAGAATGTGGGTAAAATTACTTTTAAACATGGGGATTGTGGGGGGAAATGTCATGCTTACACTTAACAAGGAACATATTTAACAAGGAACATATATATTTCAGAAATTATTAATGGTATAATTATTTTTCTACATGTGGATGGAATATCATGGATAAACATGCCTAGGAACACATTTGATCTATTATGATAAGAATATGAGAACAATTATTTTTCTACATGGGGAGTATGGGTGCATTATTGTGGATACACATGCCAAGGACTGCATTTGACCTGTGTCTGATAAGAATATGTGGAGAAATATAATTGTTACACATCCTACGTAACATATTTGACCTGTTTCTGATAGAAATATGGGCATACTTATTGTTCTTCATGGGGATTATGGGTGGAATACCATGGTTACACATTCCAAGGAACATATTTAACCTGTTTGTGATAAGTGTATGAGTATAATTATTTTTCTACATGGGGATTATGAGTGGAATATATTGGTTACACAACCCATGTAACACATTGACTTGTTTTAGATAAGATAATGGGAAAATTACTTTTATATATGGGGATTATGGGGGGAATTACCTGGTTACAATTTAAAAGGAACATATTTAGCCTGTTTCTGAAAAGATTGTGGGTAGAATTTGTTTTCTACATGGAGATTATAGGTGGAATAGCATGGTTTACCATGCATAGGAACACATTTGACCTGTTTCTGATAAGAATATAGATATATTTATACATGGGGATTATGGGTGGAATATCATGATTACACATCCCATGTAATACATTTGACTTTTAGATAAAAATATGGGTAAAATTACTTTTATACATGGGGAAAATGGGGGGGGGGGGATATCATGGCTAAACGTGCCAAGAAACACATTTGTTTCTTATAAAAAGGTGGGTATAATGGTATAATTTTTTTTCTAAATAGTGAATATACGTAGAATATCATGGATACACATCCTACATAATGCATTTGACCTGTTTCTGGGAATGTGGGTATAATTATTGTTCTGCATGGAGATTATGGATGGAATATCATGATTACACTTAAAGCGGAGTTCCACCCAAAAGGGGAATTCCACTTTAATGCTTTGTCCCCGGTTCCCCTTTAAGG
This sequence comes from Staurois parvus, assembly GCF_062004578.1. Classification (NCBI taxonomy): domain Eukaryota; kingdom Metazoa; phylum Chordata; class Amphibia; order Anura; family Ranidae; genus Staurois; species Staurois parvus. The sequence goes on from NW_028317943.1 coordinate 9,900,854, forward strand.
ATTGGCACCTTGGGTTGCGGGTAACTGAATTTGACAGGTACCTGCTCCCATTTCTGCTGTGATCGCCTAGGCGATCGGAAGCGGAAGTTGTCCTCCCTCCCTCTCCGTAGTCTTCTGGGACACGTGACAGGTCCCAGAAGACTACAGGGCCATTCACAAAGCACAGCGCTTCTGGCGCATGCGCAGTGGGCTCCCGGCTGTGAAGCTGCAAGCTGTCACAGCCGAGTGCTTACGCTAAAGATGCCGGCGTCAGCGAGAGAAGATGGCCGGTGAAACCAACGGTGGTGAGGACACCGCTGGACCGAGGAACAAGTAAGTGGATGTATTTTAAAAGTCAACAGCTACAGTTTTTGTAGCTGCTGACCATTTTTTTTAAGCTGGAACTCCGCTTTAACAAGGAACATATTAACCCTGTTTATGAAAAGATTATTGGTAGAATTAGTTTTCTACATGGGGATGATGGGTGCAATACAATAGTTAGGCATTCCAAAGAACATATTAAACTTGTTTCTGATAAGAATATGGTTAAAATTAGTTTTCACCATGGGGATTTTGAGGGGAATATCATGGTTATACATACAAAGAAACAAATTTGACCTTTTCTGATAAGAATATGCGTAAAATTACTTTTATATATGGGGGTTATGGGGAGAAATATCATACTTACATTTAACAAGGAACATATTTACCAATTTTCTGAAAAGCTTTTGGGTATACTTTTTTTCTACATAGGGATAATGGGTTCAATCTATATTGAATATTTATTATGGAATATTTATTTATGGGAATTATTCTTTTTCTGCAAGGGGATTGGGGAGGATATCATAATGTAGTTGACCTGTTTCTGATAGGAATATGGGTATACTTATTGTTTTACATAGGATTATGGGTGGAATACCATGGTTACACTTAACAAGAAAAATATTTAATCTATGTCCCTATTTCTGATAAGAATGTGCATATCATTATAATTATCATTGAAAATCCTGTGACCTGCTTCAAAGAGAAATTTTCTTTGTGAATGTGCTTTTTGAATCACTTATCTTCAGTGGTCAATATTTTCTGGTGAGCCTTCATATTTTTCTAAAGTACAAGGATCAAAGTGGAGATGTTGTGGTGGCTGAGAAAGTTTATCTGAAAAGATTTATTTAAACACTTTGAACATCTGTTTTATAATTGTGCTTTAATTTCACTACTAACTTGCTTACAAAATATGATTCCAAACCTCTTTTTCTGGTGTCTTCCGCAGGCACTTCAGGCTCCTACTCTCTTGAGTGTGCCCCTATAGCAAGTCACTTGCTATGCGGGCATGTGGGCTCAATCCCAAAGTGGGTTATGTGCATTTATTGGCACACACAGCGTAGCTCAGTCCCACCCTTTGCTCTCTGCTCACAGGATTTGATTGACATCAGCAGGAGCCAATGAGAGAGGGGAGAGAAAGCGGCGCTGCTCCAGACAGGCACAGTGCTGGATTGAGATTGGGCTCCGGTAAGCATTTAGGGGATTTGGGAAACTGACATTGAAAGGTTTTTTTTTACCTTAATGCAGAGAATGCATTAAGGTAAAAAAATGCCTTTAGAACCACTTTAAGTTTGTTTGTAAATTTTGTTCATATTTTGATTACATTTAATTGGTAATCATAAAAATCGCCTGACATCCGCTAACAACCTAATTAGTCACTCATCTCTGCAAATGAGCAAGAGAGGACAGCAGATGTTTCCAATTAACAGACCATCCAAAAATATTTCTGACATAGAAGGAAAAATTAATCTAAAAGGTTGAAAGGTTCTTAGTTTTATATTAAACTCATTTTCAAATGTACTTTCAATATCTATTTAGTAATAATCATAAAACATGGTTTGCTGATATTTGAAAAATTCTGACAATACAGTAGGTATATAACTCAGTGATCATCAGTACATTTGGTGATTATTTATTTTATTTTGTAAAAAACCTTACATTTGTTTTGTGTGATTTAATGGAAGGTGGAGAGTGTAATGTAAATGTTTATACCCATTGTCTGCACCATCGTAATAATACTGGAAATGTCAAAATCTAGATATGCTTCAGATCATGCCAGAAGGGACAGGAGCAGTGACACAAGAAAGATTATACATATCAGTGCTTTGTTTAACCACTTCAAGACCAAACCATTTCACCCTCTCTTTCTGTCCATGCCATTTTTCAGATTTCATTGTGTCTCACTTCAAATTGCAGTTACTCAGCTATGCAACACTGTACCCAAAGAATTTTATACAATTTTTTGAGACAAATAGAACTTTTTTTTTGGTGGTATTTAATCATTTTAATTTTTGCTATATAAATGAAAAAAGATTTAACATTTTCCTTTTCAAATAAACAACCTTTCTTCATTAATTTAAACCAGCATGTATTCTGCTTCATTTCTTTGGAAAAATAACAAATAGGTGTATATTATTAAGGGCAGATTCACACTGATCTGCTGTGGACTGGCCACAGCACAGTGTACCCCCAGTTTCTTGTGGGCTACCTATGCTTTTACATAGACTAGGGTGGTTTGGGGGCATTTTCTGAAAACACACTGAAGAGTTCTGCATGCTTGACTTTTCGTTCAGAACATGCACCAAAACCACCTGATCTAATAGAACTGTATAGACACATATGGGTTATGTGCACAAAAAGTGCACTTAAGTGACCATTAAATGTGCACAACATGTTCCTCTGTGTACCCACTTCACTGTTTGGCCACCAGAATAAAACACATTAACCGCCTACCAGATGATTAGACCCCTGATGAAGTGAGGTCTAACAGCACTTTAAGATATTCCAGGGACACTGAGGAGTGCAAGCATAGACACTTCTGCCACAATTTTCTCAGCCAGAGTTACTCGGACCATGTCAAACATAAGGGGAAAAGCACAGGGACTCCATAGTCCAGTATTTAAAATAATGTAATTTATTGTAAAATAGAAAGATACTCACAACTCATTAATCAAATAGAGACAATCCTGTAAATGTGTTCACTTTAGCCAAGAAGGTGGAGACTAGCACTGAGGTCTTCGTGTCCACTCGGTTGACCTGAGCACATTTACAAGCTTGTCTCTATTTGAAGTTGTTAATTAGTAAGATGTTTCTAATACACAGCATAGGCATACTTAGAATTAAAACCCAAAACACATTTTTCCCCATGATTTGTCAGTCCGCCCCTGCCTGGAGCACTGGAACAGCGGAAACACCCATAAAATTATCACATTTTAGAAAGCAAACACCCCAATGTATTTTCTAAAAGGCACAGTAAGTCTTTTAGAAACGTCTTTTTTTTTTCTCAAGTTTTTGAAAAATGTGGAAAGAAAATTAAAATGAATTTTTTAATACAAAGTTGTCAATGAATAAGATATTTCTAACACATAGCATTGGCAAACTTAGAATTACATCCCAAAATACATTCAACTTCTCCTCAAGAGTATGGGGATACCGCATGTGTGAGACTTTAAATTTTTAAACGGATTATGCATTAGACATTGTATCTTGTATATTACAAAAATCAACCAATTGCATCAAAACAGTGTACTGTAATGGTCACCTCTGTATGAGTATAAATACTCCACAGCGCAAAAAATATATAAATGTATAAAAAGTCCAAACAAAAGTCCCAAAATATAAGAATGTGCTCCAATCCCAGAAATAGTGCTCAACAAAATCTTCAAAAAAAGTGCTCACACCATCCGTGATTGATAATCCAATCCTCACTCACCAGATGGAGTGGACTCTTTGCTGGTATGGCTAAAGAGTCAAACAAGATGGGGTGTATCCTCCCCAGATACATCTGCACTTGGTATCCTAAAAAAATGATTCCCACGTTTAGATGGCAATGAAAAACAAATAAAGAACACAAATAGTGCAATACTGTATAAAAACTCTTTATTCCTAAAAAATGCTGCCCTTAATGCACTCACATGACATAAATTGTGTTCACGCTTCGAGGCTACTTATGACACAAATCCATATAGATTCCTCATTTGCAGAAGTTGACTAGCAGTAGGTAGTATAAAATTACAATCTCCCCTTAATGAAAGCAGGAAGTCACTCCAGAGCGCCGTAAACCAACGTGCTCTCCACTCACCGGACGTGACGTCACTAAGCATCCACCGGAACCGGAAATACGTTGACACATTTTTCCCCTCCTCCAGGGCGCTATCCAAGGCTTGAATAACGCCCTGGAGGAGGGGTGAAATGTGTTGATGTATTTCCGGTTCCGGTGGATGTGTAGTGACATCACGTCCGGTGAGTGGAGTGCACGTTGCTTTGCGGCGCTCTGGAGTGCCTTTAGAGCTTGTTTGACTCTTTAGCCATACCAGCAAAGAATCCACTCCATCTGGTGAGTGGGGATTGGATTGTCAATCACGGATGGTGTGAGTACTTTTTTTGAAGATTTTGTTGAGCACTATTTCCCGGATTGGAGCACATTCTTATATTTTGGGACCTTTGTTTGGACTTTTTATACTTTTTATACATTTATATATTTTTTGCGCTATGGAGTGGTTATATTTATATTTGAGCAACATTTAGATTTGGAATATATATATATATATATATATATATATATACAGTATATATAATTTTTTTTTCTTTGGTGCAGGTTTTACTTTATTCATTTATACCTCTGTATGAGTGGTCGGGGAAAATAGCTTAGTGTTACATCACCAATAGCAGTCCTTATTCTTATAAGCTAAACAAGCCTAGACTATTGGTATGCCACCAGGAATGCCATGTTCACTGGCCATGAAGTACAGAAGGCTGAAGAAAGGAAGAACAGAATAGTTCCTGTGGTTCCAGTAGTAAAGTTGTCCACAGGGGATGGCTAGGACAGGTGTCTTTCAGGAATGCTGTCAATGGGATGTGCAGATGGGTTAGTTCAGGTGGCAGGCAGAAACATTGTCAATAAATAGCCAATGGATTGGTCAAGACAGCAGGCAGAAACATGGCCAATAAACAGGCTAAGGTCATTTTAAGTGGCAGGTGATAGCAACCAGTTTTAGTAACACTAAACTGGTGTGGCAGTGTTTCTGGCTGAACTGGCTCTAGTGACACTGTACTGATGCGGCAAGGATCAGGATCATTGTTGCTGGTTGCACTTGTGAGGTGACTGTCACTATTGTGGCAGCATACAGGAACACTGTTGCTGGCTACACTAGTCTGGTAACACCGTGACTAGTATAATGTTGATTGGGGACACTGTGATTGGCTGCTTTCATGGCCTTGCAACCACACGGGTGTCATAATGGGAGCAGCAGCTGTGTGAATGGGACTGTCATGGTCAGGGGCCAGAGCAGTAGTTACAGCAGTAGAGAAGCTCCAATGACAAGCAGGTCACCCTGGCAGATAACATGGTATCACCCAAGGTGCAGGGGTCTAAGCAGTTCACAGTCCTTAAAATTACTCCACCAGGAGATAAGCAAGCCAGGGTCCAGTAGCAGAAATAGCAGGTAGGGAACAAGCAAAAGCGTAGTCAGTAAACAAGCCAAAGGTTGGCAGCAAGTAGTTGCAGGTTGGGGTGAAAGGAGATGTAGTCATGGAACAAGCCACAGGTCGACAACAAATGCTAGTGGAGATAAGAACAGCTACAGTTATGCAAAGAAACACAATATCCGCTGGAGAGAGCACAATAATCTGGCAAACAGGAAGTGAAGACATGTCTTAAATCTGGAAGTTCATGGGAGGAGCAAAGAGTTTAAGGTCCACGGGAAACTGGAGACAAGGCAAGATTGTCCTAAGAGGTCAGACAAAAAACACATCAAAGGTATAGCTCCAGCGTTTGATTGGTTCTCTTGGTCTGACCAATAGACTGGGGATGAAAATCAGATGACAGATTATTGTAACACCTAACAAAGCTTTTCCAGAATTTTGAAGAAAACTGTGTTCCTCTGTCTGGCACTACATCATCAGAGATTCCTTGTAGTTTAAAGACTTCCCGAATCACCAGTTCCACAGTTTGTTCAGCAGTGGACATCCCCTTAACTAGTATAAAATGAGCCATCTTAGAGAGACAGTCAACGACTACCACGATAGTCATAATTTCTTTTGAGGGAAGTAAATCAGCAACAAAATCCATAGAAATTGACCCCTATGATCTTGATGGAACAGGGAGTGGTTGGAGTAACCCCAAAGGAGGAGATCAGAGTGTCTTATTGCTTGCATAGATCAAATACAAGATCACATATTTCTTCACATCTTTCTTGTAACATTTCTTGTAATAAAAGTTCTTCCATTATAGAAACCCGAAAATGTAATTTTATAAAAATTCTTACAATGTGAAAGAGTTTCTTTTTATTTGGACTGCCTCCAAATCTTTTTGCACATTGTGTACTAAACAATCAGAATTCATTTCCACAGTGTATTCAATGCTAATGTCACAACCCTCTAAACATCAATATATGTTAAAGTGGGAACACAGCCTGACTGTAGAATTAGATCTCGAGGATTGGCACAAACTAGCAGGATATGCCTCTAGATCATATACTAACACTTCTCTAATATAAGCTAGTTATAATGTTTTACTTAGATGGTGCATAGTCCCGATGAGGTTGACTCTTACGTCCCAGGAGCCTCCCACGTTGTTTCAGGGGAGAAGTCTTGTTCCTCAAAATTTGGTGTCCAAATGTCCAAAAATTCACAGATTCTGGATTCATGTCTATAATTTACTTTATTCCTTGACAGACATAAACCTTAAAAAAGACCTGCAACAGACTCTACTAGGCCATATTGGAGGCTCCACGGTCTGTGAGAAGGCTGATCTCTTTTGTGCTGTTAGCAGCCCCTATTGCAATAGCTAGGTCATGGAAAACTCCCATTATACTGTTTGATATGACTAACCTCTCCTGGATAATGGTCAATGAGAAACTCTGAGCCATCTCAATAATAAATTACCTCAATTTGAAAAGAAATGGGAGCCCTGGGTCACCTATTTATCTGAGAATACTGAGAGTCTGTTCTCTCAAATGTGCCAGTTTGTAACCCCCAGTTATGCTATTGTGGAAATGACCTGATGAGTCAGGGATATGTAACTATCAACAGGGTGTGGAAGCTATGCATCTTACGGCTTTTCTGACTGTTTGCAATGGTTTTGTGTGTATTTTTCTAATTCTGCCAATAAAAACTAATGGAAAAAAACCTCAAAATGCCCATCAAATTTAGAGTTAAGCACCAGCCTGAAGACATCTACCCAAACCTATTCAAGTACATAGAGACAATGTGCTTGACTACAAAAGCTGTTCTTGTACTTAAGGCTAATGTTCTTAGCAGGATGACTGATAAATGGGTTATTTTCATACCCCTCTTGAGAAGACTGAAGAATGTCTTGGAACTTGTGCCCCCTAGAAAGCTCTTTTGAGGCAGGATTGTACATTCAGAGAGGTTCAGACAATATCATCAATAAGACATGAGATAATAAAATTAAACCTATGAGATAATACAATTTAACCTGGAAAATAATAGAGACCAACACGTTTGTATAGAAGACAATCTCTTGGCAGAACAAATAGAATGCATGAAGGTAAAAACCTTCAGCCTTTACAACCACTTTAATCTTTCAAAGACAGAAAAAGCAAGCTGGCATTGCTCCTCCGGGTTATCAGAAAAGATTGGAATGTCATCCAGATATGCAATCACAATTGGTCCAACAGATCTCTAAAAACATCATTGATGAAGTGTTGAAAAGTTGAAAACAGTGTTGCAAAGGCCAAAAAGCATAACCAAGGATTCAAAATGTCTATATCTGGTTCTAAATGCAGTTTTCCATTCATCTCCTTGATGACGAACGCAGACAAGGTTATAAGCACCTTGTAAATCTAGTTTTGTAAAGATTTGGCAGAACAGTCTTTCCAACATTTCAGTGATTAAGGCAACTGGATAGCGGTTTTTAATAACGATTTTATTAAAATCTCTGTAATTGTTGTACAGATGTAAGGAGTCCCTTTTTTTTCCAACAAAGAGCAGAGCTGCAACTTCAGGAGACGTTGAGTATCTGATGAATCCCTTTTGTAAATTCTCATCACGCCACTCCCTGATCATCTTTAATTCAGGTTCTGACTAATTGAAAAGGTGACCAAAATATATTTCTGCCCCTGGAAGCTGTTGAGTGGGATAATCATATGGGCTATACGGAGGTAACTGGTGGCCATTCTTTTTATCACAGACATCCTGGAACTCTTGGTATTGTGGAGGCAGGTTGTCATATGACTGGGGAGTTACCACATCCACTTGTGATTCCTTGATTTTTGGAGAGCTTATTTGACAAGGTTGATGCAGGGATTATGAATAGAAAACCAAAGAATGCCCAGGCTAACAGGACATTTTGGTGACGTAATCAGCTAAAAGCTGATAGTCTCATGATGGTTAGCCTCAAATTGGAGTACCAGAGGAACCATTTCATGGGTAACAGGTCCTGACTATAAAGGTGAACCAGCTACCATTTCTATATTAATAGGGGTAGATTTATTTCTTGCTTGAATATTATAGCTTTGGGTAAATTCTATGTCCATAAAGTTCCCCCAGATCCAGAGCCCAGCTTAGCAGAACAAGAAATTTCATGGCCCCCAGTGATAAGTTTAATATGGATGACAAAATGAAATGAAAATAATATTTTCTTCATGATTCAATAATGAAACAGATGGGATAATAGAGTCTATTCATTCCAGCACTATAACAATAGTCACAGCAATTGTTCTTCCAACTTTGTTGGAGCAAGATGACCAGAGTACACACAATAAAGACAAAGGGCCAGCTTACTGTTCTTCAGACTTTAGGGGGGCCAGATTGTGGTCAGTAGGGGTAGAAAATGTCTTGGGACCAGCATCAATGAGAATGAACATGGCCTCAGGGTTAGTGGTCAGTAGGAGGAGGAGTAGTGCCCTATCATTGGTATTAGTGGGAGGAATAGTACCCCATCAGTAGAAGAAATGCTGCACCATTGTTGGTGTCTGTAGAAGGAATAGTGCCTCATATCATTGGGAGGAATAGTGCCCCAAGGGCCAGATGTAAGCTAGCAAAAGGCTGCATTTGGCCCTTGGGCTGTAGTTTGGAGAACCCTGCCCAAAGAGATCAGACAGGGAGCTGTCCAGAATCTCAGGTGGCACTATGAGAACAGCCAGACACCACAGAGGTCATGTTATCAGTCTGACAGAGGCCTTATGGTGACACTGGGATTGGTGTGGTGGTAATTGGGGACATTGTGACTAACAGTACTATTAGGTCTCATTCACATGGGATGTATCAATGTGTAACCCATGTGAGGGCCATGTTTACCTGCATGGGGATGCACAGGTGTTCCATGCATCCCTTTGCAGGCAGTCCCATTGACATCTAATGAGATGCAGCAGCTGCATGCTCCCAATCTATTATCCACGCGGGTATGTATCCCACAGCTTGGCTCACACTGTGTTTGAGCCTTGTACCTACATAGATGGGAGCAGCAGCTGTGTCCATGCAGCTGCTGTTTTCCAATAGATATGAATGTGACTTCCTGCACAGGGATTCATGGAACACCTGTGTATCCCCATGCAGGTAAACACAGCCCTTGCACAAGGTATGCATTGATAAGCCCTGTGTGAACAACGCCTTATGGTGACAATGGGTTTGGTGTGGCATTGGTCAGGACACTTGCTGCACTGTTGTGGTGAGTTTGTAAGAGCTCATTTACACTTACATTCTGGGGGTAGTAAAACCCCATGGTTGAGCTGCATTTTACAGTCCCTCAAATGCTCCCTCTTTAGCTAGGAAGGTATTGGCTGGAGTTGTACACATGCCATGGCAGGAATTGTACCTCCTGTCTCATATGGCAGTCACTACAGTGTGCTGAGTGTGACCTATCCAAGTGAATGGGATCACTTTGTAACTGCAGCACTGCAGCCTTTGTTTACAAGTGTGATCACTGAAACTGATCACAGATACAGGGCCATTATACCACTATCTGTGATCTGCTGTGTGGTCTAGGGGCTGCTCACAGAGTGGCAAAAATATTTTCAAAAGTACTCAAGTGTTCAAAAACGTGCCTCCACCAAATAGTGACCTATCCACTCACCTCCAATAAATGACCACTGATTAAACAGTAAGGTCAACAAACATTTTCCTTATTCAAGGGGTTAATCCTCTGGAATGAAAATCGTCCTTTCCCCTTCAACTCTGGGCAAAAAAAGGGAAAAATATCATTTTTGGAGCACCGTGGTGGACATATTCCATGCTGATTCCATTACTTTATGTGGATCATATTATGGACTTTATCATTTGATTTAGATTGCACCTGATTTATATTATGTGAGAATATAAAATGTATACTTATTTTTACAGTGCTATATTTTTTGTATTTTGAGAATTATTTGCTTGTATGGTGGAATCACTTTCTAGGTGTTTAGCTTGCAACCACTATATTATTTGTTGGTTTATAATTATTATTTCTTGTCCGTTTTAAGTAGCAGCACTGATTGATCTGTTCATAATTGCAAAGAACATACCTAATGCCAAACAGATGTAGCCACCCTGTCTTAATCACAAATGTCTGTAAAATGAGAATTTACTGGGCTGTCAGCTTAAGCTGGATAAATAGTTCAGTTTTCTTGGGTCTCTCCTGGGATCTGGCTATTGATTGTGTCTATCTGCTGTTGGAGAGTGTCCCTGATAGTAGTGTGATAAGTTGCACTAATCAGAGTTTTGAATGTTTATTTTCCCCTGGCCAACCACTAGGATACTATCAGTGGTGCAGGTTGAGAGAGGATATACACATCTAGGAGTGACCCTAGGAAATCAGTCTTCAATTGGGCCTCATGCTTAGGGGAGGGATGTGTATGACTGTCTGATCTACCTATGCCTGCAGCCTGGGGAGGGTGACCATATGCCTGGATAGAGGCCCAAGTATGAGGCCCACTATGCTAAACACGAGGATTGGGGCACCATCAAGTAACTTCTGCTTTAAAGGGGAGTTAATAAGCTGGATGGAACTTAGTCCTTGACTGACTGAGTTGTAGCAGCCAGAGGTGTGTTTTAACCCCCCAGTGATGGCAGTGAAAGAGTTAAAGAAAATCTGTAATGTGGGAAATATGGAGGTTACCATTGATGACATCTCCATCTCTTGGCTGTCACAATGATCTTTTTTTAACCCAGCTCCACCCAAAATGTAATTACCTTAGATTGTACGCTCCTTGAGGGTTAGGGACTGATGTGATGGTACAATATATGTATGTAAAGCACTGTGTAAATTGACGGTGCTATATAAGTACCTGTAATAAATATTTATATTCAATAGAATTAAGGAAAATGTAGAACCTCAGTTAAGTTTTGAGTGGAATCTGTATACCTTTTTAGGAGATTATGGGAAAGGTTTCCTCTAGTTGTCCAGGCAAGAAGCCATAGCAAATCTATCAAATGAGGATGCAAACATGTTAAAACACATAGGAGTTTATTTAGTAAAACTGGAGAGTGCAAAATCAGGCTCACTTCTGCATAGAAACCAATCAGCTTCTAACCTCAGTGTTTTCAGTTAAGCATTGTCACTGAAACCTAGAAGCTTATTGGTTTCTATGCAGAAGTAAGCCTGATTTTGCACTCTCCAGCTTTAGTAAATAAACCCCATAATATTTGACAATGTTGATATTGCTGTCTGTGCCTTTTTGATCTAAGACACCAGTTCTCTTTATCCAAAATGAAATAAAAAACCTCTGGCTGGAGTTTTACTTGAAGTTCTGTATTGTGCTTCCAATAATGCATCGCCAGTCTGTCTTAGACTCTCAGAACAGTAGCTGTCTCTGGTGAAATGAAAGGTTTTATGTCATAAAACAGGAAAGGGTCTCCACACTGAATCACTAATCTCTCTTCCCACAATAATTATTTCTGCCGATTGCCCTTCTTCAAACAGATCGTTCATGACGCTGTATCTAATAGGCTAATTTAGAAGCTGCACAAATGTCAAAGTACAGAGCGAACATGTTCATATAAATTTAGACATTAATTTGAGCATAAGTGAGCTTCATTTCCTAATGGATCTATTATGTTATAAATATTCCACTAAAGAGAAAAGAAAAAGAAACAATTTGCTCATAAATATTTAGAATGAGATACAGGGCGCTCGTTTATACTGCCCTGACATTTTCTTTTAACCATAGTGTATCCTATAAATCCCAGTGAAATCTTCAAAGGAAAGGAATGAAAATAGTGCTTGGATGTGCAGAAACACACTAACCAGGTAAACCAAACTCTGGGACTGTTGGTGTTCAGGCTCGTAGTACTCTAGAATTATTTATTTAATTTAAGGGGAGCCATTTTGAATGATTTCTTGTGATGTACAGTTACAAACCACTGTCAGGAGTTCCTAACTTTAAGCAGCTTTCTACAATTTTGTTGCAGATTTAAAGAAATGAAATCCCAAAACCACAGATTTTCTACTGTTGATCACCTGGCAATGGCAGCAAACATTTAAAAGCCAAATTCAGTTTTTACGTCGGTTTTGTCAGTCAGCTGTACAGAATATGGATCTTGTGACTGATCCACATTAAAATGCATCAATGCCCTATTAAAATATATGTTGTTTTTATTCATGTTTAATGGGCTTTAGCTTCCAGGTCGGTTTGTGTATCCATATGTTTTTGTAACGTATGTATATAAATGAGAATATTTTCGAAATATTTCAAAACTGAATATAAAAAAAAACTATGCTTATTCTTGAATTTGTAGGTGGAAACAATTGAGTACTGTCTGTGATACTTTTTTTCATTTGCATTAACATACAATTTTCCAGGACAAGCTTTCAAGGTGTGCTACCTTCATCAGTATTTCTTGGACCTTGATGAAGGGTACACACCCAGAAAGCTTGTCCTGGAAATTTGTATGTTAGTGCAAATGAAAAATGTATTACAGACAGCACCGAATTGTTTCTGTCGCACATATACTAAAACAGTTACATTCACCTCAAGCTTTGTAAGTATTGAGCTTGGGGCGTGGATTAGTTCTGCTTATTAAGGTAGGAGCAAATGGGTAGGGAAACTCTGAATGTTTTTTTAGTCTCTAAGGGTATGTGTCTGCATAGATCATTGCCATTTTAGTTTGCTGCTAGGGCCCCTTTGGAGCACCAGCAGTATTCAAAGAGGTGTTGGCTAATGTTTCAGTGAGAGCCACTGTAAGTGATAGACTTCCTTGCACGAATGTTCCCATTGTGGCACTGGCTTATTCTTTGGTTTGATCTTTTAATAAAGGAAAGGATCCTATTAATAAACCAGATCGAAAAGATCTGCTTCTAATAGCAGAGGAATCCAGTAAAAAAAAGATAAGTTCTATCCCCTATAATTTATTTGTGATAGGTGAAAAATTAAAGTCAGTCCAACAGCTAGGAGCTACAGTTTTGGAGAAAGCCCAAAAAGAAATTGAATTGGGTCATATGGCTGGCCCCTTTTTATTCCCAAAATATTATAACCTGAGAGTTTCTCCATTAGGCCTAATTCCTATGAGGTAAATAAAGATTTATTCATCACCATTCATAGCCTCGCTGGTTCAATCATTCGCAATAGCATAGACAAAGAGAAGTCCACAGTACAGTCTGTTTCCTTTGGTAAAGTGTTATCGTTAGTTAGAACAACAGGAATTTCCTTTGGCTTTGAGTGGTCATTGAGTCAGCTTTCTGCCTCCTTCCAGTCCATTCCAGATGTTTCCACTTGCTGTTTTTTTTTTGTAGATATACAAAGCCTACCCATAGGCTGTTTAATTATATGCAACTAATTTGAAATGTTTAAAAGCTTCCTCAAATGGGTAGTTCAACAAATGTCTGGTTATTCTTCCTCCCTTCATTAAATTTCTGGTTATATTTCTCCCTTCATTACCTAGATAATTATCTATTTGTTGACCCTTTAACGAGTACTGTCAGGAACCTCATACCGGCTGTGGTCACTTTTGTATGCATGGTCAGGGACTTGCAAATGCAAGCACGCACACACACCACAGTGCATGCATGCACGCTTGGTGCACCCACAGACTGTGGTGTCCTATTTAGACCTGAGGTCTAGCTTCATTGCTGGATTGTCTTGTGTCCAGTATTCCTGAAAACCTATTGATATTGCTACTGAAATGTTCAAAAATTACTTTAGATGCACTTACTCCACCAGTAGTGATCAATTATTAAATTCAATACATAAAATTAATTATATACACTTTCATACATACAGTTGTGTTCAAAATAATAGCAGTCAGACATCACTAACCTGATCAATCACTGTTTTTGGTAGAAATTATATTTCTACATGGCAAATAATTTACTAGCAGGTGTAGTAGAGTAATAGAAATCCAACAGACCCAACAGTCATGACATGCATGCTGCTGATTCTGTGTAATTGAATCACTAATTGAAAGGGGCATGTTCAAAATAATAGTAGCATGGAGTTCTATTAGTGAGGTCATTCATCCTTTGAAAAACAGGTGGCAATTATTGCCCTTATTTAAGGAAGGAAGGCAGCAAATGTTGTACATGCTGGTTACAGTGCATTTCTCTGTGAAATTCTGAGGAAAATGGGTCGTTCCAGACATTGTTCAAAAGAACAGCGTACCTTGATTAAAAAGTTGATTGGAGAGGGGAAAACATATAAAGAAGTGCAGAAAATGATAGGCTGCTCAGCTAAAATGATCACAAATGCTTTAAAATGGCAACCAAAACCTGAAAGACGTGGAAGAAAGCGAAAAACTACCATTCAAATGGATAGAAGAATAGCCAAAATGGCAAGGACTCAGCCAACAATCAGCTCCAGGAAGATCAAAGAAGGTCTAAAGTTACCTGTGAGTACTGTTACAATTAGAAGACGCCTATGTGAAGCCAAGCTATCTGCAAGAAGCCCCCACAAAGTCCCACTGTTGAAAAAAAGACATGTGCTGAAGAGGTTACAATTTGCCAAAGAGCACATTCACTGGCCTAAAGAGAAATGGCGCAACATTTTGTGGACTGATGAAAGTAAGATTGTTCTTTTTGGGTCTAGTGCCAAGAGACAGTTTGTCAGACGACCCCCAAACATTGAATTCAAGCCACAGTATACTGTGAAGACAGTGAAGCATGGTTGCACAAGCATCATGATATGGGGATGTTTCTCATACTACGGTGTTGGGCCTATTTATCACATACCAGGGATCATGGATCAGTTTGAATACATCAGAATACTTGAAGAGGTCATGCTGCCTTATGCTGAAGAGGAAATGCCTTTGAAATGGGTGTTCCAACAAGACAACGACCCCAAACACACCAGTAAACGTGCAACATCTTGGTTCCAGACCAACAAGATTGACGTTATGGAGTGGCCAGCCCAATCCCCAGATCTTAATCCAATAGAAAACTTGTGGGGTAACATAAAAAATGCAGTTTCTGAGGCAAAACCAAGAAATAGAGAAGAACTGTGGAATGTAGTCCAATCATCCTGGGCTGGAATACCTGTTCACAGGTGCCAGAAGTTGGTTGACTCCATGCAACACAGATGTACAGCAGTTCTCAGAAACAGTGCTTATACAACTAAATATTAATGAAGTGATTCAAAGGAAAGCAAAATCTTCAAACATTTTTTGGTTTATATAGTGAATGTTTGAGTTTGTAAAGAAGAATACAAACACTGCTATTTTTTTGAACAGTCTGATATTCACTTTTCTTCAATTTTTTTAGAGGAACAACACAAATTTGATATATTTTTCTTCATGTTCTGATTTGGAATAGAATGTGTAGTGTTCCCAATGCATTTGTGTGTATGGAAAGAAAAGCTATTAGAAGGATTTTGAGCTTTATTCACTTCTTTCAACACACTGCTATTATTTTGAACACAACTGTATGTACAAAGGCAGATTTCCTGCAACCTATTCAGAGCTGCTTCAATCTCCACAACTAAATTCAGTACATAATAATATGCAAAAGATATATAAACATAAAGGGCAAAAAAGATATCTTAAAAAAAGTGTAAGCATCCAAAAGAATTCACCACTACTTAAAGTGACTTGTGCAGCACACATAAATAATAAGTCTGCGTCCATATGGTTTATACTGTATCAATGTTTGTTAGCTGCCACCTCTTTGCAGCGACTTCAGTAAACTTCCACCGCACCAGTGAGCAAACAGGTCACTTACCAAAGGGTTTGGCCCCCACAAGCAAGGCCAAAACACATTTGTTTCTATCCTTCCTGCAGCGCCACTCCACTCAAACTGACTTCCGATGAAAAGAGACTGTGCCACGGAATCTTAGACCTCCAATATGACACAAGGTATCTACACAATGGCTGCAATTACAAGAAAAAGCCTCTATAGTGCATACATCCTTAGAAATGTATTAAATGATAGATTGCACACTTACAACATATAAGCGAGCATACACAGAACACAAATCACGCACGGCATGAAGTTGGGTATTCCTACTGATGCAGCTAGAGTGTACTGACAC
This sequence comes from Staurois parvus, assembly GCF_062004578.1. Lineage (NCBI taxonomy): Eukaryota > Metazoa > Chordata > Amphibia > Anura > Ranidae > Staurois > Staurois parvus. The sequence goes on from NW_028317943.1 coordinate 9,917,272, forward strand.
GGCTTAAGGAGTATGCAGTGACAACAGGTACTTCCTGAGTGTCTAGAGTTGTGTAGGTTTGTTTTTACTATAATAGTGCTAGAAAGTCAGAGACATTGTGAGTTAGAATATTGTTCTACTAAGAAGGGATGGTGTTCACTTGAATAACATTGACCACAATATTTTTAACCTTGGATTACAGTCTGGCAAAGAGGTGGCACTGGCTACAGTGGGATATAGCCCCACTGCCTACCAGCAGGATGATCCATCATAATGTGTAGGCAGGAGTGTCAGGCAAGAAGTCATCAGAAGAACCAGCAGAAGTTAAAGGGGAACTCTGGCTTGTCAGGGTTCAGGAAGGCAGAATTAGCCAATGGCACTGGTAGGCAATAGTATAGCTATACCACAACAAAATCTAGACACTGTGCCAGCAGGCACTTGGAAGTGACATGGAGCAGAATCACAGGCAAAAGCAAAGCCACAGTTCAAGCTAAAGTCAGCAACTAGCGATCAATGTGATACCAAATCTGAAGAGGCACATGCCTAACCTTGATTCTACATGCATATATCTACAGTCAGGTCCATAAATATTGGGACAGCAACACAATTCTAACATTTTTGGCTCTATACACCACCACAATGGATTTGAAATGAAACAAACAAGATGTGCTTTAACTGCATACTGACAGCTTTAATGTGAGGGTATTTACATCCAAATCAGGTGAACGGTGTAGGAATTACAACAGTTTGCATATGTGCCACCCACTTGTTAAGGGACCAAAAGTAATGGGACAATTGGTTTCTCAGCTGTTCTATGGCCAGGTGTGTGTTATTCCCTCATTATCCCAACTACAATGAGCAGATAAAAGGTCCAGAGTTCATTTCAAGTGTGCTATTTGCATTTGGAATCTGTTGCTGTCAACTCTCAAGATGAGATCCAAAGAGCTGTCACTATCAGTGAAGCAAGCCATCATTAGGCTGAAAAAACAAAACAAACCCATCAGAGAGATAGCAAAAACATTAGGCATGGCCAAAACAACTGTTTGGAACATTCTTAAAAAGAAGGAACGCACCGGTGAGCTCAGCGACACCAAAAGACCCGGAAGACCATGGAAAACAACTGTGGTGGATGACCGAACTGTTCTTTCCCTGGTGAAGAAAACACCCTTCACAACAGTTGGCCAGATCAAGAACACTGTCCAGGAGGTAGGTGTATGTGTGTCAAAGTCAACAATCAAGAGAAGACTTCATCAGAGTGAATACAGAGGGTCCACCACAAGATGTAAACCATTGGTGAGCCTCAAAAACAGGAAGGCCAGATTAGAGTTTGCCAAAAGACATCTAAAAAAGCCTTCACAGTTCTGGAACATCCTATGGACAGATGAGACCAAGATCAACTTGTACCAGAGTGATGAGAAGAGAAGAGTATGGAGAAGGAAAGGAACTGCTCATGATCCTAAGCATACCACCTCATCAGTGAAGCATGGTGGTGGTAGTGTCATGGCATGGGCATGTATGGCTGCCAATGGAACTGGTTCTCTTGTATTTATTGATGATGTGACTGCTGACAAAAGCAGCAGGATGAATTCTGAAGTGTTTCAGGCAATATTATCTGCTCATATTCAGCCAAATGCTTCAGAACTCATTGGACGGCGCTTCACAGTGCAGATGGACAATGACCCAAAGCATACTGCAAAAGTAACCAAAGAGTTTTTTAAGGGAAAGAAGTGAAATGTTATGCAATGGCCAAGTCAATCACCCGACCTGAATCCGATTGAGCATGCATTTCACTTGCTGAAGACAAAACTGAAGGGAAAATGCCCCAAGAACAAGCAGGAACTGAAGACAGTTGCAGTAGAGGCCTGGCAGAGCATCACCAGGGATGAAACCCAGCGTCAGGAGATGTCTATGCGTTCCAGACTTCAGACTGTAATTGACTGCAAAGGATTTGCAACCAAGTATTAAAAAGTGAAAGTTTGATTTATGATTATTATTCTGTCCCATTACTTTTGGTCCCTTAACAAGTGGGTGGCACATATGCAAACTGTTGTAATTCCTACACCGTTCACCTGATTTGGATGTAAATACCCTCAAATTAAAGCTGACAGTCTGTAGTTAAAGCACATCTTGTTAGTTTCATGTCAAATCCATTGTGGTGGTGTATAGAGCCAAAAATGTTAGAATTGTGTTGATGTCCCAATATTTATGGACCTGACTGTACATGTGCACAGATGTCCAAAGCTTTCTTTATGGATGTATAAATTGTTTGATTTTTGGGCTGGGTAAATACTACAGATATACACTCATCGGCCACTATATTAGGTATACCTTGCTAGTACCGGGTTGGAACCCATTTTGCCTTCAGAACTGCCTTAATTCTTCATGGCATAGATTCAACAAGGTGTTAGAAACATTCCTCGGAGATTTTGGTCCATATTGACATGATAGCATGATGCAGTTGTTGCAGATTGGTCGGCTGTACATCCATGAACTGCTAATATAAGGCAGGATAGATCCATGCTTTCATATTGTTTACGCCAAATTCTGACCCTATCATCTGAATTTTGCCGCTGAAATTGAGACTCATCAGACCAGGCAATGTTTCTCCAATCTTCTATTGTCTATTTTTGGTGAGCCTGTGCGAATTATAGCTTCCATTTCCTGTTCTCAGCTGACAAGAGTGGCACCCGGTGTGGTCTTCTGCTGCTGTAGTCAATTTGCTTCAAGGTTTGGCATGTTGTGCATACCTTGGTTGGAACAAGTGGGTATTTGATTTACTGTTTCCTTTCTATCATCTGGAACCAATATTCCCTTTCTCCTCTGACCTCTGACATCAACAAGGCATTTTTGTCTACACAACAGCCACTCACTGGATATTTTCTCTTTTTTGGAGCAATCTCTGTAAACCCTAGAGATGGTTGTGTGTGAAAATACCAGTAGATGAGCAGTTTTTAAAATACTCAGACCAGCCGTCTGGCACTAACAACCATGCCACGTTGTGACGTAAGTCTCTTAAATCCTCTTTCTTCCCCACTCTGATGCTTGATTTGAACTTCAGCAAGTCATCTTCACCACATCTACATGTCTAAATGCATTGAGTTGCTGCCATGTAATTGGCTGATTAGCAATTTGTGTTACCAAACAATTGAACAGGTATATCTAATAAAGTTTCCAGTGTGTGTGTGGTGTGTGTATATTATATATATATACATATATACATATATTCACTGCTCAAAAAAAGAACACTTTCTAATCAGAGTATAGCATCAAGTCAATTAAACTCCTAGGATATTGATCTGGTCAGTAAGGTTGCATAAAGGGTTGTTAATTGGTTTCAGTTCCTTTGGTGTTAATGAAAGTAACAAAAGGTGCACTAGATGGGCAACAATGAGATGACCCCCAAAACAGGAATTGTTTTACAGGTGGAGGCCACTGACATTTTTTTCCCTACTCATCTTTTCTGACTGTTTTTCACTAGTTTTGCATTTGGCTAGGGTCAGTGTCACTGTTGGTAGCATGAGGCGATAACTAGACCTTACAGAGCTTGCCCAGGAATTCCAGCTCCTCCAGGTAGTCACATCAATAGGTGCCATTGCCAGAAGGTTTGCTGTGTCTCCTAGCACAGTCTAAAGATCATGGAGGAGATTCCAGGAGACAGGCAGTTATTCTAGGAGAGCTGGACAGGGCCGTAACCCATCAGCAGGACCAGTATCTGCTCCTTTCTGCAAGGAGGAATAGGATGAGCACTGCCAGAGCCCTACAAAATTACCTCCAGCAGGCCATTGGTGTGAATGTCTCTGACCAAAAAATCAGAAAAAGACTTCATGAGGGTGGCCTGGGAGCCCGATGTCCTCTAGTGGCTTCTGTGCTCACTGCCCAGCACCATAGAGCCCGATTGGCAATTGCTATTGAACACCAGAATTGGCAGGTCCTCCACTAGTGCCCTGTGCTTTTCACAGATGAGAGCAGGTTCACCCTGAGCACATGTGACAGACGTGAAAGGGTCTGGAGAAGCCATGGAGAACGTTAGGCTGTCTGTAATATTGTTCAGCATGACTGTTTTGGTGGTGGGTCAGTGATAGTCTAGGGAGGCATATTCATGGAGGGACACACAGACCTATTGTCAGACCCTACGCTGGTGCAGTGGGTCCAGGGTTCCTCCTGGTGCAAGATAATTCCAGGCCTCATGTGGCGAGAGTATGCAGGCAGTTCCTGGTGGATGAAGCAATTGATACCATTGAATGGCCCTCAAGCTCACTTGACCTGAATCCAATAGAACACCTCTGGGATATCATGTTTTGGTCCATCCGAAGCCACCAGGTTGCAAATCAGACTATCCAGGAGCTCAGTGATGCCCTGGTCCAGATCTGGGAGGAAATACTCCAGGATACCAGCGTCTCATTAGGAGCATGCCCGACATTGTCAGGCATGCATACAAGCATGTGGGGGCCATACAAGCTACTGAGTACCATTTTGAGTTGCTGCAATGAAATTTCAGCAAAATGGACTAGCCTACTGCATAAAGTTTTCACTTTGATTTTGGAAGTGTCTTTGAATTCAGTCCTCTGTAGGCTGACAATTTTCACTTCCATCAAACAAAGGGGAATCCTTACATTCCCAACACATTATGGACCATGCACTGGGCAGCACTTCTAAGAGTGTGAAGCAGACTCTAATATAGATTGAAAATGGAACAAGAAGGTGCTTCTAAGTGCAGTATATCCAGTAACTTAAAAAGCAGTTAAAAACACTTACAGCAATGGTAGGGATAACAGATTCATCAGAACATTTTCGTTGCATGGCTCCTGTCATTGTGAAACAGTGGATCTCCTGAATATATTGTTATTTATGCACTTTATAGATATTATATATTACACGTATTAGATAACGGATTGCGCGGCAATATTATATGATATTGTTGTATGTACATGTGGGAACACATTGAGTGTCAGCAGCATTAATACAAATAGGAAGAAGGTTTGGGTAATTGTGCTGAAGTTTTGAGGTTATAAATATACCTTACAATAGTTTTTGCTGCATTGCCTGTTTCCAGCACTCAATTAAGGCCTTATACACCATAGTGTAATCCGTTTTATTTAATCAAATATAATTAAGGTTGCCCACTCACATGTAACTCCTTCTTGTGTACAGCTTCGTATCACCTCATGTCAGAGGTGTTCTCCACGGGTATCCAAAAAGGTGTTCCAATATGGCCCCCACGCCGGAAGTGACGTCACTGCGCACCCGGAACTTCCTCCTCGCGTACCAACGCGTTACGTCACGTTATCATGTGACTTCCTCACGTGACGTAACGCGTTGGTACACGAGGAGGAAGTTCCGGGTGCACGGTGACGTCACTTCCAGCGTGGGGGCCATATTGGAACACCTTTTTGGATACCCATGGAGTACACCTCTGACATGAGGTGATACGAAGCTGTACACAAGAAGGAGTTACATGTGATTGGGCAACCTTAATTATATTTGATTAAATAAAACGGATTACACTATGTTAGCTTTTTGTGTCTATCTATGATCCGGGGAGAATATTACTATACTGCATGGAGGCTTGGAATAAGGAGCGTTTTTTACGTTGAGGGGAGCCTGTGATGAATCTGCCCTTATCAGGATTGCTGTGATCTTTTGAGCGAGCTGACCCTGTAGGGTCGAGTATATGAGGTGAGGGGCCACTTAGGCCACTGGAGGATTGAACACGAATCTTACACAGTCACTTGCATGATCATCGTATGGAAGCACTCTCATCAGATTGTATATAGTGTATATATATGCACTGTGTGTGGACTGTATTTTTAAGTTTATATTAAGTGTTGAAAGTCACTGGGAAAAAAAAATATTTTTTTTTTGAATCACGATTGGAGCATTTATCACTTGCACTTGCTATATTCCCTTAGTGGGAAGTCACGTGTTGCACAATTTTTGTGTGTTATCCCCTTTATCTGAGTATTTCTAAGGGGATTGAGTGTGTCACTACACTGTTTATTATTATTATTTTCAGATATATTGTATATTTATTTAGCTCTGCACTTTTTTGTATTAATTAGTCACTTCACCTAATAGGTAATAAGGTTAGTGTCAGCAGCTTTTTTAGGGTTAGGGCTCTATTTCAAGCGCAAGAGGATTCTCTTTATTTTATACACCATAGTGCTGAACAAAAAAAATCAGTTGTTTTTGCAAAAACTGCCTACTAAACATTTATTTTGAGGTGGAAATAAATTATATTAGGCTGCTGCTATATGTAAGACAAGCGATTATGTAAAAGTAATAATTAGACATGCCTTTTATGTCACAATACTAATTGACAGCTTCAAAACACAACAGGAGTGGAAAAGAAGGAAGTTTCATTTCATGAAAAAGTTAATTATAATACATTGCAATTTGTTTAAAGACAGACATTTCACGTCCCATTATGAATAACGTCACCTCTGATTCAGACTAGAGCCTGGAGCTCTACCACACAGCTAACGTCCACAAAGGACACTTTGTACTCAGGAACAGAGATTGCTTTAGATTGCTGTCTTCTCACGAAGAGGTGTAAATTGCTGTAAGCCTTACATCTTGTGGTAAGATGATTCTAATCAATTTCTGTACAACAATATATAGAATCACTATCCTTCCTTACCATATAATTTTAACATTAGCAAATCTTGCGAGGACAGAGTAAAAATTCTGTACATATGTAAGAGTTCAGCAATTGATTGCTTGGCTCTTCACAATATTTCATGCTATCTTCTATTATCAAAATACATTCTGTTTATATACTTGTAAAACTTTTGGAATTTTGGAATTTTAATATGATACCATTTGAAATCTGTTTTCAGCTTCAGTCTTTTTGAATTTTTCTTTTGCCGTTTTTAGCACATCCCTTTAATTTCATTAAAGTTGATTTAAATTCCTGCTATAAAAAATGCCTACAGAGATTTTTTGATAAACAAGACATGTAAAGTCTCATTTGCCAAAAGCAATTTTTTACTCCCTTTCTATGCACTGTGCAGTGTACATCCCAGATAGTGATCACAGAACCAAGCAGCATTCAGTTCGCTGGATGTTCACTTAACACTTGAAAAAAAACACATGCAGCCCAGCAGGTCAGGAAAGGGTAGGGGACGAGCAAGCGTCCCCCCCTTCTGAACCATACCAGGCCACATACCCTCAACATGAGGGGGTGCTTTGGGGCAGGAGGGCTCCCCCCAAGCACCTCGTAACCCTGTTGATGGGGACAAGGGCCTCTTCCCCACAACCCTGGCTGGTGGTTGTGTGGGTCTGCAGATGGTGGGCTTATTGGAATCAATTTAACAAGGGGGCCACCAGATCTTGCCTCCCCCTATATGAATGAGTATGGGCTACATGGTACCACTACCCATTCACGAAAAAAAAGTGTAGTGTAAAAAAAGACAGGAGACAGTCTTTGACAGTCCTTTATTAAAAATAACAATTAAACAAATGTCCACCAAAGTAGATCCAACGTCAATCACGATGCACGCCGCCACCACCGACCCGAAAAAAGAAAAAAAAATGCTCCACCCTTGAACGCTGGCTCCCACCATCTGACAGCTGAACCTCAATGACAGTTCTTAAATAGGGTGATGACGTCACAAGAGGGTGGGATCATCCCCAACTCCCCTTGTGACGTTATCATGTCATGTGATTGGTCAAAGCATTCTACCTGACCTGTGGTCAGGTGCACTGCTTTGGCAAATCACAATGCACTGTCAGGTTTACCCTAAGGACACAGAGCCAAGATTTGAGGTTAGGTTTTGAGAAAGGAGGTTTAATCTTAGAATGCAGACAGGATTCTTTAATATTAGAGCCATAAAAATGTGGAACTCCATCCCCCAGGAAGTGGTACTGGATAAGAATGTTGATAACGTCAAAAAAACAGGGTTATTGGAATTGTTAGATAATAAAAATCTCACACACATGCACAGGTATATAATGAACTGGATGGATCTGTGTCTTTTTTCAACCTTACAAACTATGCAACAAATAATATAGGGCACCTGCACCGAAAGCCTTTATGCTGCTTTATTATAAAATTTTCAGGATGTCCTCCAAGCCCCATTTTTACCGGCCTATAACTATTTTACAAGACAACTGCTTCCCAGCAGATTCACTCAGACTAATCAATCCCAAGGAGTGAAAACACTTATCCCAGTGTGCCAACCTCCACCAGATCTTCCTACTAAACATAAGCTTAAATCTTAAAAAAAAAAAAATATTGGTAAACAGACTGCTACCAATCATCCAATGCATTATCCTCCAATACCAAGTAAGGTTTGTACTAAATAGAAGCCAATAGGGCCTTAAACACCATCTATTTAGCTCATTTAAAAAAACATCCCAGACTATTCTTTTTTCAACAGATGCTGAAAAAGACTATGCGAACTTTTTAGCTCAGGCAGACAGGAGATACAAGCTATTATATGTAAAGTATAGAAAGAAACTGTGCCCCTAGCAACCAAACAGTTTATCCCTCTCATTTTCTTATCTATAGAAGAAGGTGATTGGTTGACATTGGCATTAAACATCATGTTAACCAATTCTTTTTGACTATGTAAACTTTCATGAAACAAACTCTTCAATACTTGGGCTTTGGAGAAAACATGAAAATGATGTATGCCATCTATTCACACTCAACTGCTAAGGTTAAACACAGTGATACATACTTTGACTATTTTCCTTTGAAAAATGGAACCAGGCAGGGCAGTCCACTATCTGTTCCTATCTTTATACTTTCCCTAAAGCCTTTGCTCTGTTAGGTATTTCTAGTGGAACATCAAAGCATAAATTAACAAACTATGCAGATGCTCTGCTGTTCTTTGTTACCATGCCAGTCACCTTCTCCCTATCCTGTCCAAATACAGAACCTATGGGGTCATATCCAATTTCAAAATAAACCTCAAAATTTGAACTCAACAGGTCTCTGCCTTCAAAGCTCATTTCCCTTCAGATGGGCCCCTCCCACTTTAAATATTTAGGGGGAAATATTACAGCATCATTGGATAAAGTTTTCACAGATAAGTCTCCTTAATATTTTTTGAACTCTTCTGATAAAAATACTCAACTCTCAAGGTAATGGGAAAGGGAATTTCTTGCATTTATTTGGTCCCATAAATTCGACAGCACAGGTGTCAAACTGGCGGCCCTCCAGCTGTTGTCAAACTACAAGTCCCATGAGGCATTGCAAGAATGACAGTTACAAGCATGACTGCCAAAGGCAGAGGCATGATGGGACTTGTAGTTTCGCAACAGCTGGAGGGCCGCCAGTTTGACACCCCTGTTCTACAGGATTTGGGAGCCTTCTTTCCATGCCTATACAAAAGGGAATGATGGGTTTTCCAGACCTTATCAAATAAAATGAAGCTACTCACATAGCACAAGTTTTTGGAATGGTGCAATCTTAAAACAGAGAATAGATGGAACCAATTAGAACAGGTAGTGACAGTTCTCCCTCTAAAAACATCTCTTGTGGCTGGAGAAATCAACTACCTAAGAACCTTACAGCTTATCTAACTATCTGCAGTACCACATGACAAAAAGATAGTCACCAAATAAAGCCTTTCTAAAATTACCCCTGTTATAGGAACCCCACTCTTACCTCCAGGCACATTTGATGGGGCATTTAAATAACTTCTCACCAGATTCAGACCAAAGCACTTTGCTTTCAAGAAGTAGACAACAACAAATTCCATCTACCACATGGTCTAGATAAATGACACCAACTTCACACCAATGCAGCAAACTAACCTCTACTCCCATATATTAGGAAATCAGAACAAGAACTAAAAGCTACTTTCACCCCCAAACATTCAAATTATGTTCTCTTATTTACCCACAAGGCCTCAATATCTAGTAGTATCCCGGAAACTTGATATAAAATCTTGTCTAAATGGTATGGAGTGCCAGATCTCCTCAACAAAATACCCCCCCCTCCCCATTTGGAGATATGGTCAACAAAGAGAGACAATGCTCCACACCTTCTGGAGCTGTCCACAACTCCACGGCTTCTGGCCAAAAGTATTTTTCAAAATCACAGACATCAACTTGTGCAACAATCCAGTAAAATTCCTTCTTTATCTCACACCTTTTCCTAACAAAAGGTATAAGAAATTTCTTATGATTTACATTATTATTGTAACCAGAGCCTATAGCCCTTAATACTGGAAACACTGTGAATCACCACTCATTAGCCTATGGTTTTCCAAAGTAAACAGAATGAAAACAATGGAGGATCTTACCTTATGCACATATCAAACTTAGGAACCACATAGTTCCACTGGAGTTCACCTTTGTTTAAGAGTACAAACCCCTACTATAGAAACAGTAAACGTTGAGCTTCTCTTGATACTTTTGGATTTCTGGCATAGGACCCCAGCCTCCACTACCAACACCTCTCCCTATCCATACCTAGCCTGTTTTCTCTCACCCCATCTGCTCTCCCACTTCTCTACCCATTACCTCACATTGTTCACTTGGTGCTACTGTATGTGCTGATCAAAATACTCCCCCTTCCTTTATTTTTAAAACTGTTTAAAGCGGAGTTCCACCTGAAAAAAAAAAATAAAAGCCAACAGCTACAAAAACTGTAGCTGCTGACTTTTAAAATACAGACACTTACCTGTCTCTCAGTCCAGCGGTGTCCTCACCACTGCTGGTTTCACCTGCCATCTTCTTTCCCTGGTGCCGGCATCTTCAGTGTGGGCACCTGGCTGTGACAGCTTGCGGCTTCACAGCTGGGTGCCCACTGCACATGCGTGAGAAGTGCTGCACTTTGTGAATGGCCCTGTAGTCTTCTGGGACCTGTCACGTGTCCCAGAAGACTACAGGGAGGGAGGGGGGGGACAACTTCTGCTTCCAATCACCTAGGTGATCGCAGCGGAAGTGGGAGCGGGTACCTGTCAAATTCGGGTACCAGCTTCACAAAGGTGCCAATCCTTAATGGGGAGCGGGGGACAAAGGCTTAAAGCGGAACTTCCCCTTTTGGGTGGAGCTCCACTTTAACTTGTATAGCTCAACTCCTACTACTGGTTAGTTTAGTGCCCACACTTGCACCCTGTTTTATTCTACATTGCATGCACTGCTCCTGTCTACTGGAAAGCAGGGACTGTGTTGGTGTTCCTGATTGTTGATGGAAAATACAAAATTTCAAAATTGTCCCCAGAACTAGAAGAGGGAAAATGTTCCAATGTGGACACCTGTTCTGAGTGCAACTGTCTAAGAAGGGAATTCTTCTCACTCTTTCTAGAACAAGGAGTTAAGGGAAATACTGCCAATTGGCATCCGTTTGACATCAGTTTGAGCTGCTTCTGAGGTCATTCATATGTCATATACAGGTGATTTTGATATGTAGTTGATCTCCTCCTGACTTACATATGACCTGCATCAAGTGGGTTTTGCATTCCCATAGACATGTACGGAAAAACAAAACTGGCTGACATGAACAAAAGTCAATCCACACAGGCCCTTATATTGAGAGGTTAAACAATCCCAGTATGCATTATAAACATATTACTATATGTTTATTCATACAGACCTCACAGTACCACAGTCTTCACAAAAACCATCATTCACATCTGCTGTCAAACTAGGTTTTACAAAAAAGGCAACCCCACTTCTCCACACCACATATGTGCGAGGAGCAATACATCCACTACCTGCCCCCTCGCATATAGTTCCCACCTCTCCACATCTTCTGTGTGTGGGTGCCAGGCGGTCAGATCCCCTGCTGCTGCCGGTGTTGTGGTCTCTTCACACTTGATGTAGACTTCCACTCGCCGGTTCAATGGTCTAGTGGGCACAGCGTGCTCTTCTTCCAGAGCTGAGCCCTGCTAGAGAACAAATAGCTTGTCCCCCAGTTGAGCACTTCATGCAGGAGGAGAGCAGAGGCTTTTTCCTGGGCAATATGATGCTCAGCATCAGATTACCTGTTAATGAGTTTGCACCCAGGCTCAAGTATATAGTATCCCTGAGCTGGGGAACGTAGCCCCAGTCTTTTTCTGCTGCCTTCCATGTGTGCTCCCTGTGCCTGTAAGGATCCCCTATCTCCCATTACCAGTTGTCTTTCTACCTGCACATCTTGCTCCTCTCTCTCCCTTGGATCCAGCACAGGTTCCTGAGACACTACCTCCACAGATCTATCAGGACAAACCATCAAGCACCCAGACCACCCCACCAATGACCGCAGACCCCTGACGTCCTGAGATTTCCTAAACCTTCCTGCCCTCCTTTTCCATGGACACCTACTATCCTCCTGAATGCTTTACCGTTGCTGTGCCATTTCACCAATCTGAAGATCTGTTTCCCCCTTGCCATGCCTTCCTGTGGACCTGTGGGATGTTTACCATTATGCTGAGCTTAAACATTGCTGTGCCATTCCACCACTTTGAAGAGCTGTTTCTTCCTTGCCGTGCCTTCCTGTGGCCTTGTGTGATGTTTCCTATTTTGCTGTGTGATATTTTCTCTCTCTGGATGCTTAACCCTTGCTGTGCCATACAGTACTTCCACTACGAGGATCTGTTTTCAACTTGCTGTGTCTTCTTGTGGTCTTGTGGATTGTTTCCCATTTTCTGTGCCAAATTTCCTTTCCTTGGATGTTCAACCCTTCTGGTGCTATACTACTGCTCCAAGGATCTGTTTTCCACTTGCCATGCCTTCCTGTGGCCTTGAGGACAGTTTCCTGGGTTTGCTGTGCCATATTTTCTCTACTTGGATGCTTAACCCTTGCTGTTTCATCCTACATCCCAGAAGGACCCTGACAATTGCTGTGTACTAAAATAATTAATTGAACAGAAGAATAAATTGTATGCGCTTCCTATTTTCTTCATGTAAAACTGGGAGTCCGCCTCTTTGTAACATTGTATAAATTCAACACTATCTTATAGGTCACCCATTTTTAATATCCTGGAGGGAGGATAACATTGAGGGCATATGGCATATCTTTGAAAGCTACCATCTTGCAATCTCCACTATTACAATATGGTTTTAGTACAATATTTATTCTAATTTTAGTACGATATTTATGTAACATTACTGGTGGTAAAAGGGTAATGAATTAAATAGTGTCATCACTAAATTGTGGCTAGGGCAGATTGTTTTGTAAATAGAGACCAAATTGAATAATTAAAGTGAACCTGCATTTTCCCATAAATGGCAAAGTAAGAGATTTATTCAAATGCCCCACACCTTTCAGCATATACTCATCCTCCATTTACTCCCCAATCTCTCCATTTCTGCATGGACAAGACACAGATGTACTTTTAAGACCATTTATTAAATTATTTATTGAACATAAGGTTTTATATATTTCATAGAGTGTAAGCATTTATTTTTACAGTATTTTTACAGTATATGTAACCTAACTCTAATTTTTTAATTAAAAATATGTATTAGAATTACAGTCTACTTTTGTTGGAAATGTTGATATTTAAAACACAGACTGAACAGGAAGTCAGAACTGAGACTACAATTTTCCTTTTTTTTTGAGCAAAACAATTTGAGTCATAATGTTTATGATCCGTAGATACAGATGGATGGATTGCTTCCCATTTGTGTGATATTCCTGTCGAGCATGCTAAAGGCCAATTAACACATAATAAACACAGTGTGCTCCATCATGTCTATTTTCTACAAGAGTAGCCTACTTTTTATAGTGACTTAGAACAAAAATAGTGAAAGTTTTCCAGTAAGTAGGCGTCTTTCAGTAGGAGGTGTACTGTGATAAATTCAAGACATGAAAGTGTTTAATGAATCAGAATTCCAGAGTGAAAGGCTTATCCAAGTCATACCATATGTCTGTCTTCATTACCGCTGTATTTAATTGGATGTGAGCTGGAGGTCCAGGATAACTGTATGAAGTAGATCAATAGCCAAAAAAATAATTCTTAAATTAGAACAGCAATGAAAAAATGTCAAAGCAATACTGTGTAATTGCCCAGGACTTGGATGAATAAAAATACATCAAAGTTTACAACTGTGTTTTCCCTGGCATGTTCCAATTTCAAATATGACTGCACCTGTTTTCTAGTTAGGTGTTCCATTTTTTACTTTTACATGCTGAGTACATATGTACAAAGGACTAATAAATGTTTTCTGTAGTAAAGCATTTTAAGAAGTGTTGAGTCCAAAATTTAAAAGGTATTCGATTTAGACTGAATTTCATGAATTTAGATGTACTGAGCTGAATTTGAATTTTGTGCTCACTGTGTTAAATATATTTTTGAAGGTTGATTTTCCTAAAAGGCGTCTGGAAGACATAATAAGGGAGGTTGTTGCCACCTGTGCCACCTGCAAAGGCCAAACTCTGAGTAATATCTTGCTATTTCTAGTACAATTATTGGAATGATTGGCTTAGGTTACTTGTGAACCTATGCATACTGATCAAGTCACCTTTTCCTCCAAGGGTCCTGCCAACTGCCAGAAACTGTGTAACATCTTATGTGGCTATTTTTTTAATTTTTTTTTTAACAAGTAGCTTGTACTCTTTCTTTCAGTATTCCTTATTCACTCACATATTTTCCCGCTTTTCAGTGGGCACAGTAACCACACCAATTTTATTCTCTTCCAATTAGATCAATTTTGCAAACCTTTACCTTTCAATAAAAAGCTGTTTGTATCATTGAAAGTTGTTTTATTCTGTTTTTCTTTTAAGACAAAAGATGTTAATGTTTGTGTTGTTTTTTCTAAACTAAAACCTCAGTATTCAGGTTTAATTGCAGTGTTGGCACTTTGCGATAAATAAGTGGGTTTTGGGTTGTAGTTTGGGCACTCTGTCTCTAAAAGGTTTTCCATCACTGGTATAAGCAAACATAATATGTAAAAAAAAATCCTGATCACTTACTCAGCATAGTACAATGTTACTGTGGTAACATTGTATTGCTCTGGTCACAGGAGTAGAAAAAAAATAGTAAAAAATTTTGATTTTAAAAAGTAATAAATAAATTGTGAAAAATGTATTTTCATTTCTACATTTTCCACAAAATTATGACAAAAAATGACAACTTCAAAAAACTCGCCATGCCTCTTGCTAAATATTTGTTGTCTTGACAGCAAGAGTGACGCAACTGATTTTACACAATGCTTGCACCACTCTTCTAAACATAAAAAATGGAGCAGATGCTCATCCTAGTTAAGAAAAGGGTGCAAATTCCTTTGTTAATTAGTAGCGATCAGTTCTCTGTTTACGACAGAAACAGCACAGAGAACAGTTAATCTGGAGCTGCGTGTTCCAAATTGTCTGCTCATCCCTGCCCCATGTGGGAGGGAGATGGAAGGTTGTTAACACTTCAAAATTTGCTCATGTAGTGTAATTACTGCAGAGAGAAGGGTCACATCTGGCAAGAATTAGCAGCAGTTTTCTATATTGAAAACTGCTGCTTTCCCTCTGCTAATTAGGTGCAGACCCTGTGCCAGTTTCTATTTCACTCTGAAATAGAATCATGCATGAGTGCTGCAGATAAACCTGAAACAGGTCTATCTACCTAGTCAATGTGGTGCACACCACTTCTGATAGTTTCCTGCCCCCTTATAATGGTGCATGGAGTTTAACTCCTTCTTGCCCAGCCTATTGTACAATGACGGCCAAGTGGAACCCCTATTATCCTGGGAGGACGTTATATGACGTTCTCCCAGGATTGCGCCTCTTGCAGGCCCTACGGGCCGCGCTCTGGCGCAATCTGTCACCATCTGTGTCCACAGGACACGGGTGATGACAGATCACTACACCAGCCCGCTGCCAGTGTTATGTGATCACTGTGACCAATCACAGCAGATCACATGACAGTTGTAAACAATGATAATGAAACTTCTCAAATGCCATTTACTGCTTAGAACTGTGCTGCGAGCTGTGATTGGTCAAAGTGATCCCATGTAAAAACTAGGCCAATCACAGTCTATCTGTAGCATGTGATTAGCTACGGCCAATCACAGCTGATCACAACAAAAACTACTGCAGGAATCAATTTAATTCAGTAAAAATGCTTCCTTATACCAATGTAGTTTGTCAGTATAAGCCAGTGGTGGCAAACCTATGGCACGTGTGCTGCAGCGGGCACGCAGAGCACTGTCTATTGGCACACGAGCCAAGTTGCCCTAGCATTGCCCCAGCAGCCGAGCATCAGATAACAGTGCACATAGGGGCCATGTGCATGCTTGGAAAGGAGTAGAAGCACCAGGCGATGACGTCATGAGCCGTGACTCATTAGCCACAACTCGTTCGAGCTTTCGCATGGTTGGTCAGTACGCTGCCAAGAATATATACAGTATATTGGACTGGCTGTGAGTTTTAAAACACTAGTTTTTATTAGCTTGTGCTGGTGGTGAGTGGAACTTTGCTCCCTTGTGCTGGTGGTCAGTGGAACTTTGCCCCCTTGTGCTGGTGGTGAGTGGAACTTTGCCTCCTTGTGCTAATGATCTGTGGAACTTTGCCCCCTTGTGCTGGTGGTCAGTGGAACTTTGCCTCCTTGTTCTGGTGATCAGTGGAACTTTGCCCCCTTGTGCTGGTGGTCAGTGGAACTTTGCCCCCTTGTGCTGGTGGTCAGTGGAACTTTGTCCCCTTGTGCTGGTGGTCAGTGGAACTTTGCCCCCTTGTGCTGGTGGTCAGTGGAACATTGCCCCCTTGTGCTGGTGGTCAGTGGAACTTTGCCCCTTTGTGCTGGTGGTCGGTGGAAGTTTGCCCCCTTGTGCTGGTGGTCAGTGGAACTTTGCCTCTTTGTGCTGGTGGTCAGTGGAACTTTGCCCCTTGTGTCGGTGGTCGATGGAACTTTGCCCCTTTGTGCTGGTGGTCAGTGGAACTTTGCCTCCTTGTGCTGGTGATCAGTGGAACTTTGCCCCCTTGTGCTAATGATCTGTGGAACTTTGCCCCCTTGTGCTGGTGGTCAGTGGAACTTTGCCTCCTTGTTCTGGTGATCAGTGGAACTTTGCCCCCTTGTGCTGGTGGTCAGTGGAACTTTGCCCCCTTGTGCTGGTGGTCAGTGGAACTTTGCCCCCTTGTGCTGGTGGTCAGTGGAACTTTGTCCCCTTGTGCTGGTGGTCAGTGGAACTTTGCCCCCTTGTGCTGGTGGTCAGTGGAACATTGCCCCCTTGTGCTGGTGGTCAGTGGAACTTTGCCCCTTTGTGCTGGTGGTCACTGGAACTTTGCCCCTTTGTGCTGGTGGTCGGTGGAAGTTTGCCCCCTTGTGCTGGTGGTCAGTGGAACTTTGCCTCTTTGTGCTGGTGGTCAGTGGAACTTTGCCCCTTGTGTCGGTGGTCGATGGAACTTTGCCCCTTTGTGCTGGTGGTCAGTGGAACTTTGCCTCCTTGTGCTGGTGATCAGTGGAGCTTTGCCCCCTTGTCCTGGTGTTCAGTGGAACTTTGCCCCCTTGTTCTGGTGGTCAGTGGAACTTTGCCCCCTTGTGCTAATGATCAGTGGAACTTTGCCCCCTTGTGCTGGTGGTCAGTGGAACTTTGCCTCCTTGTTCTGGTGATCAGTGGAACTTTGCCCCCTTGTGCTGGTGGTCAGTAGAACTTTGCCCCCTTGTGCTGGTGGTCAGTGGAACTTTGCCCCCTTGTGCTGGTGGTCAGTGGAACTTTGTCCTCTTGTGCTGGTGGTCAGAGGAACTTTGCCCCCTTGTGCTGGTGGACAGTGGAACTTTGCCTCCTTGTGCTGGTGGTCAGTGAAACTTTTCCTCCTTGTGCTGGTGATCAGTGGAACTTTGCCACCTTGTCCTGGTGGTCAGTGGAACTTTGCCCCCTTGTGCTGGTGGTCAGTGGAACTTTGCCCCCTTGTGCTGGTGGTCAGTAGAACTTTGCCCTTTTGTACTGGTGGTCAGTGGAACTTTGCCTCTTTGTGCTGCTGGTCAGTGGAACTTTGCCCCCTTGTGCTGTTGGTCAGTGGAACTTTGCCCCCTTGTGCTGGTGGTCAGTGAAACTTTGTCCCCTTGTGCTGGTGGTCAGTGGAACTTTGCCTCCTTGTGCTGGTGGTCAGTGGAACTTTGTCCCCTTGTACAGGTGGTCAGTGGAACTTTGCCTCCTTGCATACAACAGCAAAGATCACATTAATTGTGCAAAAGCACGCCAAATGCAAACCTTTACCTTTCAATAAAAAGCTGTTTGTATCATTGAAAGTTGTTTTATTCTGTTTTTCTTTTAAGACAAAAAGATGTTAATGTTTGTGTTGTTTTTTCTAAACTAAAACCTCAGTATTCAGGTTTAATTGCAGTGTTGGCACTTTGCGATAAATAAGTGGGTTTTGGGTTGTAGTTTGGGCACTCTGTCTCTAAAAGGTTTTCCATTACTGGTATAAGCAAACATAATATGTAAAAAAAATCCTGATCACTTGCTCAGTGTAGTACAATGTTACTGTGGTAACATTGTATTGCTCTGGTCACAGGAGTAGAAAAAAAATAGTAAAAAATTTTAAAAGTAATAAATAAATTGTCAAAAATGTATTTTCATTTCTTCATTTTCCACGAAATTATGACAAAAAATGACAACTTCAAAAAACTTGCCATGCCTCTTGCTAAATACCTCAGACTACTTTCCGAAAAGTGGCCATTTTGGGGGTGTTTATACTGTCTTGCATTTTTGGGCCTCAAGAAATTAGATCAGCCACCAGTACATCAGGATTTATAAATTTTTAGTTATATACTATAGTTTGTGGATTCTTTAACTTTCCTACCAACGAAATAATAAACACTGATTTGGGTTATTTTCATCAGAGACATATAGTAGAATACATTTTGGCCTAAATTTGTGTAGAAATATTATTTATCTGCAAAATGTTATAACAGAAACAAAGAAAAACACATTTGGTTTTCAAAATTGTTGGTCTTTTTTCAGTTATGCCGCAAAAAATACCAAGTGGTGATTAACCAACAAAAATCTCTATTTGGGTGAAAAAAAAGATAAAAATTTCATATGGGTACAGTGTTGCATGTCCAGGCAATTGTCATTTAAAGTGCAACAGCGATGAAAGGTGAAAATTGGCCTATGGGGGTAAAAGTACCAGGTAGGCAAGTGGTTAAATGGTTAAATAATTCCCTGGAAACTGTGTATGGTAAACACTTTAGCAAAAATATTTCAATTACAGCAACCTGAAATAATAAATGCATAACATAAGTATGTGATTTCTGTTCTCCAAATACAAAAACAACAGTAAAGTGAATATATAAATATATATATATATTTACACAGTATATACACACTGCTCAAAAAAATTAAAGGAACATGTTGGAAAAACATCAGATCTCAATGGGGAAAAATATAATGCTGGATATCTATACTGATATGGACTGGGGTGAACGTAAGGATGCCTCATCATTTGATGGAAATGACAATTATCAACCTACAGAGGACTGAATTCAAAGACACCCCTGAAAATCAAAGTGAAAAAATGATGCAGCAGGCTAGTCCATTTTGCTGAAAATTCATTGCAGCTGCTCAAAATGGTACTCAGTAGTCTGTATGGCTTGTATGCATGCCTGACAGTATTGGGGCATGCTCATAATGAGACAACAGATGTCGACAGGTGTCTTGGAGTACTTCCTCCCAGATCTAAACCAGGGCATCACTGAGCTCCTGGACAGTCTGAAGTGCAACCTGGCATCATCGGATGGACTGAAACATGGTATCCCAGAGGTGTTCTATTGGATTTATGTCAGGTGAGCATAGGGGCCATTCAATGGTATCAATTCCTTCATCCTCCAGGAATTGCTGCATACTCTCGCCACATGAGGCCGGGTATTGTCGTGCAACAGGAGGAACCCAGGACCCACTGCACCAACGTAGGGTCTGACAATGGGTCCAAGGAATTCATCCCGATACCTAATGGCAGTCATGGTGCCATTGCCTAGCCCAGGGATAGGCAACCTTTCAGAGGTGAAGATCTACCTGAACAACATGAAAGAGATCAAAGATCACTGGGGTTCAGCGCCATTTAACAAAAAAACCTAGCAAGGCCTAACTAAATAGCAAGGAAAATGTAGAAAATATAATAAAACAAATGTCACTGTAAAAATACAAACTTAGCCTACCTTAAAAATGGACAGTGTCAGTCAGTAGGGCAGTGGACAGTGTCAGTAGGACAGAAGTTGTTGTCAGTCAGTAGAGCAGTGGATGGTGTCAGTAGAGCAGTGGATGGTGTCAGTAGGGCAGAGGTTGTTGTCAGTCAGTAGAGCAGTGGATGGGGTCAGTCAGCAGGGCAGTGGACAGTGTCAGTAGAGCAGAGGTTAGTGTCAGTCAGTAGAGCAGTTGATGGTGTCAGTAGAGCAGTGGACAGTGTCAGTAGGGCAGAGGTTGGTGTTAGTAGGGCAGTGGACAGTGTCAGTAGGGCAGAGGTTGGTGTTAGTAGGGCAGTGGATGGTGTCAGTAGGGCAGAGGTTGGTGTCAGTAGGGCAGTGGATGGTGTCAGTAGGGCAGTGGACGGTGTCAGCAGGGCAGAGGTTGGTGTCAGTAGGGCAGAGGTTGGTGTCAGTAGGGCAGTGGACAGTGTCAGCAGGGCAGAGGTTGGTGTCAGTAGGGCAGTGGATGGTGTCAGCAGTTTTTATTTTTGCACTTGGGGGAAGGGCCAGGCATAAGACAAAAAAAAGGAGCAAGAACGGTGGAAGGGGCAGCGAGGGGGGGGGGATTACTAGAACCAATCCCCTGGATTGTCCTCCTGCAGCAGCTGTACACTGGTGGGAAGGTGAGGAGGAGATGCTAGCTTTCAGCTGCTCCAGGAGGACAATAAGGATCGTCGGAAGGCAGGTATTTTATATATATGAACTCCCAGCAATTGGCTGGGGAGTGGGATTTTTCTGCCAATCTAGTGCACCTGTTGTTAATGTCATTAACACCAAAGCAGCTGAAACTGATTAACAACCCCCTCTGCTATTTAAATGACCAGATCAATATCCCAGGAGTTTAATTGACTTGATGCTATACTCTGATTAAAAAGTGTTCCTTTGTTTTTCTTGAGCAGTATATATATATATATATATATTGTGACAGTATGAACGGCAAGGTGATGGATGGACGCTATGTGTCACCTCGCATGAGGTCATACTTTGAAGTTTAGGTGGAGTCCACTCCGGGTTTGCGGGGCCACAATGGCAGAGGTGGCTCCAGACTGGAGTTTGTGATCCACTGGTGACCACCAACAGGTGGTATAAATAAGACAGGGCTGGAGAAAAGAGTCGCTCGTGTGGCCCGGGACTCAGAGAACCATTCTGAGAGAGCTGTGCTTGGAAGTGATTATTATACCACAAGAGACAAGGTATGCTTATGGTTTTGTTGGTGACAGGGAGAAGCCCTTCACCAGTAAGAGAGGGAAAGCTCTATGTTTAGTTAGTGCCTGGATGGCAAGGGTTTATTTTGCTGTTTTGTTTGTTTCTGATATTTTTTGCAAACCTGTGAATAAAAACTGACAACCAGTCAGAGTTTTTGGAAAGCCTGCTGTGCGGTCTACCTGTTTTTCCCAGGGAAGGTGTTCCCCCCACCTGAGCTAAGCCCACATATGGTGGAATTTGGCGGGCAACTTCCTGAGCAAGTGGGAAGATGGAGGAAGCAATACGAGCCTTGCCCAATGCAGCACAACGGGAGGCGAATCGCCAGTTTTCGGAGGCCCAACAAGCACAACAGGAAGTGATTTGCCGGTTTGCGGAAGCCCAACAAGCAGACCAAGAGCTCCTTAAGCAGGTGGCTCAACACCTATTGGAATTAGAGGAGTGCGCAGGGCCGCTGCCAGTGGAGCAGAAAATGGCGCGGGACAGCTTTTTTTTGCAAAAGTTGATGCCTGCGGATGATGTGGAGGCCTACCTCACAACTTTTGAAAGGGTTGCTGTTCGGGAAGGATGGCAAAAAGAGCAATGGGCAGGACTGCTTGCACCATTTTTGACAGGTGAACCCCAAAAAGCCTATTATGACCTGAAACCAGGGGATGCCCAGGACTATGAGAAACTGAAGGCTGAGGTCCTTGGACGCCTGGGCGTCACCATTGCAGTCCGTGCTCAACGGGTGCATCAGTGGCATTATAGGCCTGACAAGCCACCCCGATCCCAGATGTTTGATTTCATACATCTCACCAGGAAGTGGCTCCAGGATTGTGGAGCGTGTGGTCATGGATCGATATTTACCTGTGCTTCCTGCCACTTTGAGTAAGTGGGTCGGCCATGGAGACCATAAGTCTGCAAATGAGCTGGTGGACCTGGTGGAGAGATATGCAGCCGCTGAGGACTTGTTGCACTCACCTGGGCCGTACCCCAATGTCACTAGGGGTGGAAAACTATCCGCAGGATCCGGTAAGACTGTTACAGGGGTCCAAGGCTCAGGGAAAAATGGCAAGACTGTTGTTTCGGATAATGAGACTGTAGGACCTAGAGACTGGCCAAATAGGTCAGGAAGGTCCCTGAGGCCGTTTAGAAGTCTAGATACGGAACATATAAAATGTTATCGTTGTCATGCGTTAGGTCATATTGCTGCAAACTGTCCTTTAAATGATGAACCTATGCAATGTGAAAATGCTTATTTAGGAAAACGCATGTCCCTTTTTGCACAGGTGGTATGTACTCCAGCATGTCAGGGACGTATGGAAAAGCAAATGTGTGTGATTGCAGTGGATAAAAAACCAGTAACTGCTCTGCTAGACTCAGGTAGCGTTGTGACCTTAGTCAGAAGCAGGGGTGGACTGACAACTCATGGGGCCCCTGTGTCCGTGCCCAAACTCAAAAAAGCCTATGAAAAAGGTACCAGGGGCATCTCATGGGGCCCCCTACTGACCCAGGTCCCTCGGGCAGTGCCCGAGTTTCCAAATGGTCCGTCTGCCCCTGGTCAGAAGTGATTTGGTAAACCCTGCAAGGTTCCACCCTAGCACTATTGGGGTTATTTGTATTCATGGGGATACACGTAATTACCAGACTGCTATGGTGGAGATTGATACTCCCTGGGGCCCGGTTACACATTCAGTGGGAATTGTGCCCTCTCTGCTTCATGAATCCATAGTAGGGAGAGATTTTCCCCATTTCTGGAGGTTATGGGACAAGGAGAGGAGTCAGGAGGACCGAGCTCCCCCTACTGGGGAAATACCTGAAACTCCTGAACTCATTCCTGACCCCTTTGATGGCAAATTGGAAGGGGAAACTGTTGGTGTGTCCGAGGAAGGTGTAGATCTTTTCCCTTTCTCTGTAATGGCTGGGGAGCGGGAGGAGTTGGATCCCAACCCAGACCGTGAGGATACTGAACAAGAGATTATCTCTGGCTCTAATGAGAGTGCACAGAATGTGGTGCCTGACCTAGAGGTCAGAAAGGAGGATTTTTGTTCGGAACAGCTGAAAGACTCCACCCTTAATAGAGCCCAAGAAAACCTTAAAATGATTGATGGGTAACCAGTTGAAAATGAGGGAGGGGTGTCTTTTCCCTACATGGCTCTTAAAAATAACTTGCTGTACCAAGTGATAAAGCAAGGGGAGGAGGTGGTAGAACAGTTAGTGGTCCCCAAACCCTTTCGCCGGATAGTACTAGATTTAGCCCATGGGCATATAATGGGTGGACACTTGGGTGTAGAGAAAACAGAGGAGAGAATAACCCAGAGATTCTCTTGGCCAGGCTTACATGGAGATGTCAAAGTGTATTGTGAGTCATGCCCGGAATATCAGTATTCTGCGCCCTCACCCCATTTTCGCAGTCCGCTAGTACCTCTACCCATAATTGAAGTACCGTTTGAAAGAGTGGGCATGGATCTAGTGGGTCCAGTAGTAAAGTCTGCCCAGGGCCATCAGCACATACTGGTGATACTTGACTATGCCACCCGGTATCCAGAAGCCATTCCATTGCGTAATACATCCGCTAAAACTATCGCCAAGGAGCTGGTCCGGGTGTTTAGTCGTGTCGGTATTCCAAAAGACATATTAAAGGATCAGGGCACGCCATTTATGTCTAGAGTTATGAAAGAATTATGCAAATTGTTCAAAATCTCCCATCTCCGTACCTCGGTCTACCACCCCCAAACAGATGGGCTTGTGGAGAGGTTTAACAAGACCCTTAAGAATATGTTAAAAAAGGTGGTGGACAAGGATGGGAGAAATTGGGATTTTTTGCTACCATAACTCATGTTTGCTATACGAGAAGTACCTCAGGCATCTACAGGGTATTCACCTTTTGAACTTCTGTATGATAGACATCCCAGGGGGTTGCTAGATGTTGCAAAAGAAACCTGGGAGGGAGAGTCCACGCCCTATAAAAGTATCATCGAGCATATTTCACAGATGCAGGATAGAATCGCAGCTTTCATGCCGCTTGTACGGGAATACATGGAGCAAGCCCAGGAGGTCCAGAGAAGGGTTTATAACCGGGGTGCCAGGATCCGTAACTTCAACCCTGGCGATAGAGTGCTGGTGCTAGTCCCCACCGTGAAAATTAAATTCCTTGCAAAGTGGCAAGGTCCCTTTGAAATTAGGGAGAAAACGGGGAAGTAAATTATAAAGTTTACCAGCCAGGGAAAAGGAAACCCGAGCAAATCTATTATGTTCATCTCTTAAAACCTTGGAAAGACAGGGAAAGTTTGTTGGCAGTACCAAACCCCCAAAAGGGTGGGTTCCCCGTGGCCCCTCTTGTACCTATAACTGAAACCTTGTCAGTAGTCCAAAAGAATGACGTTAAGGAGTTTATGAGAAAGAATGGAAATTTCTTCTCTCACCTACCTGGACTGACCACAGTCATACAGCATGACATAGTTACCCAGCTGGGGGTCCGTGTAAATGTAAAGCCCTATAGAATACCCGAGGCCAGGCGGGAAGCGGTGGCAAAGGAAATAAAGGACATGTTAGAGTTGGGAGTGATCGAGGAATCTCACAGTGAGTGGTCAAGTCCCATAGTGTTGGTCCCAAAACCAGATGGAACAATTCGATTCTGTAATGATTTCAGGAAACTGAACAGTGTGTCTAAATTCGATGCATACCAGATGCCTCGGGTGGATGAGCTCATTGAGAGGTTGGGAACGGCTCATTACATAACTACCTTAGATTTGACGAAAGGCTATTGGCAGATTCCTTTAACGGAATCTGCAAAAGAAAAGACGGCATTATCTACCTCCGAGGGGTCCTTTCAATATAAGCGGATGCCATTTTGTTTGCATGGTGCTCCTGCTTCATTCCAAAGAATGATGGACAAAACGTTAAGACCACATCGCCAATACGCAGCTGCCTATTTGGACGATGTCATCATCCACAGTCCAGACTGGGAGTCTCATTTGTCCCGCTTGCAATCGGTAGTAGATTCACTTAGGAAAGCAGGTCTTACCGCCAACCCCAAAAAGTGTGCCATAGGCTTGGAGGAGGCCAAATATCTTGGCTACATTATTGGTCGAGGTCTCATTAGGCCTCAGATAAATAAAATTGAGGCAATTCAAAAGTGGCCCCAACCTGTAAATAAAAAGCAAGTCCGGGCATTTCTTGGGATCACAGGATACTACAGGCGGTTTGTTCCCAATTTTGCCACCATTGCAACCCCACTGACAGATCTGACAAAAAGTAGGGGGTCGGTCATGGTTAAGTGGAATCCTGAGGCGGAGACCGCATTTCAAAGGTTGAAACAAGCTCTCTGTGCCCAACCTCTGCTTGTGACCCCAGATTTCACAACAGATTTTGTGGTACAGACTGATGCCTTTGATGTGGGTCTAGGTGCTGTACTGTCCCAAATCAGAGAAGGGGAGGAGCACCCCATGGTCTTTCTAAGTAGAAAGCTCAACAAACATGAGAGAAATTATGCAATTGTTGACAAGTAATGTTTGGCCATCAAATGGGCCTTGGAGGCCCTGAAATATTACCTGTTAGGAAGACAGTTCAAGTTGGTTACTGATCATGCCCCGCTCAAATGGATATGCGATAACCAGGAGAAAAATAGTGACAAGGGGGTTTCTTACGCTACAAGCGGTCAAATTTACAGTGGAACATAGAGCGGGGAAACTGCAGAGTAATGTAGATACCCTTTCCCGGGTCCATTGCCTGGTTGGGACAGTTGCTCAGCCGCGGGGGCTTGAGCAGAGGGGGGGGGATATGTGACAGCATGAATGGCAAGGTGATGGATGGACGCTATGGGGTTTATTTACTAAAGCTGGAGAGTTCAAAATCAGACTCCCTTCTGCATAGAAACCAATCAGCTTCTAACCTCAGCTTGTTCAATGAAGCTTTGGCAATGAAACCTGGAAGCTGATTGGTTTCTATGCAGAAGGTGTCAGGAATGGATTCAGCACTGGTGGTGGGACTCTCCTGCCGTGTGGGCTGCAGTACCAGAGCTGACCAGCGGGTGCTCTCCGCACTGGTGGTGGGACTCTCCTGCCGTGTGGGCTGCAGTACCAGAGCTGACCAGCGGGTGCTCTCAGCACTGGTGGTGGGACTCTCCTGCCGTGTGGGCTGCAGTACCAGAGCTGACCAGCGGGTGCTCTTAGCAGCCAGAAGCTCACAATCAGCCAAACCTGGGGCTGATTACAGAAAGGTGTATATAAGGCATGACCAGGCCTGTGCTCTGCGCCTTGGTGTATGTCTCCCCATGAGCCCCTGTATCCTGTTCCTAGTTCCTGTGAGAAGATACCTTGTTGCCGACCCTGCCGGATTCTGATTCCTGTTGACCGTCTCCTGTTCTGACTACTGGCTCATCCCTGACCATCCTTCTGCCTGATCCTCTGTACTGCGCTGTCTGTGAGTTACTGAACCCGGCTTGTGACCTTGACCATTCTCTGCCTGCTCCTTTGATACCTTGCTGCCCGCATGTTGCTGACTTGGCCCATCTGACCACGCTCACTACTCTGCCATCCATCCATCCTGCACGGATCCAGCCGTACCTGCACATACCTCTGGCGGATCCCTCTATCACTAGCAGGTGTATTCAGGGGCCGCGACCTGGTTCCTGTCTGCTCCAAGTCCATCCCCACCATCAGGGGCCCTGGTGAATAGCAGACTGGGACTTAGACTCCGCGCCCTGGGGAATCCTGCCCTGAGGACCGCTAGAGGTACCAACAGGCAGTCGTTACAGAACCCTACGGCCGGCCTGACCATTCCACCTCTCCAGCCCTGACTACGCCTGTGTTCCTGCACCTCCTAAGATTAGTGGAAGGTTAGTTTGCTCACTGTGCGTTTATATATATATCTGGGTGGCTAATAATAACCTGTATTATACTATACCTGAAACCTGCATTTCCCTGTGTCAGTCCACACCTTTCTGGTCATTCCTTGATTCCTGACAGAAGGGAGTCTGATTTTGGACTCTCCAGCTTTAGTAAATAAACCCCTATGTGTCACCTCGCATGAGGTCATACTTTGAAGTTTAGGTGGAGTCCACTCCGGGCCACAATGGCAGAGGTTGTTCCGGACCAGAGTTTGTGCTCCACTGGTGACCACCAACAGGTGGTATAAATAAGACAGGGCTGGAGCAAGGAGTCGCTCGTGTGGTCCGGGACTCAGAGAACCAATCTGAGAGAGCTGTGCTTGGAACTGATTGTTATACCACAAGAGACAAGGTTTGCTTATGGTTTTGTTTTGTTGGTGACAGGGAGAAACCCTTCACCAGTAAGAGAGGGAAAGCTCTATGTTTAGTTAGTGCCTGGATGGCAAGGGTTTATTTTGCTGTTTTGTTTGTTTTTGATATTTTTTGCAAACCTGTGAATAAAAACTGACAACCAGTCAGAGTTTTTGGAAAGCCTGCTGTGCGGTCTACCTGTTTTTCCCAGGGAAGGTGATCCCCCCACCTGAGCTAACCCCACAATATATATATATATATATATCCACACTATATTGCCAAAAGTATTGCGCCTTTATATGCACATGAACTTTAATGGCATCCCAGTCTTAGTCCATAGGGTTCAATATTGAGTTAGCACACCCATTGCAGCTATAACAGCTTCAACTCTTCTGGGAAGGCTGGGAAGCCCTAACTCGCAGTTTCTGCTCTAATTTATCCCAAAGATGTTCTATCTAGTTGAGGTTAAGACTCTGTGCAGGCCAGTCAAGTTCCTCCACCCCAAACTCGCTCATTATGTCTTTAGGGTCCTTGCTTTGTGCAATGGTGTGCAGTCATGTTGGAACAGAAAGGGGCCATCTCCAAACTGTTCCCACAAAGTTGGGAGCATGAAATTGTCCAAAATGTGTTGGTATGCTGATGCCTTAAGAATCCCTTCACTGGAATTAAGGGGCCAAGCCCAGCCCCTGAAAAACAACCCCACACCATAATCCCCCCTCCACCAAACTTTACATTTGGCACAATGCAGTCAGGCAAGTATTGTTCTTCTGGCAACTGCCAAACCCAGACACATCCATCAGATTGCCAGAAAGAGAAGCATGATTCATCACTCCAGACAAGCGTGATTTGTCACTCCAGAAAACACGTCTCTACTGCTCTAGAGTTCAGTGACAGCATGCTTTACACCACTGTATCCAATGCTTTGCTGTAAGGGATTTCCGGCAAGAAGAATCGCGATCAGGAACGCGCATGCACGAAAGAGATCCCACAGAAGAATTGCGAGGTTGTACGCAGGCACTCAGGAATGCGTGATCGCGCACATGCACGCACACGTAAACACGCACGGCGAAGATTGGGGCCAGACGGGCTATTTAAGGAGGGCCTCTGCTCAGTTTCAGTGCTGACTGGTCTTCAGCTCCCCCCCTGTGTCCTGCTTACTCCTGTACGATTCCTTTGTTGCTGACTCGGCTTGTTCCTGACCCGACTCCGATTACTCTCCTGCGCCTGGTTCCTGGCTTCAGCTCTGCTCCTGACTTTAGCTTTTCCTTCTGATTCTGTACCGTGCTGCCCGACTGTTGATGACCCTGGCTATCCTATGACCTTGCTCCTGTCCTGTGTCCTGGCTACCTACCTTGCTCTGCTGCACATCGGGCACTACACAGAACCTGCTCTGTCTGCTAATACGGTGCACAAATCAGAGGATATTCTGCCTACCGAGGTCACCACCTGCAAGAGCCACAAGCAACAACCACTGGCGCTCTTGTCCCCCTGGTCCCTAGACTCCCTCTGTTCCAACATCAGAGGGTCAGGGCTAGTCACACAAGTTAGGCCGACCTCGTCAATTCAGTCTCCCATCAGGTACGTGACATTTGCATTGCACATGGTGATGTAAGGATTGGATGCAGGTGCTCAGCCATGGAAATTCATTCCATGAAGTTCTCTATGCACTGTTGTGCTAATCTGAAGTTTGGAGGTCTTAAGCTACTGACTCTGCAGACAGTTGGCAACTTCTGCACACTGTGCGCTTCAGCATGCGCTGACCCCGCTCTGTCATTTTAAGTGGCTGAGTTGCAACTTCTGCACACTGTGCGCTTCAGCATGCGCTGACCCCACTCTGTCATTTTGGTGGCTGAGTTGCTGTTGTTTCCAGTTGCTTCCACTTTGTTAAAATACCACTAACAATTGACAGTGAAATATTTGGTAGCACAGACATTTCACGGATGGACTTATTGCACAGGTAGCAACCTATCATGGTACCACGCTTGAATTCACTGAGCTCCTGAGAGTGGCCAATTCTAAAAGGAGAAAAAAAAAAAAGTGACAGCAATGGTTGTACATCAGTACCATGTACTGTTCATGTAGTACAGTGGTCACAAAATGGCGGATCACGATCCACGAACGGGCACAGCAGCATTGCCGCCCGGACCTCCAGCACGCCAGCCCACAGTGAGCAGAGCGGTCATCACAGCAACATGACATAATGTGTGTGCCCCGCCCCTTTCAGCTCACTGTCTCTCCAGCTGCCACTCCCTGCCTGTACACAAGCGTCCAGCAAGGATCCCAGTACAGCTCCTGTCTGCCCTCAAGGTCGGGTATAGTCTTACAGGGGCACTCTGATGGGCAAATTGAATGGTAAGGGGCACTCTGATGGAATGAGCACTAGCATAGAATGTGCCCATCAGAGTGCCCCTTAACATAACATGTGTCCATCAGAAGGCCCCTTAACATGTGCCCATCAGTATGCCCCTTATTTTATGTTAAGGGGCACTCTGATGGGCACATTTAATGTTAAGGTGTACTCTGATGGGCACAACATACAATGTGCCCATGAGAGTGCCCCTTAACATAAAATTTGTCCATCAGATTGCCCCTTAATATAAATTTGCTCATCAAAGTTCCCCTTAACATAAAATGTGCCCATCAGCATGCCACTTATTTTATGTTAAGGGGCACTCTGATGAGCACAATTTATGTTAGGGGTTCTCTGATGGGCACATTTTTTGTTAAGGAGCACTCTGATGGGCAAATTTTATGTTAAGGGGCACTGTGACGGGCCCATTTTATGTTAAGGGGGCACAAATGGGCACATACTGTGGAGAGGGGCACTCTGATGGCCACATGTGATGGAAAGGGGCACTCTGATGGGGAATATGATGTAAAGGGGCACTCTGATGGGGAAATATGATAAAAAGGGGTACTTTGAGTGTAAGGGGGCACTCTGACGGGAATACCTGATGTAAGGTGGCAATGTGATGGGGATACCTGACGTAAAGGGGCACTCTGATGGGGACAACTGTTGTAAAGGAGCACTCTGATGGGCACACCTGATGTGATGGGAATACATGATGTAAAGTTGCACTCTGATGGCGACACCTAATGTAAGGGGGCACACTGATGGGCACACCCTATTCAGACCTTGGCCAGAAGAAAACTTTAGTGACCGGACCTCCTTGAATTTTAATTCAATGCCCCTGATGTAGTGCCTTTAAATAGTGTCATGTTTAATAATGCAACTTCAAATGACTGATAGTTGTTAAATGTTATGTTTCAAGTCACCATTAATATAAATTCAGGATTTAGCATAAACAGAGGAATGTAAAAAAACATGATATGCATTTTTAGCTATGTGCTTTTCTTTTGTCCTAGAAACTGGGGGCTGTGTAAGTGTTACTAAAATGAAGCAGAAAAAAAATATGTATCTTGCCATATGAGAGAGGGCTATGCTGTGTGTCAAAGCTCAGCATATTTCAGGACTGTAAGGTTAAAAATATAAATCCTTCATTAGGTAAAACTCATATGTGTATTTTATCGGTGTGTTTAGCTGTTTGTCTACCTGAAATCAAGCCAAAAGCAGATATGCATATTAGTTGCATTTGAAATGCATACATTTATCGATTCAAAAGCTAACTAGGATGAACTTGTGCCTCTGGCTATCTAGGCATGTTACACTCAATAAATAATTTGGAAGATAAAAAGAAAACATTATTATTAAGAATTTTAAGATTAGCTATGTACACTATATCCTATTGAGAGCTGAGCCTGCTAGTGATCCTTAAAGCCCAACTCCAGACTGACGTTGATTTATTCATACAGTGGAGTGTCCCCCTGCACTACATACGGTATACTACATATTCCCCAGAACATAATTATTTATGAAAAAAAACATTAAAGAAATAAAATGGGGTAAAAAATACTCCTAACAATGTTTTTTTCCAATAATGTTTTTGTTTACTAGAAACAGTGAAATTGCTCAAATCAAAATGATTAAAGTAAAAAGACAAACATAACTGTACTTTCTGCTAATGTACTGGTTTTCCAAAACTTTCATCTCAATGCATTTGCAAACAAAGCAACTATTAGATTAAGAATAACTGTATCCACAGTCAATTTACAAATGGACCATACATTATTTTCCTTATAAGCACTATTATTTATGAATAAGGACACTTACAATTTTTCAACCTTTTACAAAGCTTGATTAAATGGCATAAGTACCCTCAGTTCAGTAATTTACTATATGCAGCAATTATTAACTTGATTCCTAATAACAGTACTCAAGGTAATAGTAACCCATCCATTTTTAAATTAAATCTGTTGCTAAAACTGTTGAATTAACTGCAGAGAAAGGTAATTACAATCTATCATTTAAAATTGTGTATATACCTAGGAATAAGTTTGCAATACTGTAATTACGTACATATACCCCAAAATGTAGAGTATGTATAATGTAGAAGGTAAGAACAGACATATAGGGAATCTATGTTCAGACTTGCCTGGCTAAAACATACAGTCAGAAGTACTTGTAATAGATTGATGCTTGAGAGTTAGGAGAGTGGATAGACAGAGGCAATCCCTTTCTGAACAGATCTATGTGGCTGTGCTGAACATCAGTCTGTGTGTGAGCAGCCTAGAGGTCCAGTCTGGTAACTTAAAGAACCAGACCAGCAGAAAGGCTGAGACTGGGGCAGCTCCTTCTTAAGGAGGAAATAGACAGAGATATGTAACGAATAGCCAGGAGTTGAAAAAAATGTGCATTATTCTGTTGAATGGGAACTTCCTCTGCATGAGAAATCTTATATAAACTTACTTTCTTGGTGAAATAATGAAATGAAAGTGGTATGGATGCCTCAGTAGACAATTTGGTATGTGGACTGGCTCACCAAAAAGTTCCTCCCTTACCCATTCAACACTTATTACCATAAAATATGTAATTTTGTCTACATTAAAATATGTTAAGCATTTCAGCTACCCTCTCCCACTCCACCCAACCACACCTAAAGCTAAATAAGGGAAATTAAGCAAATGAAAGCCTTAACAGCTAAACTATACACCTTAGACAAACATAATGAAATCTTAAAGTTTTGGGTCCTTTATATTGTTAAAAGTGTACATTGTTCCTGCCACATTGACCAGAATCCTGGGGACAAATATAAACACCCTATCTTTATTCAACCTTCTTTTACCCTATATGTCTACTATTTGACTCTAAATAAAATTGCAGAGCTATAAGGTCACATTAATAGTCCATGGGACATCATTCACTATCTGCTTGTTCTTGAGTTTCATCTCTAGTCTTTACTGTTTGCCATTAATGGGTTCAAGGTTCTTGTACATTTTCGTAGTTGTGATATATTGATAATTTTCACCCTGTGCTCAGGGTCAGTTCACAATTACTGTCTGAGTGTATTATGCTATGCATGTATTGCTTTTTTTTGTCAATAAACGCTTTATGGAAAAAAAAAAAAAATAAAATAGATTGCTGAATCTCTTAATCAATAGAGGTAATGTCAGTAGACCAGCCTCTCCTACTGCAAAGCTACAGGTTACTTTGGGAGAAATTTAGAAGGGATCCATAAAGAGAGGATATAAGGCCCTCCTTATCAGTAGCATTAGCTAGCTGATCTAGAAGTGGAGTACTAATCTGTCTAAGAGTCAACATCCTGGCCTGCACAGAAAGGGCGAGGTGTAGCTGTAGGTATTGGAAGAATCTGCAGGATAAAAATACCAAATTCATCTTGTATAGCTTTAAAGACTTTCAAATTGTCATTATCATACAACTGATAAAGAAAATGTATGCCTTTAGAGTACCAACCAACAAAACTTTGCTCACCTCCTTCAGTTCTCCCAAATAAACTGATACTTGGAAATACCATCATACATCATATCCCATGATACACATCACCTCATCCCAAACCCTGGCCATAAGAATCAAGATTAGGCTCTGTGAGCCTTCCAGAACCCACTCGCCTCTAGTTGAGCCAGCAAATGGTAGTTGTTAGATCTAGAGAACAATACAGCTTGTATGGGATCTTAATCCTAATAGTTCCCCACCCAGAAAAGTGTTAACTGGCCTGCCAGAAAATACAGTCTAGCAAAGGGGCAGCCAAACCCCCATTGTCCTTAGGTAGCTGCAAAATGGGTAGGCGGATCATAGGCTGTTTCCCTTTCTAGATTAAAACTCAGAACAATGAATCTATCTTTTTAAACCATTTTTGCATAATCCATATAGGTGATTTGTGTAAGATTTATTACAACTGAGGAACCCAAATCATTTTAACAAGATTTATGCGACCCACATATAGAGGGAGTTTACACCACGCCTTACTCGTAGATTTAAAGTTTTCCAATAAAGGTTGTAAGATATGTTGCAAATAGTCTTGCACTTTGGGATAAACCCAGACTCCTAAATATTTAAACGCTGGTAAACCTTTTATCTGCTGAGCACATAGGTGAAGCACTATCTGCTGGGTATCTAGAGGAAGGAGTACTGGCTTTTCCCAATTAATTATGAACCTTGAAAGGGATCCAAATGTAAAAATAATGGACATAAGAGAGGAAAGTGACCTATCAGCCTCACCCAAAAAGAATAATGTATCATCAGCGTTATTTAGAAAGTGGAAAGGTAAGTCAACAGTCCTTCTTTCTCATCTGTAGTTTCCCTCACTGGCCCCTGAACAAGAGAGGGTTTTAAGTTACAGTATTATTAAAGTTATATTTTAAATTAATGTGCACTAATATGTTGCCGTGTGTTTCATATCTGACAGCTAGATTATACTTGGGTTGGCCAATAATGATTGATAGATAGTAAATTGTGAAGAGGAAGACATTGAAGCAAATTTTCATACAGTTCAAACTAAAACATTAAAATCACAATTTAATTGGAAAGCAACCATAGCACTTCTGACTATATTTTATCTTTTTCTTAGAGGTGCAAAAGAAAGGTTAAAATGACATATGAGAATTTTATTTTTAGCATAGCTTATTTAAATTCATTAAAAATGTTCTAATATATAATTTTCACTTTTAAGCAGATAAATAGCATAGCAGTATTGGCTTCGTCACTAGTGTTCATCCTAACATTGAAGTTGAAAACGTTGTTAACTTTATAATTATTCAACAAACTAAGTGTTGCATTTGAAATAGCTAACACGGTTTCACAAACTGTTATTGCTGTTTTGTCTCTGTTGTACATCTGTCCCCCCTTGGGCAGGAAGTGAGCAGAATCCAAAACATGCTAGAAAAGGAAAATCAACGAATCATCTGCAAGTAAACCCACCAGAATGCAAGCAATACATAGAAGAGTTATATAAATTCGATAAGGTTTGCTCAGTAGATAGGCTAATATCTACATGAAAAACATCCAAAATTCAATAATTGGAAAAATATATACCCACAAACACACACAAAATTATTTGTGCTATGACGCCACTAAAATGTTGTAATAAAACATATATTTTTGCCAAGCCAATAAAATCACAGATGAACCCTAAAGCAAGCACCATGATGGACTTCAGCTGTGAATATGTTTTATAATGTAGGATAATGGTTCGCAAAGCATGTTAAACAGTAAGAACGTGAATGGTGAAAGAATGTTCCTACAAAAGGATAACAGTTTATATTTCTCCTAGATCTATAAATATGCTCCACTTTATTTACTTTTTGCCGTATCAAACAGGCTGTTTCAAA
The DNA here is from genome assembly GCF_062004578.1 of Staurois parvus. NCBI lineage: Eukaryota > Metazoa > Chordata > Amphibia > Anura > Ranidae > Staurois > Staurois parvus. The sequence continues at coordinate 9,952,411 of NW_028317943.1, forward strand.
TACTTAACAAATATATTACATAGTTCCAAAAGAGAATTACATAAAATACTGTTGTCCATGCAGCTTAACATTTACAATACACACTCATCGGCCACTTTATTAGGTACACCTGTTCAATTGCTTGGTAACACAAATTGCTAATCAGCCAATCACATGGCAGCAACTCAATGCATTTATACAGTTGATCCAGAGGAAGGCAAAAATCCCAGCAAAGCATGATCCAATTTGCTCCTGCAGGGGAAAAAAACTCCTTCCTGATCCCCCGAGAGGCAATCGGATATTCCCTGGATCAACTTTACCTATAATTGTTAGTAACCAGTTATATTCTGTGTATCCAAGAAAGAATCCAGGCTTTTTTTAACGCAATCCACTGAGCTGGCCAGAACCAACTCTTGAGGGAGTTTATTCCACATTTTCACAGCTCTTACTGTGAAGAACCCTTTCTGTATTTGGAGATTAAATGTCTTTTCCTCCAGACGTAAAGAGTGCCCCCTTGTCCTCTGTGACGACCTCAGGGTGAATAACTACACTGAGTTCATTATATGAACTACTGATGCATTTATACTGTACATGTTGATCATATCCCCCCTTAATCTCCTCTTTTCAAGAGAGAAAAAATTCAGTTCCTCTAACATTTCCTCATAGCTGAGCTCCTTCATGCCAATTATGTAGATGTGGTGGATAATGGGCAGATTGGTTCGAGATGATATAAAGGTAATGGTAACTCAAATAACCACTCATTACAACCAAGGTATGCAGAATACCAACTCCGAACGCACAAAATGACAAAACTTGAAACAGATGGTCTACGGCAGCTGAAGGCCACACCGGGTGCCACTCCTGCCAGCTAAGAACAGGAAACGGAGGCTACAATTTGCACAGGCCCACCAAAATTGGACAATAGAAAATTGAAAAAAGTGTTGCCTGGTCTGATGAATCTCAAATTCAGCTGTGACATTCAGATGGTAGGGTCAGAATTTGGCGCACACAACATGGATCCATCATGCCTTGTATCAACTGATCAACTGTTCAGGCTGGTTGTGTAATGGTGTGGGAGATTTATTTTCTTGGCACTAGCAAGGTGTATCTAATAAAATGGCTGGTGAGTGTATATTTTTTAAAGAAAGCCATTCATTGCAATACTGACAATTGTTATGAGTATTACATGTAATATTGTTAATTTCAACAGGAAAAACCTAGTGGTATAAGTAACTCTGAACTGGAATCTAAACCACTTCAATAGTGGGCACGTTTACCCCCTTCCTGCCCAGGCCAATTTTCAGCTTTCAGAGCTCTCACACTTTGAATGAGAATTGAGGTCCTAAAATACCCTACAACAAGTAGGACTAACCTGGGCTTATGAATGCTATACCTCCAGATCAACATTAATGTTTATTTCTACTCATCCTGTTATATTCTAAAGATCGTAGACTGTCAGCCATATATCCCATCCTTTCTCAAACATTATCCCTTTTTGATTGTATATTGCAAAAAAGTATTCATAGGAGCATTGGGAGTGTACTCTTAAGATCACTTCACATAACGTGAGTGCCTCTATTTACTTCCATCTATTCATAACTGTAAGATGGGCAGCTGTAAGTATATGTCACCACCGTTCTGCTTTGTATAGGAAAACAGTCAATTGTGATGCCAATAAAGCTAAAGATGTTTCAGGAGTAGTGAATATACCAGTGATTGAAGATATCAATGTAAAACCTGAATACCGAAAACCAGTAATAGACTTACAGTGCCAAAAAATTTGAATCAAGTTACCCCATTTACGGCAAAACTCAGACGGACTTGGTAGACATATAAGTGACATTCTGTGTGGAGTAAGATACATCTGTGGATTACTTTCCATGAGTTTTCTCAGTGGGAAACACATTGTGATGCTGTATATATTTTAGATAAAGCTATTTCCCAATCTTTGTCAGTGAAACGTTGACCCAGTTCACCTTCCCATTTTAGCATAGTTGGGGATTTAATAGGTTGGTTGCAAATTTTCAAGCAGGAATAAAACACAAGATTTTTTTAAACATCGCTGAGTTATAAAAATCCCATACTTTTTTTATCCAAAGCTACTGATGGCTTTAATAAGTTTTTATGAAAATGATTAATCTGAATTATTTTATAGGCTTTCCTTTGCTGAATTTCCATTATTTAAATCCCTATCCCTATTTAGATCCTCTATCTGTCTACGATTTTGTAGAGAAGTAGGGGATCAGAAAGTCATCTTTAGCAGCAAAATCTTTATTACCTATTAGGTCTTGCTCAATAAATACCCATTGTTTCTCCAGAGGGAGGCTGATCCAGGTTCATAGTTGGTCCAATAACGCTACTCTATAATAATTCTGTAGGACTGGGAAACCTATCCCCCCTTTAGATTTGTGTTTGATAAGATTAGCAAAGGAAATTCTAGCTCATTTTCCCTGCCATATATATCTTTGAAGAATTGCATTAAAGGTTGCAAAGAATTGCACAGGTAAAAAAATCTGTACTTTTCCAAAGTAATATACAATCACATCATCAGCCCTATATGATGTGTTTTCCCTCCTGCTCTAATACCAGAGATAGTGTTAGAATTCCTAACTGCTTCTGCAAACGCTTCCATTACCATAGAGAAGATAATGGGGGATAATGGGCATCCCAGCCTAGTGCCGTTAGTCAGATTGAAAGTAACTGATAGCACTGAGGAGGTGAACACTTTGGCAGATGGATGTGTGTATAATGCCATGATGAATTGTAAGATAACGCCATTAAAGCCAAACTTACCGGTATGTAAGTTTTCTTGTAGGTACCCTCAGTGTACCCTATTGAACGCTTTTCAGAGTCAAAAGCTATAAATGCAGCAGGTAACTTACAGAATTCAGCAATTCTTAGCAGGTTAAGCATCCTGTGCATCCCATCAGGCACTTGCCTCCCTTTTACAAAGCCAACCTGATCTAAAGCAATCAAAGCCGGGCTGACATCTGCTAACCGGTGAGCTATTGCGTTAGCATACATTTTAAGGTCTGCATTTAATAAAGAAATGGTCCTAAGTTTCTTGGTACGTCAGGCGATTTCCCTGGCTTTGGCAATGTAATTGATGGGGGAGTAGGACAACCTCAAAAGTTCTATAATATTCAGCAGAGCCCATCCTCTCTCAGAGACTTATTTAATGCTAATGAGGAGATAACTTTTCTTAGCTCAAGAGCACTAAAGGGGGCATTTAATCTAGCCAGAACGTCCAGGTCTATTGAGGGAATGTCGACGGAACCCAAAAATATTGCTATACTTTCCAAGGACGGTTGAGAAGTATCCGTGTCTTTATTTAAATTATAAAGGGCCTGGTAGTATTCCATAAAGGAATTTGCAATATCCTTAGGGTGAAAGGCTTTAGTTTTGGTCTTGGGATGTATTAAATGCGCTAATCTAGATTTAGCCTGTCTTGATCTAAGGTGATTTGTAAGAGCTTTCCCACTTACCCTGAGAATAGAAGGTGGCTCGCAATCTATACAAGCCTCTTTCATGTTCAAAGATGAGAAGTCTTTTCAGCTCATTCCTACATTTCTTCAAATCTGCTAGTAGGGCAAGTGTAACTTGTTGCTTATTTAAGGACTCTGGATGTTTAATGCGAGCATGAAGCTCCTGGGACTCTTTCATCCTATGTTTTTTTCTCTAGATGCAAGCTGCAAAATTAGCCCTTGGACATATGCTTTATAGGTGCACCACACCGTGGTTGCAGAAACTTCTGTTAAATTGGAAAAATCTGGGATTGTAACTTCTTTTGATGGTTGTTGTTTGCAAAAGGTGTGTGTTATTTCTCCACAAAAGAATTTCTACTGTATTCTCGAATTTCTACCGTAAATGGGGCATGGTCTGACCATGTTATATCATGAACTTGCAATATTGTGGAGCAATGACAAATCAGAAAGAATCAGATCAATTCTTAAATAAATATTATGCAGATAGGAAAAAAAGTGTAATCCTTTTCTGCTGGGTGATGATAGCACCATATAGCGCTTCCATGTGCAATAAAGGCCATAAGAATTGTCTACTAATAGAAGGGGGTAATTTGCAATCTATTAACTGGTCAACCACCAAGTTGAAGTCCCCCAATAAAAGAAAGTTCCCCTTAAGAACACCTCTAGCTCTAGCCAGCAGTTTCCGTACAAATAAAAGTTGACCTTGATTTGTGGCATACACATTAACAATCATATAGTCACATTAATAATATAACACACTAAAATAATGTATCTCCCATTTTCAGCAACAATAGCATCGTATTCATAAAATGCTATTGAATTTTTTTATGGCAATGAGAACCCTTTTCTTTTTGTTCTCTCTATTCACATAAAATACATGTGGGTATGCCTTATTTGTGCATTTTGGGGGTTTAACTGCCATAAAATGCATCTCTTGAATACAACAACCATTCCCTTTTAATTTTTGGCTTTCTGCCCACATGGATTTACAATTATAAGGGATATTCAGCCATTTAACATTAAATGATATAAACGTATAGTCATTTTAAAGCATGTTCTCTAGACATAAATGCATAATGCAAATCTCGTGATAAACCATGTTAAAAAAAAAACAAGAAAATGCTGCAGAAAATCAGGTTTAGTGCAGCTGGGTAATAGGCTCCAAAGCTTCATGTATGCACTTGACAGAGACAAATCAAGCTTCCATAATGAAGAAATACTTTGTATATCGTACTGTATAAAGGCATATAGAACAAACGTGACAATCTTTCTGTGACCTAGTGATATCAATAATGGGGAGGTAGTCTATATCAAGAGATCCTTGAGAGTTGAGGAGTGGTTGAAGGACTGAGCAGTAATGGATGATCACAGTCACAGTCAAGCTATCTTGAAGATATCGAATACCTTGATGAAAACAAGTACCAAAAAAGAATAGACATAAAGGAAAAAAATAAAGTCCTTAAAAAAGAAGTACCCAGCAACCAGGAGCAGTACACGCTGCTGTAATTGGAGGGGAAACAACATAGGTCCTTTAGGACCAATAAAGGAAACAGATTAATGACAAAAACAGGTTAGAACAAATGTCCCTTCTCAAACCTTCAGAATTTCAATACAATGAAAGTGAAGGTGCTCCATTTGAATAAAAATGTGTATCTCTACTTATCTCCATTCACTGTGTAATTTAGGCAGTTTTGGCCTTTGATCAGTAGGTGCATCAGGAGGCAGTATCTGCCACTCTTTAAGGTACTTAAGTCTTGCCTCCAGAGAGAGTATAGTCATGGCATTGCCTTGATGAATGACAGACAATTTAGTGGGGAATCCCTAATGGGAAATAATTTTTTGGTTCCTTAATGCTTTAGTGATTGTGAGGAATGTCTTCTTGTTTTGCATAGTAGCTTGAGATAAATCCGCATACAGAGTAAAACCTGCAAATTGACCTGGGAGCCTAGGGTTTTTCCTAGCAGTCCGCATTGCTTTGTCCTTTATATAGTAGTAATGGATTCTGGTGAGAATGTCCCGTGGACCAGATCGGAAAGTTTAGCATGAATAGCTTGCAGGTCAGTCTGTTGATCTTTACAAGTGTCCACTAAGCTATTATGTGAAGCATAAACATCCTCCATTTTGTGCTTAATATGCTTGACTCTGCTCTGTAATCCCTGCACATCAGTTTTCACTTTAGCTAGCATGTTCACCATGTCTAAATGTAATGAATCACATAGGGAGATCAACATGCCTTTAAGGTCAGAAACAGTGACAGCCTGTGAAGAGGCAGGAAACTGCTCCAACGGAGGATGTATAGAATGATAGGCCTGTGTTTCTCCCCCTTCTCCATTGTCATCTTGTGGGGGTCCCTGCTTTTTTGGCTGGGCTGTGGGTGGATGGGCTATCCAAAGGAGAGGACTCACCAGAGCTGGCAGCAGACAGATGGATCACCGCGCAAGTAGATGATGAGAAGCTGCTTGCATCAGAAGCTGAATTCTCCATAGCGGAGATGTACATCGCCGCGTCTGTGCTATCTTGGATCTCTCTCTCCTGGGCTGGCAGAAACAAAAATCTGTCAGTTTCTGTGGTGCTGACCACTGGGTTCCCCTTTTTTGTATTACTGCAGATGGCAGAGTAATCAGCCAATTTCAGGGGGTTGAAGTAGAGGCACCTCCAATGCTAGTGATGGTCACTGAGAAAGTCAAGAGATCGGAGCTCCTTGGAACATGGTCGTTCTGGAAGCCGGCAGAGCACGCCCCCAACCTATCACATTGTTGAAGGCCAAGGACAATGGAGACACCCATATGTGTTTTCTATGAGGCATAATGAATCTTTTGAATATGTAATGTTTTTCACACTTTTTTGGAAAATGTGGAAAGAAAATGAAAAAGTATAACACACAGCATGGACATACCAAGAATTACAACACCTACAAAATGACAATATTTTGGAAGGCAAGCACCCCAATGTATTTTCTATGAGGCATAATGAGTCTTTTGAACATGTAATTGAATTTTTGTCATGGACATAAAATTCACTGAATCTTTGGGAACCAAAAATAATTAGTGGACGAATTTTGTAGAGCTTGTAGATGATTTCAGGGAGGGCAATGTGAATTTTTGCTGAAATAGAGGAAACGCTTGATCATTTCATAGCATGACCTTGACATAACAGCTGAATAAACGGGCATGTTATGAATGGGGTTGGTGGACCTTGCCCTTCATCTTTTTTTTGTAAGCCCCATGTTAATTGTGAGGCTTAAAAATAATCTGAACTCCTCCACTGTGAGACAGGCATAGGATGAAGTGGGGTTATTTGCAATATATTGCTGGGCAAAAAGATTGGTCTGGTCCACAATCAACTGAAATAAATCGTCAGTGAAAAATAAATTTAAAAACTCAGTCTCTGAAAAATTGTCAGTGTTGTCCTGAACACTAGGGATGGGCTTGATGTTTGAGTCAAACATAAGTTTGACTCAAACATCGGCCGGTCATGTGTTTGCCAAACACATGAATGGTAAAGGCAGCTGCCAATCCAGTGTCATGGATTGTGACACTACGGCTAGCTCCTCCCAATTGTTTACATCTGACCGACAAATGTCAGATTGCGATGAGTGCTCTGCAGGTGTGGTCGTCGGGTTGTTTTTTATTTCGGTGAATCGGCATCATCGTGACAATGCTGGATGTCATGACTGGTGATAGATTACAATGATGGAACCTTTTTTTTTTTTTTAAATATAGGACTTGTCAAAAACTATTGTTTTGTTTTTGTTCAATAAAATAATTTTTCCAAAGTCTGGCATCTTTATTTTTTCAAACTGTAACCCTTTAGTGAATGGGTAGGGGTACAAGTACCCCTTACTCATTCACAAGGTGGGGCAGCATCAGGGTGCCCCCTTATTTAAAGGGGTACCCTGATGCTAATGACCCCTCCACCCTCAGACCCCCTCAACCACCGGGCCAGGGTTGTGGGGAAGAGGCCCTTGTCCCCATCAGCATGGGGACACCGTCCTGATGAAGAAGGTTTGTGGCCTGGTAAGCCACAGGGGGGGGTGCTGGATCATCCCCCCCTTTCCTGCCCTGCCAGACCTGTGCTTGGATCAAGGGTCTGATAGGAATTTAGGGAGGACCCCATGTTTTCCCCCTCATTTTCGGGGGGTGGGTTTCCCTTAAAAAAATGACAGTTCTGCTGCAGCAGGTTCTATACATTGTACAGATGTGAAATTTTGCAGGTAGTTTAAGAGGACTCCCCCCAGGCATGATATTTAAAGTATTTTTTTTTTTTTTTTACTTTACGCAATGAAAAATGACCCTTTAAAAACAGTAGTTTTAAAAAATGTTTTCACTGATTCATGTCCCTCAGGGCAGTACCCGAGTCCCCATACCCCTTTTATGGGCAATAACTTGCATATAAGCCTTCAAAATGGGCACTTTTGAATTTACAAGTTCAAGTCCCATAGACTTGCATTGAGTTTGAAGTTCACGGTCCAACATTCATTAGGTTTGAATGTTCGACCGCAAACCGTACACAGGGGTGTTCAGTCAATCACTACTGAACACCTGGTTGTGTGGTAAAAGAGGGGATAGTAGCTGATCTTGAGTTGGAAGGGAGCCACAATGGGTTCACAAGTGACTCTGGGCGATATGTATTGGCCCTAATTCTTATCTCAGTACTGGGCATTTCAGCCAGGGGTCTAGAGCAGCTTGTGCTTGCCGATTTACCATTGGGTGTATGGGACTGCTGGTGGCTACCTGGTCTTCAGAGCATCTTATTCTTTTTGGAGGGAATATTTCCTTCTCCAATTTGGCCACTGATCCACTGCTTTGGACGGGTTCATACTCAGAATTGGACTCGGACAGCGAGACCTCCATGCTGCTCTCTTCCATTATACTGAGGATTTTCCAATGCCTTCTCACTGGTATAACATTTTTTGGACATGACGTTTCTGGTGACACTGGGACAGGTACATTGTTAATGGCAGCTGTGATGGGTACACTGTTGAAGGCAGCTCTATGACGGGTACACTGATTAGGCTGCACTGATGGTTGCTGTGACAGTGACACTGATTAGGCTGCACTGATAGCTGTTGTGACAGGTACACTGATTAGGCTGCACTGATAGCTGCTGTGACAGGTACACTGATTAGGCTGCACTAATAGCTGTTGTGACAGGTACACTGATTAGGCTGCACTGATAGCTGCTGTGACAGGTACACTGATTAGGCTGCACTGATAGCTGTTGTGACAGGTACACTGATTAGGCTGCACTGATAGCTGCTGTGACAGGTACACTGATTAGGCTGCACTGATAGCTGTTGTGGCAGGTACACTGATTAGGCTGCACTGATAGCTGTTGTGACAGGTACACTGATTAGGCTGCACTGATAGCTGCTGTGACAGGTACACTGATTAGGCTGCACTGATAGCTGTTGTGGCAGGTACACTGATTAGGCTGCACTGATAGCTGTTGTGACAGGTACACTGATTAGGCTGCACTGATAGCTGTTGTGACAGGTACACTGATTAGGCTGCACTGATAGCTGCTGTGACAGGTACACTGATTAGGCTGCACTGATAGCTGCTGTGACAGGTACACTGATCAGGCTACACTGATGGTTGCTGTGAGGGGTTGTAAAAACACACTGTTGAGCCACCTTTCTATCTCCCCAAATTGTTCACCCTTAAGCTGCAAAGGCAGCGGAGGGGCTGTTTACATGCCTTGGCTGCGATGATTTGCATTGTGATGCAATGCAACCTATCCCCTCTATTGTGCTTGCTGGGCAGTACCACTCACTGAACATGACACATTCACCTGAATAAGACCGCACTGCAACTGCCCTGGAACTGCATGCAATACATGCATTTGTCACATGGTTATGGTTTGGGGGGGATAAAACAGGAAATGAGGAAGCAGCATAGCATCTCCTCACCACCCGCCAAACACCATCTGAAGAGCAATCCACTTCAGATCACACTTCAGAGGGCACCACAAGTGTAAACAAGTCCTAAAGCTATAAAATAAGTTTTTTTTTCAGTAGAGCAAGGAAGGATTAGAACCTCTGCCAGGCTTTTATTTACACCTGTGTTAGAAAGCATTCCCTTGTCTCCAAGACAGGAAGTAAAGAAAAATCTCATCAATGTGTAGACAGAAATCAACAAAAACCTGGCAGTGCTTCTATTGTTTTCCCATTCAAAAACTTAAAAAACACACTAAGCTATCTATTGATTATTCTGATGACACTGTTATGTCTGAGAAAGAAGGCTTTTTCCAAAAGGAAAAGTAGAGCCAAAGCTCTTTGGGTCCTACTTCTCCTATGGATCACAAGAGTGCACTTCATCCTGTACTCCTGTGACACATTTTCAGCCAACAGAGTGATAAAAAATGCTGAATTCTCAGTCTTAGAGGTGGTAGAGGAGAGCTGCAGCTGGGATCGGTGCTGCAGCCATCTAGTTGAGTATAATTGTTTTTTGTTTTTTTTACAGTATTCCTGAACTTCTCATTTAATGAAACAAAAAAAGAAACAATATCCCACTGAGAACTTAACCTTTGAGAGAATATTAGGATTCTGACCTGGTGTATGACCTTTTATAGTCCTTCATACTTAACCACAACCATGCTCTTAAGCGATCTTCACAGCGCAACCTGTCGATTCTGCTTAGTGTACGTGTTCTATTGAAGGCGTATAAACTCCATCCACATCAATCGAAAGCTTGTCCACAGCCCATTGGCCTGTTAATGGGTTTTTCATTGAAGTGAATGCAGTACAAGTGTATTTATTTCTAAAGGCTAACACAGTGTACTAAAAAAAAAGTAAAGCGAATTGTGAGTATTTTTTTCAATGTAGACTTGACTACGGAACACATTTTATAAACCTGTTTTAGTCAGGTAAATATGAAATATTGCATATTGATATAATGCAGTACTTCATTAGGCCAGCGGATCTATTTGTAACATATCTCCATTTACTGTCTGTGTGAAAAAGCCTGTTGCTTACAGACTCCATAGCTCAAGCTGCAATTTACATCTACAACTTAAACAGAGGCAGGAAAGCAAGTAAAAAAAGGTAATCTGAAATTATTATTATTATTATTAAATAACTACAATAAAACTGATTGAAACCTTTATAGTTTTCCCATAACAAAAAGACTTTAGATCTAGGCATTTTGACCTTGTGTTTGACTGTCCTTGCTTATTAGCTGATATTTTTAGCATGCTTTCATTTATCCAGTGTAACATAATGATCCATCAGGGTATGATATGTTTTCTTACATTCTATTTTTTCCTTGTATGATCATAAGTTTACATTTTCATCAAAGTAGTAAGCTATCCAGTGTCATTATAGCCAAATGCCAACAATGTGCGTTTCACCTGAATACTAAAATCAGATAGGTCAAACAAGTAATCAAAGAAAGACATTGGTATAATAGACCTTTGTAGCTTACAGTATCTTGCTGATTTTCGGTCCATTCATACATAGACTAGAGTTTCAATAGGAAACCTGGCTTATTGCCACCAGATCAGTCTAATCTAAAGCAACCAGACTGGTTCAGCTCACAGCTGACCATGCTGGGGCCTTTATACATGAAATGAAATCCTGAATAACTCAGTGATACCTTTAAGTCGACAGACTTCATAATTCATCTTTAACCGCTTCCCATCCTCCCTATAGCAGTACACCACTACAGGGAGGCACGGGTGCGCAAAATCATATATATACATATATATATATATATATATATGTATATATATATATATGTGATTTTGAAGTTCTAGGTAGGGGGCGCGCACAAGCCGAGCGTGCGCCCTACCCGTGCCACCATTCACGGCCTCAGCTGTCAATCACCGGGTACCTGCCGGTGATTACTCGCTGGCACCTGGTGATCACCGAGTATTACTGACAGGGGAGAGAACTATATGTAAACAATACAGTTCTCTCCCCTGTCAACTCCTGCGCACTGCTTTGTATGGCGCTGCATAGCAGAGCCATACAATGAAGTGTGCTTACAGTTGAAACCACACGTGAAACCACACCACATGTTAACCACTTCCTGCCCAGTGCCATTAGTACAGTGTCAGTGCTTTTTATTAGCACTGATCACTGTATTGGTTTCACTAGGGATGTCAGTGACACCAAGTCAGTTCCCCCCAGTGTCAGAATGCCCACCGCAGTCCTGCAGTCCTACTATGATCGAAAAAACAAATTCCAGTATATACCGCCATTTGTAAATGCTATAACTTTCACGTAAACCAATTAATTTACACGTATTGGGATTTTTTTGTCAGCAAAGACATGTAGCAGAATACATTTTGGCCTAAATTTATGATGAAATTTGATTTTCTATGTTTTTTTTATTGGACATGTTTATTAGCAAAAAGTCCAAAATATAGTTTTTTTTCTCAAAATTTTTTTTTTATAGCGCAAAATAAAAAACACATGCAGGCAATCAAATACCACAGAAAGAAAGCTGTATTTGTGGGAAAAAAAGGACATAAATTTAATTTGGGTGCAGAGTTGCATGACTGAGCAATTATCAGTTAAAGTAACACAGTGCCATAACGCAAAAAAAGGCCTGGTCAGGAAGGGGGGTAAATCCTCTGGAGGGCAAGTGGTTAAAAACAAGTCGACCCTGTCCCTTTTCTCTGTAGTCCTGTTTAACATACACTGGTCACAAGTTGTGTTGAACAAGCGACATTAATGACATCAAACATATGTAAACATGGCATTTATGTACAGATGATTATGTGAAATGCATTTTAGATTACTCAATTTACATTTGAATAACCTGATTAATTATGCATACCGTAGTGTTAAATCCGCTTTAATATTTCCTAGATATGTGTGTGGGTTAAAAAAACATTTTTATAAACATTTCTCGAAATGGTGGATTTTAGAACGGAGCATTTCAGAATGTTAACAAGTGTAACATTTTGTAACAAGAATGACATAAATCCTTGACTTGCATTTTAATGTGTGCAAGGATTACTTTATAAATTATCCTGCTGTCTACCTTCAAAGTAAACCTTGTGCTCATTACTTTGTATAATCAAATTCTAACTTTTTTAAACAGTAATCTGTGTGGTCATAGTTGAAGGAAATACGATTATCTATTTAAAATGATGCCAAGTAAACTGACAAAATCTAGGCTAAATCAAGCAACAATGAAACACAGAAAGGTCAAAAGAAAGGCAGCCAAGCTGTCACATCTAGTCACCTAAACTTGTGAATTATTAAACCTGCCTGTCAGGGAAATGTCCTGACCTGCTAATGAGTCGCAAAGAGGAGGGACAGTAGAGAATTGTTCTGTACAGTTCAAAGAACTATCTGCCTTTCAATCTTGTTCCGTTGTTCATTTTTTAGTACGTTTGTACTAATCCCATCTCCAGCAGTGAATAAAATATGCTAATGCATGCCTTTAAAAGCATTTTTAGAATTATGACTCTATTGAGTAGAAGGTGGTAAATGATAATTTGCTGTTAAACAGTGTGATCTTTCTTTACTGTACAGCTTTATTATCTGAGGAAGAAAAGAAAGAAAAGTATTGCTAACACATTTACGTTGTCATGGTAGAATCACACATTTAATACTAGATAAGAGTCAGTGCATTTTTAAATACACCAACCAACTGTGAATTTTAAAAGCCTCATTGCAGTTTAAGATGGTTCATAATATTTAATTGAGTTTTAGTTAGAATGGCTTCCGGTGGCGGATTTGTCAGATCTAGTGCAAAATATGACTCATTTTAGTAGATTGAGTTTTGAGATTTTAATTGTTACATAAATTTTCCACAACAGCTTATGGCTGATAGGATAAAGCAGGGATGTCAAACTGGCGGCCCTCCAGCTGTTGTGAAAGTCCCATCAAGCCTCTGCCTTTGGGAGTCATGCTTGTAACTGTCAATCTTGCAATGCCTCATGGAACTTGTAGTTTGGCAACAGCTTGGCAAACAGCCAGTTTGACCCGCGGGATAAGGGATATACCAAAAACAGCAAAACAAGTGCCCTTTTAACCGCCTCCCGCCCACCATATAAGGAAATGATGGGCGCAAAGCGGTTCTCTCATCCTGGGAGGATGTCATATGATGTCCTCCCATTCTAACCACGCGTGCGCGGCTCCGTGGGTTTGCAGCGAGGCGATCTGTGGTGCGCTGTGTCCCTCGGACACAGCGGATCACAGATCAATGGAAAGAGCCGAAGACGCCAGCTCGGTCATTTGATCAGTGTCCAATCACAGCTGATCGCATGTAAATAAGGAAATGCTGGTTATCAGCATTTCTCTCCTCACGAGCTGTCGAGAGGAGAGGAGAGCTGGCAATCGACCTTCCTGGGAGGGGACATGTACACTGATCATCAGGGTACTGATGATCAGTGTGCCCTGATGATCAGTGTAGCCCCAGCAGTGCCACCTGTCAGTGCCCATCAATGCCATCTGCCAGTGCCCATCAGTGCCACATCAATGCCACATATCAGTGCCCATCTGAGCTGCCTTTTAGTGCCATCTATCAGTGCCAGTCAGTGCCACTTGTCAATGCCAGTCAGTGCCACCTATCAGTGCTGCCAATCAGTGACACCTATCAGTGCCAGTCAGTACCGCCTATCAGTGCGCGTCAGGGCCACCTATCAATGCGCATCAGTGCAGCCTAACAGTGCCAGTCAGTGCCACCTATCAGTGTCAGTCAGTGCCGCCTATCAGTGCCGCTTATCAGTGTCAGTCAGTGTCGGCTATCAGTGCCACCTATCAGTGCTCCCTATCAGTTCCATATATGAGTGCTGCCTTTCAGTGCCCATCAGTGATGCCTGCCAATGCCCATCAGTGCCACCTACCAATGCCTCCTCATCAGTGCCCATCAGTGCAGCCTATCAGTGTTCATCACTGCAGCCTCATTAGCGCACATCAGTGAAGAGAAATCACTTATTTACAAAATTTCATAACAAAAACTAAGAAAAAACTTTTTTTTTTCAAAATTTTCAGCGGTTTTTGGTTTGTTTAGTAAAAAATAAAAAAAACAGAGGTGATTAAATACCACCAAAAGAAAGCTCTATCTGTCTAAAAAAAATGGTAAAAATTTCATATGAGTACAATGTTGCATGCCCGCGCAATTGTCATTCAAAATGTGACAGCGCTGAAAGCTGAAAATTGACCTGGGCAGGAAGGGGGTATAAGTGCCCTGTAGGCAAGTAGTTAATATAGCTCACTTGCAGGAGGTGAAGGAAGAGATTACAATGCAGAGACAGTATTCCTAGCCTTAGACACTAGAAGATATTTAGATGTACAACCACAGTCCAACAACCTTTAGCCATCTGAGTCTGCTAGCACATCCTTGAACAAAACAAGTTGTGTGGATTGGGTGGCACTCTACACAACAACTGATTTTCCTTTAGGAAGCCTTGACTTGCAGTGCAGCTTATAGACATAGGTTCATAGTGGAATCTGATTAAAATAGCTGGATAGGGAGACTGATCATATTAAAGGATAAGTTCACTTTTTTAAAACTATAATACATGCACGTCTTTTTTGCTGATCACTGGTGCAACGCTTTACAGGCTCCAAGTAAAGAAATGCCAAATTGCCATGTGGGACCTCTGCAGAATTGTCAGTGTATCTGTCTGCTCCTACCTTATACAGGCAGGAAGGTATACACTGACGGAAAGAGAAAATGAACAACCACAGCTGTCAACAGTGCCATGGTAGTTCATTGGGAACTACAAGCTGACCGCTGCAAAGACTGTCAGGATCTGAAGTTTTCCAATTCACAGAACACTGTGGATGGATGATGCAGACGGGCAGGCGGAGACCCGCATGGCAGCGTTTTCTTTTTAAGATTGTGACAGATAGTGTGGGAAGAATATCTCCTGCTAGCTGTCACAACAGGAGATTGGATGGGAGTGGGGGCCTGTACAATTGTAACATGTTACACTCAGGATATGAGTGTAACATGTTACAAAAGGGGAACTTATCCATTAAAGGTGGCGGTCTTACTATTGCTCCTAAATGTAAGCATCACTTTCACTTATCAAGCTTGTTTGAACCTTTTGGAGGCAGACTTAACCACTTCCCGACCGGCTGTTGTATATAAACGGCCGGACGGTGGCAGTGCAGGGTCAGGTGGCTGTTTATAAACGGCCTCCCCGCACCCTGCTTGTGCGCGCTCCCTGGGAGTGTGCAGCACCGCGATCCGGTGCCCACTGTGTCCTCCGGACACAGTGAAACACCGATCGTCGTACGGGACCTCTGTACGAGGTCCCGATCATGTGATCACTGATCAGCTAATCAGTGATCACATGCAAAGTAGTAAGCAAGATGTCACTTGTGACATCATTGCTTACTATGTGTGAAATCTGTGAATGATCACAGAGGTCACATGGTACAAGGCTATTCACAACAGCCTTGTACCATGTGACAAGCTGTGACCAATCACAGCTCACTCATTACTTCTCAATGACTGCAAGAATGCGGACAGAGAGAAAGAGAAATGATTGCTTTTACATCCTATATGGGTGTAAAAGCAATCAGTGTAAAAAAAAAAAAAAAAATCTTCATCACCCCAAGTAGTACAGTGTCACCATGGTGACACTGTAATGCTAGGGTGACAGTATGTAAAAAAATAAATAAATAAAAATAAAAAATAATAATATAAAAATTTAAAAAAAAATGTTTAAAAATTATAGTTTTTGATTATAAACTAATTTGGATTTTTTTTGTTTTTACTAAAAAGATAACGGAATACATTTTGGGCAAGATTAATGATGAAATATTATTTATTTGCAAACGTTTATAAAAAAAACATGGTAAAAAATTCATTTGGGTACAGTGTTGCATGACCGCGCAATTGTCATTCAAAGTGTGATAGCGCTGAAAGCTGAAAATTGCCCTGGTCAGGAAGGGGGTAAAAGTGTCCGGACTGGAAGTGGTTAAGAACCCCCAACAGTCTAGGGACATATCGGATTCCTTCAGCTGCCATTGTGCTCTTGCTGGACTTCTAATGTGTCCCTGTACCTTTAATGCCTTGGCACTGATGTAACACAAATATGTGGCCTCACAGAACTGGGCTTTTTTCCGTGGGGCTGCATACTTGTGTACCTGTCTTTGTGCTGGGAGTGTGCCGCACAGTACATTCCCAGCACAAAGACCAGGGTGCCACTGACAGCCCCAGGTCCCATTCTAATGATCGGGACCCGGGACTCCTGATTCTGGGTCACATGATAGCTGTGATAGCCTCTGATTGGCTGTCACAGTGATCAGTCACTGTGAAGCCCAACCCCTTTGCTTTTTTTCTCTCAGAATGGACGAAAGAGATACAGTTTGTAAAAAAGTAAATAAATAAATATTAAAAAATAAAGAAAAATAGCTAGATCAAGGTTTGATCTGGTTCAGTGCCAGAGTTAGAGTTTGGGTCAAGGTCAAAGGTCAGCTTTTTTTTTTTTGGTATCAGTGTCAGTTAGTGTAAATGTCAGTGTGTTTTAGGTAAAAAAAACCCAAAAAATAAAATGCGCACTACTGTTTCTGGGCTGTACTACAGGTACATACAACAAGTGCACATACATGGTATCGCTGCGATCGTCAAGAGCTGCAAAATTTATTTTGGGTTGTTCTTTGGTGGTAGGTTATGGTAGTAACATAACAAGATAAACACAGCTAAATTAAAAAAAAATTTTGTTTACTATTTTGGGACAGTTTTCCTTGGATAATAAAAACAAGTCAGGGGATATACATTGCCATTTACCACCAAATGAAAGCCTAAATTGTTCTGAAAAATACAAGGTATAATTCACCTGGATGTACAAAGTAGTTGTGATGATATGTACAGTTTTACTAACACATGTCAACGTTGTAAAATTTTACTTAGGCTTTAACATTTGTTTTACTCTTAGGCGTGAAGGGGTTAAATAGGGTGGGCTCTTTCCAGACATACCTCCCCTCTATTTATCCTCTGCTATATATGCTCCAACTTGGAGACTCTACAATTATACAGTTAGCACCACACTATGTATATTTGCAAACATGTGCAACCAAACCCTCAGTTTTTAACATAGAGTTTTTAGAGAAGGCCAATTTGGTTCCAACGGAAGGGACACTAAGTACAGGGGTGGGCAGGGGCTGCTGTTTCTTACCTTGCTCAGGTCCCAGTCTCACGACGATCCAGTCCAGGAATGCGGCTGCTCCTTCATTCAGTTCGGCCACTGGATGTTCGCGTGGCTGCTTGGCTCCGCCTCCTCACTGGTGATTGGCCGCCAGAACTGTAGCTCAGGAAAGGCACACAGGCGGCCAATCACCGGCGAGGAGGCGGAGCCGAGCGGCCCCGTGAAAATCGAGTGAGAGAGTGGCCGGTAAGTGTGCCGTGCAAAGGTGCTGCTGCAACCACATATGCTGGAACAGGGGTCAGCAAGTGTCATTGGTGTCAGTGAGAGGAATAGTGCCCCATCATTGGTGTCACTGATATTAATGATGGGGCATTATTCCTCCTACTGACACCAACGATGGGGCACTTTTCCTCTCCCCCCACTGACAACAACGATGGGGCACTATTCCTCCCCCCCCACTGACACCAACGATGGGGCACTATTCCACCCCCCACTGACACCAATGATGGAACACTATTCCTTCCCCCACTGACACCAATGATGGGGTACTATTCCTCCCACTGACACCAATGTTGGGACACGATTCCTCCCACTGATACCAATGATGGGGTACTATTCCTCCCACTGACACCAATGTTGGGACACTATTCCTCCCACTGACACCAATGTTGGGACACTATTCCTCCCACTGACACCAATAACGGGGCACTATTCCTCCCACTGACACCAATGTTGGGACACTATTCCTCCCACTGACACCAATGACGGGGCACTATTCCTGCCACTGATACCAATGATGGGGCACAATTCCTCCCACTGACACCAATGATGGGGCGTTTTTCCTCCCACTGACACCAATGATGGAGTGCTATTCCTCCCACTGACACCAATGATGGGGTGCTATTCTTCCCACTGACACCAATGATGGGGCACGATTCGTCGCTCTGACACCAATGATGGGGCACGATTCCTCGCTCTGACACCAATGATGGGGCACTATTCCTCCCACTGACACCAATGATAAGACACTATTCCTTCCACTGACACCAGTGATGGGGCACGATTCTTCCCACTGACACCAATGATGGGTCACTATTTCTCCCACTGACACCAATGATGGAGTACTATTCCTCCCACTTACACTAATGACGGGACATTATTCCTCACACACTGACACTAATGATGGGGCACCATCATTGGTGTCAGTGGGAGGAATAGTGTCCCATCATTGGTGTCAGAGCGAGGAATCGTGCCCCATCATTGGTGTCAGTGGGAGGAATAGCACCCCATCATTGGAATACCATACTGAAATTCCATACCATATTGAAATCAAATCTGATGTTTTTCGATTTTTATTTGGTGTGTGTTGGAAGAGGGGTAGTCTTATACAGCGAGTATAGCTCAAACACTATATTTTAACAGGAAAAGTAGGGGGTCGTCTTATACGCCGGAAAATACGGTAACTATCCTACCCTTTCTGTCTATCTTGTATAAATTTCATTTGTTATAAGTTTATTTTCTGTAAAACACAATGCCTGTATTTTTGTGTCTTATTGCAGAGGTTTTGGTCAGGCTTATTTAATTCCTTAGTCTCCTAGACAATGACTAGCTACAGTGGAGTCCCGAGGCAGGTGTGGGGAGTGCGGCCCGCACTGGGTGACACCGACCGCATGGGGTGACACCGGACCTGCTCCACGAAAAGGTAAGTTGTAAAGCAAGCCGACGATCCCCACAGGATGGATCCTGCGAGGATCGACGGCATGCAACCTATATGGGGTGACACCGGACCCACTCCAAGAAAAGATAAGTTGTAAAGAAAGCCGACGATCCCCGCAGGATGGATCGGATCTGCGGATTGAGCATAATGGATGTGGCGCCCCATTTGATTTCACTTCTTACTTGGTGCTGACAGTCACCGTGCTTTCCCATACTACCACTACACCAGGAAGAGGCTTGTCATTGGGAGAGTTAGAGTAAACTTACCAACTAACCTCTTTCTTATCTATTAAAAAATCAAGGAAAGGGGGAATAGGAAACACAATTTGTAAAAAATGAGGTGCCACCAGAGTATCTGGAAGGGTGCTACCTAATCAACTAGCAAAAAACAAAGAAAAAAGGCTGCACACCTAATTGGCTAACCTCAAATGAGCTTTATTATGCACCATAAAAAGTAATAACCATTGGCGATATGACAGTTATACATGACAAAGGACACCCCCCCAGAGAATTCAAGAGGGAGAGCCCTCAAGAACTGACCAAGGATGGAAGATAGTCCACTGGGACTATCCTACCCTGAACCCTCCAAGATCTAACCCCCGCCACCACCCACCCCACCAAACGCTCCCAACCCCCTAACAAAGCCCCCCAGGAAACAACACACCCCTTCCCTAGATGGAAGACCCTCCCGTTCGTCACCCCCCTCACTGATGGGAGAAAGAGGAGCTGGTGTCCTTTGTCATGTAGGACTGTCATATCTCCGATGGTTATTACTGTTTATGGTGCATAATAAAACTCATTTGAAGTTAGCAGATTAGGTGTGCAGCCTTTTTTCTTTTCTTTCTTTGTATTTTGCTCTTTCTTATCTATCCACTATAATTTCTGTTCAAAATTACACAATCACAGCTACTGTGGGTCAAAAAAACTTCTTTGGAAACTGCAGCCCGCACGGGAACCTCGGTTCCCAGTGCGGTTGCAATTTCCAGTGCGGGCGGCATGCCATTAGCATTCTTCTGTGCGGGTGGTGCGGCTGCACAGATTTTTGTGTGGATCCGCAGCGGCACCACCTGCACATATGTGAACCAAGCCTTAGGGAATAAAAATGAAAGCATGGAAAATGGAGCATGGTATGCTTGCTGTGCCAGACAGGTGAACTTCATAAAATGGGTGGAAGATGCCTTTGCATTGCAAACCAAATTCTGATTGGTTGCACTAGCTACCCCTCTTGACAATTATCACTTAAAATGACAACTCTTTATTTAAAAAGGCTATTATTGACTTATAGGGATTTATTTAATGAAGGAAAATAGGCAATTAACTTCGCAAGGGAATTTTCCCACAGCTTAGCAATTGAGATAAAGCTCTGATGACTTCAATCATTCAATCATGTGCAAGGAAAAATACAATTTGTTTTTTATATTTTGCTTGCTTGTGATTGGGTATTCTTTGCAAACATTCATTAAGCTAGGGAAACTTCCCTTGCAAGCAAACAATTTATTTGCCTTTACTGTAGTAAATCAATCCCATAGTGTCTTTATCAATGTACCCATGATGCAAGGACCTCATTAAACAAGGGATATTATAGAAAGGTTACTGGCATACCTACAGCTAACAAGGTCGTTATTTTAAATGTTATAGTAGAATAATTTATTGGTGATTGACATACACACCTATTTAATATTCACCAATTTCAAGGCATTGAAATATGTGCTTTAATATTATTTTCTGTTTTCCTTTTTGAGTCTAGTATTTCAACCACACAACAAAGTATTTGCTGAAACTATGGAAAAATTATTTGAAGATAAAAGTAACACATACACTTGAATCAACCTTAACATTGGATCTTTGATAAAACATAAAATACAGTAGCAAAAGAAGCATAAATGTTATATAAAGATTTTATAGTACTTTTTTGGAGGATGGAGGGCAACTGAATTAGATTAGCGAACGGGATCTGAATGTGAATATCATGGAAAATAAGGCTCAAAATAGAACAAAACAAAGCATAGCCTTAAAATGCCACAAGGAAGAAAGTGTTTTACATCTGCCAGCTGAGTCGTGACTCTGGAATATGACGGTTGGTGTCAGGACAGTGATTAACCTTCAAATAACTGCCACTTATTCTGCGGTATATAGGAA
The DNA here is from genome assembly GCF_062004578.1 of Staurois parvus. Classification (NCBI taxonomy): domain Eukaryota; kingdom Metazoa; phylum Chordata; class Amphibia; order Anura; family Ranidae; genus Staurois; species Staurois parvus. The sequence goes on from NW_028317943.1 coordinate 9,973,791, forward strand.
TGGAAAGCTTACTAAATCTAGTAAAGATTTTCAGTAATGGTTGATTGTATGAAATAATTTTCATGAATAAAGGCTAAAAGTAAAATTAAGGTATTCAGTGTATAAAATCCAGTGATTTGGAATCATTTTTCCTAAACATATTTAACAGGAAACAAGTCTTGCAATTAAGAGCCTGGTTATTTAGTGAAGGAATTCAGCTTTTTAAAACAATAGTAGTGCATAAGATAGTTTGTACTGAATACCCATTTGCCCTCCGGAAGATTTTCCCCCCTTCCTGACCAGGCCATTTTTTGCTATTTGGCACTGCATTACTTTAGCTGATAATTGTGCGGTCATGCAACTCTGTACCCATATGAAATTTATATCTTTTTTTCACACAAATAGAGCTTTCTTTTGGTGGTATTTTATCGCCACTGGGTTTTTTATTTTTTATTATATAAATGAAAAAACAGGAAAAAGTTTGGAAAAAAAATATTTTTTACTTTCTGCTATAAAACATATCCAATAAAAAATTTTAAAAAATTTAATTTCTTCATAAATGTAGGCAGAAATGTCTTCTGCTACACATTTTTGGTAAAAAAAATTCCCAAAAAGTGAATATTGATTGGTTTGCAGGAAAGGTATAGCATCTACAATCTATGGCATATATACTGGAATTTATATTTATTTTTTATACTAGTAACAGGGGCATATTTACCACAAGGCAAACAAGGCATTTGCCTAGGGCATCATTTTTTCAGGGGGGCAGCAGCATTTTTCAAGGGGGCATTGGCATTTTTCAGGGGGGCAGCACCGCAGAAGGGATGGAAGAAAGGACACACGCAGCATGGGGACCAGGTGGGATCTGAGAGAGGCTGCAGGCTGCTTGATGGTGTATACAGAGCCTGATGCTTGTTCCCGGGGATATCCGCAGCTGTGAAGGTGAGTGTCTTCTCTCTCAACAGGGTGGGGGGGTTGCCAGTGTGTATGGGGTGGTGGTAGTGGAAGGCTCTCTCAGGTGGGGGGAGGTGCTGTTGGTCAATGTCAGGCTTTTATCGTGGGGGAGGGGGGTGTTGGTCAGTGTCAGGGTCTCTCCGTGGGGGGGAGCTGATTTTTGTGTTGCCTAGGGCAGTACGAAACCTAAATATACCACTGACTAGTAATGGTGGCGATCAGCAACTTATAGCAGGACTGTGATAGTACGGCAGTCAATATGACCCTAACTGACACTTTGTGGGAACCAGTCACACTAATACAGTGATACAGTGCTACTAATATAAACTGACACTATATTAATGACACTGGCAGGGAAGGGGTAACATCTAGGGGCAAGCAAAGGGTTAACTATGTGCCTAACAGTGATTTGTATGTGCTATGAGCTGCTTTTACTAAGGTATAGGCCGATTTTTATTCCCTGCTTTGTAGGGGAAAAAATGGCTCATCCCCACTGTCAAGACAGATAATGTTGTTTACATACACAGAGCCTTGTCCTGTCCTCTGTTTCGCCGATCAGCAGGTTCCGGCCATCAATCATAGGTCGGGACCCACTGATCGGCTTGTGCTGTGTCTAATCACAGCACACCCGGGTGGCTGGTGTGTGCGCACCTCCTACTCAGAAGGGCCGGATCATGTACTAGGTACATGATCTGGCGCAGGAGAGCCGCTTTGCCACCATACATCTAAGTGATGTATTCAGCAATAATCTATATATATCCTGTTTTATAACCTGTCCTGAATGTTATATTTTACTGAGATACCAAATAATGATGAGCCAAACACACCTGGATTTGGTTTCAGCAGGGTTTGGCTAACATGACTAAAGTTTGGGTGTCGAATCACAGTAAAAAAAACTGTCCGGGCCATTTTCTAGGCTAGGGATTGTCAATCAAATGATATGCCTTGACATTGCCATGGGAAAAATGTACCAAAGCAAAAAAAAATGTTTTGTTGGCTGGGAGCAGTGATTTTAGTAATGCTTAAATGGAAACATTAAAAATGCAAAGCTTCCTTGAATAACATGCCTGGGGAGGATTCCCTGACCCTCCGTGTGAACTGGACCATCTGTGTGATGTATACAACCTACTATGGCAACACTGACATTTACAAAGAAAAAAGTTTGTTTAAATTACTGGCAACATGACAGCTCCCAGTCACTTTGATCTGTTGTAAACAAGGTAGCCAGGGATTCCCTCCTTCTAAACTAGACCCTTATCCCAGGGCCTTTAGGTCTAGTAAGAATTTTAAGGGGGGAAATAAAACAAAACAAAGTAAGTTCCCCCAAATTCCACACCAGGTCATTTGGGTCTGATATGGATTTTAAGGGGAAATCCCACAAAAAAAAAACCATAAGGTCCCCCCAGTCGGACCACCCTGCCCACTGCTGTGGCCATCTCGATTCTCGATTCTCATATTAAGCTTTACAAACAAGTCATGTCTGGGTATGTTTTTGTCTCTTTGACTTAAATAAACCTTGGATAATGCACTAGGTGTTTGCGCAACCCGTTTGATCTTATTCCTGATATGTGCCTGTTGTATCATCTACTTGTATGAAAATGTATCCTGTTTTCTTCGTATTGCTTTCTTTGTGTGAAATCCCTGGTGTTCCTATTAAAAACTGACCACACTAGTCATGAGAGCACATCATGGTCAGTGTTCTGACTGTGCTGAGAACTAATCTAATAATCAGGCTTGTATTGTCCCCCCCTTCCCACACACACACACACACGCTGCCATTTACTGGGAAGATCAGTGTGCTCCTACTTCTCCTTCCTGAGCATCTTACACAGCTGAGAACAGAGGGTATGTGATCACTTATAAAAAAAGATGAAAAAAGACATTTATAATTTTTATTATATGTATACATACTGTAAATGTTTTGTATTTGATCCTAAACTGAATGGGTTGTTTTAAAGGCTGAGGGTTTACACATGCATTGCCCTATGAAGAGAGATCTGCATTGGATTAGAGGGCATATGACGGGTAGTGAGGAGGCGCTATAGTGCCTCCTTACTGCCTGTTTCAAATGTTAAACACTGCACTAGTGTCACAAACACTTTCATAGCACACAATTGTGGGGTGGGGTGCCCCCCATTCAGTTGAATGAGACAATTTAATGGCAATACTGCCGCAAATGCAACAGAGGGCATCATTTTTACCATGCCACGATGCAAAGCATATGTACGGTACTCTCCGTCCTCTGTAAATTAAACCTGGTGCTGTGCTCAATATATTCACAAGCAATCAATACCTCATAACAATACAGTGCAAAAAATTACAATGCAATAAATAAACTGCTACAATTAAAGTGCAATATCAATAACAATGTGCAATAAAATAAAAGTGCAAAAATAATGATTTGATTATTGGATGAATTTATGGTTGATTATGAACTTGGGATGTAGGAAAGCGCATTGGAGGACTGAGTTGGAGAGCATTTAACAGATGGATATTAATAATGTTTGGTCCTGTTGCACTTTGATTGAGGTAAAGTCAGGCCCAGAGTAAAGGAAAAAAAGAGGCATAGAGGCAGGGCCAACATGACTGGGTTAAAAGGGGTTTGGACAAAGGTGGAGTCACTGGAGATAAAATGTAAATAGGCTAAGTGTTTTATTTGTTGCTAAACAAACGATAAAAGATCAAAAATGTTGAAAAAAAAAGTTTTTCTTAGTTTCTATTATAAAGTTCTGCAAACAGGTAACTTTTTTCCTTCACTGATGTGTGTTGATGAAGCTGCACTAATGGGCACTGATTGATTGCACTGATGGGCGCTGATAGGCAGCACTGATGGGTACTGATAAGCTGCACTGATGAGGCAGTACTGATGAGGCAGCACTGATGGGCATTAATGAGGAGACACTGATGAGGTTGCACTGATATGAGGCACTGCTGGGCACTGATAGGCACTTTTGGGGCTGTAGATGTCTCCTTTCAGACTTTCAGATACTGTGACAGTTTAAGGAAAATATTGCCGCTAACTGGCAAGTGTAATAACATGGTTATCAGCTGTGATAGGTTACAGCTCATCCCATGGTAAAAGGCTGCTGTGACTTGCCCTTTACCATGTCATGTGATCAGCTGCGTCCAAAGGACACACCGTTTACAGACAGCACCGGGTGCACGCCGCTGGGGTGCACGGGGGGCGTGTTCCATCATTCAGCTATAGTGCGATCAGGAAGAGGTTAAATGTATATACAAACAATCATAAAAATATTAAAGCATGTAAAGATAGTGATATTTTATTTGATTTAGCAGCTGTTTCATATGCACTCCTTCATTCCTCAAAGCCTGCAGCATAGCAGACTAATCTACAATGTCACTGATATGCACGTTTTTTGATTTTTGCCAACAAAAGCAATCAATAGTCAACAACTAAGCCCTCCTTCATTTCTAACCATTCGCTCTAGCAGCTGATGTATGCAGACTGCAGTGACATTTGAGGCACCATTCACACCTGAGTGCCACGATATTCAGCGTTTTGTCACGTGTTTTTATGTGCATTTTTGTACAGCTTTTTTAAACTGTTTTTGAGCTTTGGTGTTTTTTTAATAGCAAATAGAAAAAAAATATTATCTGTTGCTTTCAGCTTTTTTTTTAGCTTTTCCATTAGCTTTTTTAATTTTTTATTATTCATTTATGTTAAGGTTAGGTACTAGGGATTAGGATTAGTGGTTGAGGTTAGGGGTTAGGGTTTGGGATTAGAGTTGGAGTTAAGGTTAGGGGTTAGGGTTAGGGGTTAGGATTAATGGTGGATGTTAGGGTTTGAGGTTAGAGGGTTAAGGGATAGAGTAAGGGGTTAGAGTTAGGTGTTAGGATTAGTGGTTGGGTTTTGGGGTTAGAGTTTGGGTTAGCGGTTAGAGTTAGAGTAAAGTTTAGGGGTTAAAGTTAGGGTTGGGATTAGACATTAAGGTTTGGGTTAGAGTTAGGGTTGGGGTTAAGGGGTTAGGTGCTAGGGTTAGGTATAAGGATTGGTAACTGGGGTTTTTGGGGTTAGAGTTAGGGTTAGGGGTTAGAATTAGGGTTAATGGTTAGTGTTGGGGTTAGATGTTAGAGTTTGGGTGTAAGGGACCGCCCAGTGGTACCTCTAGCAATCCAGTGGTCAGGTGCTTCTAGAGCACGGAGTCTAAGTCCCGGAGCACTTGTTGACCAGGGCCCCTGATGGTGGGGATGGACTTGGAGCGCTCCGAGACAAGGTCGCGACTACTGGGCACACCCACCAATGGTAGAGGTATCCGCCGAGGGCTCCCGCAGAATAAGAGCCTGATGTGAGGAGGTCGGGAGGGATGGATGGATGGCTGAGCAGGTACAGGGTCAAACAAGCCGGGTCGGGAGCCGTGGGCTCTGCGAGGTACAAAACAGCGGGCAGAGAATAGTCGGGTCACACGCCAGGTCAGCAACAGTAGATCAGAACAAACAGGGGGCATCCAGGAGAGAGGTCAGGCAAGCCAAGGGTCAGGGCAGGAGAGTACAACAATGTCAGAAGCAATCCAGGTCAGCAACTATCCAAAACACAGGTACACAGATCAGGGAACAGAAAAGGACCAAACGGTAACCAGTGACAGCTCAGGGTGATTTAAATACCGCGCCCTGCGCTGTCATTGGTGCCCGGCGCTCACCCGTGTCTCCCAGTGCGCATGCGCGAGTTCGCCGCCGAGGCTGGCCCGGACCTAGTGCCCGCATCCCCATGTGAGGCGGCGCACTGCGCCTGCGCCGGGATCAGCGCTGCGGCGATCCCTGACATTGGGTTAGGGGATAGGGTTAGAATTAAGGTTAGGGGTTGGGGTTAAGTGTTAGATGTTAGGGTTAGGATTTGGGTTTGGGCTTAAGGGTAGGGTTAGGGATTAGGTGTTAGGATTGAGGGTTAGCATTAGGGGGTAGGTGTTGGGGTTAGGGGCTAGGGTTTGGGTTAGGGGTTCATTATTTATTTATTTATTTGTTAGGGTTACATAGTTCAGTAGTTTGCAAGGTTGAATAAAGACAAAAGTCCATCCAGTTCAACCTATGTGGGTGTGTGTGTGCAAAAAAAAAAATAAAAAATCACTTTCCATATCCCTGTATACTGTGTTCGCTAAGATGCCCATCTAAACTTTTTTTTTAAACTATCAATACTACCCACTGACACCACCGATAGTGAAAGCAAGTTCCACATCCTTACCGCTCTGATAGTGAAAAATCCCCATACTCAGTTTACGGTTAAACCTCTTCTCCTCCAATTTCACTAAGTGGCCCCATGTCTTCTTATACTCCCTGAGACTGAATAGTTTATTCTTTATGCTAGAATCACCATTGAGATATTTGTATATTGTTATCATATCTCCATATATCACTATCATATGGTTAGGGTGTTCATTTATTTAAATGTTTTTATTATTTATATTTCTATTTAAGGTTAGGGGTTAATTATTTTTTTATAATAATAAATGTGATAAACCAAATAACCACAAATAATAGCGCAATCCTAAACCAGTCCCCATATAGTCCATTCAGAAAAGTCCATATATCAATGATCCTCAATAAATGAGTAATGAGTTCCTCCTTCACCAATGTGATATCCAGTGCACAGAACACCCCATCAAATTGCACACTCACCATGTGCTGGTGATAAACCAGCATATCAATTTATATCCAGCATTCCACAAAACAGGCTCCAACTTAAGGAAATCCTCTCATATCCAATTAGCATATGTGAATAAAAAGAATACTCGCCATAGTGCAATATCATCCAGCAAATTTATTAAAGGTAAAAAAAAAACCCTTAAAACCGCACTCACAATGAGCATATATATACACAGCGTTTGTTAATACTCAGAGCTACAAGCTCTGTATCCAGCATCTCATCAGCCTGCACTCAAGATGGCGATAGTGCGATCACATGGTCCGGACACGTGCATCAGCGTGCGTGGTGGCATCACCGGCTAGCCACACACTAACGCATTTCGTCCAATTACTTCTTCTGAGGGATTGGTAAGCAGTGCATGGAGGGCACTCTTATAGAGCCACCTCCTTTCTAATTGGCCAAATCAATAAAACACCAGAAGGTGTGATGTCGTTACCAAGCATAATCTGATATATACACCAGACTACCTCATTGCATAGCACCATCTTCTGTGCAAATACTAATATAACAATGAGATAATAACACATATCATTATAATAGCCATCAACATAATAGCATTTATACACTCAAAAAATATACATATTTTAAAATGAATAATAATTAATAATATAGAAAATATATATTTTAAAAAATATATATAAATAAATAACACTAGAATAACATAGACACAAAATAAATAAAATGAAATATAGTAAATAAAATAAAATAAAAATAAATAAATAAAATAAACTAAACTAAAAATGTATGCATCACTAATGAAACAATTTAACTCCAGTTCAACGTTTAAATCCTTAGGAGATAATGCTTCAGTTAAATAAATCCATTTAGTTTCGCATTTTGAAAGCTCCCTAATTCTATTGGATCCCCTCCAAGCTTTGGGAATAGACTCAATGGCCCAAAATTTTAAATTGGTTGGGTCACAATTATGATATTTCTTAAAGTGTAAAGATACACTATGGTACTTGTACCCCTTACTAATATTCCTTAAATGTTAAAGCACCCTAACCTTCAGTTGTCGCTTGGTCCTCCCAATATAAATATGGTCACATCGACATTCCAAACCATATACTACATGGGTAGAATCACAGGTTAAAAAAGAAAAAATATCGAATTCCCTATGATTGGAATTGGAAGTAAATTTACCCAGTCCTTTAAATATATGTTTGACCAAACTACACGCAGTACATTATTTGCAAGAATAAAAACCTTTTCTATCTTTAAACATTTTCAAAGTCTTAGGGGGATCGAGAATTTTTTGGACTTTTTATCTCCAATAGTAGGGGCCTTCCTATAAATGAGTACTGGTTTCTCGGGAATAACATTCCCTAATACTTTGTCAAGCCTCAAAATGTGCCAATGTCTATAAAAAATATTCTCAACAGCCTTATATTGTATATGGTAATTGGAAATGAACCCCCACTGATGTCTATCATTTGAGGCCAGTTTCAGATGATATTGCAATGGCGAGTATTCTTTTTATTCACATGTGCTAATTGGATATGAGAGGATTTCCCTACGTTGGAGCCTGTTTGGTGGGATGCTGGATATAAATTGATATGCTGGTTTATCAACATTAGCTGCACGGGAATTAGCATTAACTGAAGAAGAATTAGCATGAGCTGCAGAAGAATTAGCATGAGCTGCAGATGAATTAGCATTAGCTGCACTAGTTTCCTGACACCAGTAGTGGGAGTGTGATGGTGGGAGAGGTGTAGAGAGTTGGAAGAGGATGTGAGGCTGGAGGAAGAAGGTTGCCAGGAGGCCTAGAGGGATGGGACCTACCTGCGAGCCTGGAGCTGGAAAGGAGGAAAACTCAGGACTAGCTGGCCCCCTGAGTGAGGACCTTCAGTATGGCAGGGATGGAGCAGCCCAGCTGATAGGCCTGGTAGCAGCAGCCAAGCCGCAAGCGGTACAGAAGAGGATCTGAGTGAGTACACCTGCACCCCCTGGGCGGATAGGGGAAGGAGCACTCTGGTGGGAAACCAGATTAGCACCCTACTAGTGACCGTTCATCTCACTTAAAGGGGCAGGAGCCAGATCCCCTGCACAGAAAGAATTTCTAGATTGCTGGGTGAAAAGAAGTTCACCTAGGGTCTGGGGTGGTACTCCAACAAAGACTGTGTTGCAGAAGAAAAAGAAGCTTGAGAATAGTTCAGGAAGTTGTCCTCAGTTATTGGTTCCCTTGGGCATCCTATACCCCCTTACTCTATCCAAGTTCTAATCCTCTCAATAAATACCAAAACCAAAGCTCAAGGACTGGTTTCTGACTCCGACTGCAAGCTTGTGTGGAAAATACTGAATGCCTGGCTGTGCGGGACTATAGGGAGACCCAATTCATCAGCACTCCGTAAGGGGATAGTGCTACACAGATAAAACAACTGTTGCCAAAAGGTCTTGAGTAATGTCTAGGTTGATCAATGTAGTGCTCAAACAACTAGCCACTGGCCCTCTGGAAGGTTTGCCCCCCTTCGTGACCATGTTTGCTATGCATCACTCAACTACTTTAAATGCCAATTACGCGGTAATGCAATACTGTAGCCAAATTAAATTTATTTAATTTTTTCACACAAATAGAGCTTTCTTTTGGTGGGATTTGATCATCACTGGGTTTTTATTTTATGTATTATATAAATGAATAAAGACCAACAATGTTGAGAAAGAAAACCCAAAAATCAAAGTTCTTCATAAATTTAAGCCAAAATGTATTCTGCTACATGTCTCTGGTAAAAAAAAAAAAAAAAACTCAATACGCGTATATTAATTGGTTTGCATTAAATTTATAGCATCTACAAACTATGGGATATATACTGGAATTTTTATTTATTTATTTTATACTAGTAATGGCGGTGATCAGCGACTATAGCAGGTCTGTGATAGTGCAGTGATCTGACATTGAGCGGGAAAAGACTAACTGCCATTGATATCACCAGTGACACTAATAAAGTGATCAGTGCTAATAATATGCACTGACACTATACTAATGACACTGGGTAGGAAGGGGTTAACATTGGGGCAATCAAAGGGTTAACTGTGTGCCTAGGAAGTGTTAATGTGTGTACTGTGTGCTGATTTTACTAATTACTCATTATTTTTTATCCTACAGGGAAAGAAAAAAAAAACATTGCCTGTCACTATACAGAGCTCTGTGAGGTTTCCCATCACAGAGCTCTGTCCTTGAATCACTGAGTTGATCCTGCTGATCAGGCTGTGCTGTAACAAATCACAGCACAACCTGAAAGCACTGATCACATACTAGGTATACAATCCAAGGCATAAGAGCTGCCGCTGTATATGTACGTTATGCAGTGGGCAAGTGGCTAGGTTCATGATAGTCTTTACCTTGCAGTAATGTGAAAACATTGCTCATTAGCAGGACTTGTTTGCAGCGGAAACGTGGGGGAACACAGTTCCAGCACCTTCAGCACTGAATATATGTCATAGCAAGAGGTGCTGGGGCTTGTGTGAGATCTGTTGTTGCTGGGGGGGAGTCTTTTTTTTCTGGGGTGGAGCTATTGTTGCTGGGGGGGTATTTTGTTGCAGGGGGTCTATCTTTGCTGGGGATCTATTGTTTGGGGGGGGGGGGGTTATGGGGGTCTATTGTAACTGGGGGGGGGGTCTATTGTTCCTGGCTGCAGGGGATCTAATGTATTGATTTATTGTTATCATCAACACATTCCATACAAATTTCTTTGCACCTCAAAATGATACTTGGTTGTGTATTCTCTAAAAGGTACTGTGAGGTGGGTAGGGTGTGGAACCAAGGAACTGTGCTCAGAGGTGTGTAGGGGGTGGGGACAAGAGGTTACTGGGAAGGGGGAGTTCCTGCATCTATTCTTGGAGAAAAAAAAGCCCTGCTCATTACTACCTTGGATTTGTTTAGGTAGATAGCCTAAGGGAATTAGGCACGAGATTTGGTGATGTCACTAATGTTGTGCTTTCTCTCCTTGCTTAAAAAAAAAACAACTCACTTTAATTGTCATTCTTAAAAAAAGTTATAAGTTTCTCTAAAATGCATACAGTAGATGTAAAAACCTTATTATACACAGCATACAATGCAAATGTATGCTTCATGAGCGATACAAAGAGAGTGAAAAAAAAACTATTTTAATGTGGCAATTTATTTCAGCAAGTGGAAAAAAGGACTGAATGTAGTCACAATATACCAAAGCCTGCAAAATCACATCAATAAAAGACTCAGGTCCTGAATAGCAAGGTTGAATTATCTGCGTATTTCCAATTAACTAAAAAGAAAGAAAAAGTGCAAGAAGCAAAAAAGCAATAGTACAGTCTGTGCATTAAGAGCATTAGGAATCACATTAAAAGCTCAATGAAGATATAAAGAGTATGCAAGTATTAACTTTATGCATATCAATTTATCAGTTGATATCTTTATTGTGCATTAAATATATGTTAGTATTGTGATTTTTAAATTAACTGATCTATTACATTTCTTTAGTGTTGCTCATATTAGAACAAAATGTATTTCATACATACAGTATACAGTCATGGCCAAAAATATTGGGACCCCTGCATTTCTGTCAGATAGTGTACCACTTCACCCAGAAAATTGTTGCAATTACAAATGTTTAGGCATTCTGATATTTATTTCTTTTGTTTGTATTGGTATGACACAAAAAAGTGGAGAAACAAATACTGACACATTCAACGTAAAACCCCAGAAATTGAATGGACAAAATTATTGGCGCCTTTTCAAAATTGTAAGAAATTATTGCATTCCAAGTTTGTGATGCTCCTGTAATTTGTAATTAAACTCACTTGTATCAATTAACAGGTGCTGACAATATAGAAATCACTCCGGCAACCAGTAAAAATGGTGAAAAATTGACTCAACCTTTCTGTTGTTTGTCTCTGAGTGCCACATGAAGCATGGAGAAATGAAAGAGCAGCAGAATTGCCGAGGATTTGAGAACAAAAATTGTAGAAAAGCATGGACAATCTCAAGGTTACAAGTCCATATCCAGAGATCTTAATGTTCCTGTGTCCACTGTGTGCAACACTGTCAAGAAGTGTACAGCCCATGGCACTGTAACTAATTTCCCTGAGTGTAGATGAAAGAGAAAAATGGATCAATGATTGCAACGAAGGATTGTTCAAAAGGTGGCTAAAGATCCCCATCAAATTCCAGACAAATTCAAGCTGACCTTCAGGCACAGGGTACATTTGTGTCAGCTTGCACTGTACGTCACCATCTGAACGAAAAGGGACGCTATGGTAGGATACTCAGGAGGACCCCACTGCTGACACAGAAACATTAAAAAGCCAGATTGGAGTTTGCCAAAACTTACCTGAAGAAGCCAAAATCCTATTGGGAAAATGTGCTGTGGATAAACAAAACAAAATTACAGCTTTTTGGTAAAGCCCATCATTCTATTGTTTTCAGGGAAAGAAATGAGGCCTTTAAAGAAAAAATACAGTCCATAAAGTCAAACATGGTGTAAGTTCACTGATGTTTTGGGGTTGCTTTGCTGCTTCAGGCACTGGATGTCTTGACATGCCATAAGGAAATCTGAAGACTACCAAAGATTTCTGGGGTGCAATGTAGGGCCCAGTGTCAGAAAGTTGGGTCTCCATCAGAGGTCACAGTTCTTACAGCAGGACAATGACCAAAAGCACATGTCAAAAAGCACCAAGAAATGGTTACAGACAAGTGCTGAAGAGTACTAAACTAGCCAGCAATGAGTCCAGATCTCAATCCCATAAAGCACCTGTGTAGAGATCTTAGAACAGCAGTTGGGAAAAGGAACCATACATATACACCATTCTACATGCAAAAATCGTTCCAGTTCTTGCAGAGATGCCGGAGGCAGAAAATGAGCTCAAACCTTGTTCTCCAAAATTGACCATAGTAGCTCTTTGATAATGATGCCTGGCAACTGCAGCACCCAGGGAAGGTGTGAGACTTCGTCTGCATGTTTGTCAAACCATGTCACGATTTGTTGGTAATAGCTTTGTAAATTGGAGCATTATCGTCTTGGTAAATGGTGGTGTCTTCGGGAACAAATGTCTGCACCATGGTGTGCACATGGTCAGCCAAAATTTGCACATAGTTGATGTCAGTGACCCTATCTTTCAAGGTGATAAGGGGGCCTGCAGAATACCAAAATATGGCTAATAGTGCTGCCACCATGCTTTACCATTGGCACAAGGCAGTCCTGGTCGTAAGCTTGGGACAGTGTTTACCACACGTAAACACCTCCGTTGGTTGGGAACAGTGTGAAGCTCGATTCATCAGACCATATTACAGTCCTTCATTGATCGATTTATGGATTTTGCACCACTCTCTCCTCCTCTGAGCATTAATATCAGTCATTAGTGGTTTGACAATTGCAGCTCGCCCGTGAATGTTTTGCTTATGGAATTCCGTCCACATAGGTTTTGTGGTCACAGGCTTTGGAATACTGAGCCTGAACTCTGCAGTCACTTTTGCAGCAGTTGTTTTTTTATTCAGGGTCACAATCCTGCTCAGAGGCAGCTATGTAATTAAGCAATATAGGGGGATGCCTAAGGCCTCACGCTTACAGGGGCCTTGTGGTCATCTAAATTGCATAACTATTGCCATGGCTTTTTTTCTGGGATGGCCTGGAAAGAGGCCACAAAGTGAGCTAGTGGTTGCTGTGCTGCCACATAAGCCTGCGATCAGCAATAGGGCTCCTTGGTGGCAGTCGCAATCAGATCTGTGTGGAAAAAGATTGACGCTGTGTGTAGCCTGACTGCTCAGTGATCACTGTGCTGCACTGCTGTGGAAACTGCGAGTGGAGAGAAGTTGTACATTCGGCTTAGCAAAGGTAAATTGATTGGAATTTGGATTGGCAATGTGGCAAGACAGAGGGCTTTGTCTAATAATGCTGCTTGAATGTGGGTCTCTCTGTGACTGTCTCTCTGCTGGGTTGGACTGTCTGGTAGATGGTTTTTACTATCTTTTAGCTGTATTGGACAGTCTCTTAGCTGTATTTGGATTGTCTCTTTGCTCAGCTGGGACTGACTCTTAGTTGGTTTGGGCTGTCTCTTAGCTGGGACTGTCTCTTAGCTGGATTGGGCTCTTAGCTCGATTGGACTGTCTCTTAGCTGGGACAGTCTCTTAGCTGGATTGGTCTGTCCCTTAGCTGGGTTGGACTGTCTCTTAGCTGGGTTGGACTGTCTCTTAGCTGAATTGGACTGTCTCTTAGCTGGATTGGACTGTCTCATAACTGAGACAGTCTCTTAGATGGATTGGTCTGTCTCTTAGCTGGGTTGGACTATCTCTTACCTGGGTCGGGCTGTCTCTTAGCTGGGACTGTCTCTTTGCTGGATTGGATTTTCTCTTAGCTGGATTGGGCTGTATGTTAGCTGGATTGAACTGTCTGTTAGCTGGGTATATGGAGATGTCTCTTTGCTGGATATATGGGGCATGTCTCTTTGCTAAATATATAAGGTATGTTTATTTGCTGGATATATAGGGAATGTCTCCTTGATGGATATATGGAGGATGTCTCCTTGCTGGATATATGGGGCATGTATTTTTGCTAAATATATGGAGGATGTCTCTTTGCTAAATATATGGGGCATGTTTCTTTGCTGGATATATGGGGCATGTCTCTTTACTAGATATATGGGACATGTCTCTTTGCTGGATCTATGGGGCATTTCTCTTTGTTAAATATATGGGGCATGTCTCTTTGCTGAATATATGGGGGATGTCTCCTTGCTGGATATATGGGGCATGTCTCTTTACTAGATATATGGGGCATGTCTCTTTGCTGGATATATGGGGGAAGTCTTCTTGCTGGATATAACGGGGATGTCTCTTTGCTGGATATATGGGGCATGTATCTTTGCTAAATATATGGGGAATGTCTCTTTACTAAATATAAGGGATATGTCTCTTTGCTGGATATATGGGGATGTCTTGTTGCTAAATATATGGGGCATGTCTCTTTGCTGGATATATGGAGATGTCTCCTTGCTGGATATATAGGCGGGGATTACTTGCTGGATATATGGGGTAACAGATTCATTATACTGCTGAAAACATGAACATGCCATCTCGCCAGCAATGGGGTTGATTTACTAAGGCCAAATAGACTGTGCACGTTGCAAAGTGCAGTTGCATTCTGCATTCAGAGCTTAGTAAATGAGGTACAGCTTCACTATGCAAAGAATGCCCAATCACGTGCAAGAAAAAAAAAAAAAAAAACAGCATTTTTGCTTGCACATGATTGGATGACGGAAGTCATTAGAGCGTCTGCTCATTTACTAAGCTCTGGAGCAACTGCTCTTGCAGATCGCAACTGCATTTTGCAAAGTGCAAGGTCTGTTTGCATTTAGTAAATCAACCCCATTGCTGGAGGGATGGCATGTTCATGTTTTCAGCAGTATAATGAATCTGTAACTTTCAGGTTACCACAAATTTCATTTTCTCCTCTTTCCTTTGGGTATGCTTCCTCTGAGAACATGTTTATCTTCATTTATGGCACCACTAAACCTTAGTCATGCTGCTTCTACTGTATGCAAACACAATTATGACTTTGGTTTTCTTCTAAATCGAGTTATATTTCACAAGGAAGAGAAAATGTCTGAAAACCATCAATGTTTGCAATGCAATAGAAAACGTAACTAAAGGTATATGATGAGGAAGAGAAAAACATTCAAATGAAGCAGTTGGGGTTGATGGAAGCAGTGAGGTTGCTGTTGGCACTGGTGACAAATCTAAGGATAATAATATCGAGGGAGTGCAAAGAAGACTTTAAAGTCTGAGTACTGGTGGTAATGCAGTATAGGGATGTTAAATCTGGCTGATATATCTGAATGATATATACATCACTGTGTGTAAAATATGCAAGATAATGCTAAGCCATAACCATTTAGGAACACTTTTGTGGTTCCGCCTGGCAGCACTAGGGTCGTTGGCTCAAATCCCAACCAGGGCACCACCTGCCTGAAGTTTGCATGTTCTCCCTGTACCTGCGTGGGTTTCCTCTGGGGTACTCTGGTTTCCTCCCGCACTCCAAAGACATGCTGGTAGGTTAATTGGATCCTGTCTAAATTGGCCTTGGTATGTGTGTATATGAATGTGAGTTAGGGACCTTAGATTGTACACCCCTTGAGGGTTAGGGACTGATGTGAATGTACAATATATATGTACTGTGTAAATTGACGGCGCTATAGAAGTACCTGTAATAAATAAACTTTTGTGAACCTTGCTCACATCCAAAATATGACACACCATCACTCTCCTTTGAAAGAAGCATAGTGACATTCTCTACAGGTCAGTCTGGTTTTCAAGCATCAACTCATGATATATGTTCATGCTGCTGTGGGCTTTTTAAACAAAAGTAATCCTAGTATAGCAATGATGAAGAGGAAAGAAAAGAAGACAATATCTTCTCCCAACATAAGCATCTGTAACAGCATCAGTCTCCTGCGCCTGTCATAAAAGTAAAAAGGCTGCATTCCATATTGCGCCTCTTGAGCCTGGGGGACAGATGCACTGCAGTGGGTGAGTTGCTGATATAATGTATACGACATATAAAAAACAATGAACCTGTGCTTGGGTAAATACACTAATCATGTGACTACAAAACATGAAATAAAAATTGGAGAAAAGTAGCTTGCATATCAGGCAATATACATAATAGATAATAAATCAAAATTGCAGCACTAATCAAAAACATAAAAAACATATAAAACATAAAGTCCAATTAAGCAGAAAATTTTCAGTTTAAAAAGTCACCAAATGCAGTTCCCGCGGTCTACCATCACCAGAACACCCGAATGGTTCAACCCCTTACCAGAAATTCTGACCGAAACACAATATAGGCAACTCAAATGGGAGATGAATATGTGCAGATCATGGAACCAGCAATCCTCATCAGGATAGATTTCTATCCTCCTCTCAAAGATCTAAACAGGTCCTAAAAGAAGACTCCCATCCAATGTTTAAATAAGGAATAAAAGAAGAAGACCACTCATAGTGTAGTAATTAAAAAATAAAGTCACCCTGTTTATTACAAGTTACTCGTACATTGTATTGGATGGTTACCAGCATTTGAATCAAGTTTCCAACCAGGAAAATGGCTGCCGTCCCTCCAAAAAATGTGATGAAGTCACACACCGAAGCTCCATGCTGAGAATTGCTGGTTCCATGATCTGCACGTATTCATCTCCCATTTGAATTGCCTATATTGACCAGTGTGTTTCGGTCAGAAATTTCTGGTAAGAAGCTGAACCATTCAGGTGTCCTGGTGATGGTGGATCATGGGAACTGCATTTATGACTTTTTAAACTGAAATTTTTCTGATTAATTGGACTTTACGTTTTATATGTTTTTTATGTTTTTGATTAGCACTGCAATTTTGATATATAGGACATATATATGTCAGCAAATGCTCTCTAGTTTTCTTCACAATTCTCTAGGTACATGATACTTTGAGAAAATTAACACACAGTATATTGTTTGCTTTTGTTTTTAACAAGACATTAAATACATTTCTAATAAACTATTTAAGTTTGGATACATACTTATCCAAGAGTGTAGTCCATTTTTTTTTAGCAGAATCTAATCCACTAAAAGTTCTCTCCAGATTTTTCTTCCAAAGGCCTATCTGTGACATTCCTTGCAGTGGAATCCAGGGGCGGACTGACAACTCATGGGGCCCTGGGCATTAGGGGATCATGGAGCCCCTGTGTCCTTGCCCAAACTCAAAAAAGCTTATGAAAAAGGTACCAGGGGCATCTCATGGGGCCCTCTACTGACCCCCGCCCTCGGGCAGTGCCCGAGTTTCCAAATGGTCAGTCCGCCCTTGGTGGAATCGCTCCTGTGGGGCTAATGTGTTCTCCTGGCAGAGGGAGTGATTACTGCAAGAGGCTATAATAAACTCAAAGAGTTGACTAAGAAGACTGAAGCCTGCCATACATGGTTCAAAATTCAGCCGGTTCAGCAGAGACTGGACGAATTTCGATCCATGTGTGGGCAGGGTGTTGTACGGAATCAGTCTACCAATCGACTTCTGTTCAACTGCCCTTTTTGGATTTTTGCTGCTTGATCAGCACTTTTAAGATTTAAATGTAATATCAGCTCAAATGCTATATTGCATGCTCATAACACTTATATCACGTATAGACTGCAGAATAGACACACAGATTTTTTCTTTAACTTGAAAGACAATTCTTTCTAGGATCTCCTGTCTTCCATCAATATTATTTCTTCTACATAGGGATTACTCGACTTAAACGCTTTACTTGTTTGCAATCCACAAAATGAATATATTGCTTTTGAAAGTAGTTGTGTTTTTTTCCTCTGCTTCAGAATTTCTTACTGCTGAATGCTGATTTATTTTAAAAGTATTTTTTTTAGCTTGAACTATTAGACAATGTCAGTCTTCTTAATGAACTGCAACACCCTTTTATGTCTGCTATTATTGACAATAAAATTGAGGAACACACAAGAAAGATCTTTCATCTCTCTTAAATGAGTATGCGGATGCTTAATAAAAAAAACTAATCATCCACATTAAAAGAAATACTCTGTATAGCATATGTCAAATACAGTCTTGTATATTGCTTGTTTTATCACCTGAGCTCTAAAATGTAATGTTTCATTCATGTGTTCCATTGATCACAAATTGATTTTTTTCTACTTAATGAAAACAATCGACAAAATAAAAGGATACTTAAACAACTTTGAGGTAAGCCTTTAGGGAACTATAGGAGGCATGAAATTCTTCTATAGACCATAAAAGGTAAAGCAGTTTTAATACTGTCAGCGTCCCTCTGTGACAGATGTATCCTCTCTATTTGCCATGATGACTTTTGTCTTTGACCCCTTGTTACCATTTTTTCTTAAAATAGGGATACTTGTTCTATCAATGGTAGGATTTCCCTATAATTAGTGATATTTCTTCTCACTTCCTGTCCAGTATTTGGGATAGGAAGTGCAGGAAAAATTCCCTAATGGGGACACAGATAGCAAGAAGGACCTGACAGAGCCCACATGGAAGAAAAATATATTTTAAATATATTGTAAAAATATTCTTCCCAAATATATTGACATATATTTGAAATACTACAGTTTTGGCCATATTCAACATATTTCAAAATATATTTCAATAAATATATATATATATATACACTGTATGTTGAAATGCGTTTATATTACAAAATATATGAAAAATATTTTTAAAAATAAATTTTCAAATATACTGTATGTCTTTAAAAATACATTGAATCTACATTTTTGGAATGCATTTACAAATACATGTAAAAATATATGTTAAAGTTACTTTTTTATGTGTTAAAAAATCTGAATATATTTAAAAAAAATCTATTTTAAAAAATATTTTCCATATATTTTGTAATATATGAAATACGCATTTCAACATGCAGTGGATGTATATATATATATATATATATATATATATATATATATAGATAGATAGATAGATAGATAGATAGACACATACAGTGAAGGAAATAAATATTTGACACCCTGATGATTTTGAATCTCTCACAAAGAAATGATCAGTCTAAAAATTGAATGGTAGGTGTATTGTAACACTGAGAGACAAAATAGCAACAAAAAATTCAAAAGAAATGCATGTCTAACAAATTATGCACTGATTTGCATGTTCATGAGGGAGATACATATTTGATCCCCTTCACAAAACATGACTTAGTACTTGGTGGCAAATCCCTTGTTAGCAATCACAGAGGTCAGACGTTTCCTGTAGTTGACCACCAGGCTTGCACACATTTTGGCCCTCTCCTATTAGCAGATCCTCTCCAAGTCTTTAAGGTTTGGTGGCTGACGTTTGGCAACTCAAACTTTCAGCTCCCTCCACAGATTTTCAATTGGATTAAGGTCTGGAGACTGGCTAGGCCACTCCAGGACCTTAATGTGCTTCTTCTTGAGCCACTCCATTGTTGCCTTGGCCATGTGTTTTGGGTCATTTTTCTTCCATGTGTGAAGTTCCAAACTTGGTACATGCTATCTATAATAAAATACGTTTTGGCTGGAGTTACACTTTAGGAGTGCCTAAAAACA